>NW_012267313.1:10704169-10870851 GCF_000151885.1 Dipodomys ordii | reverse complement strand
GAAGGGTAAACAAAAGGAGGAGGCTGCAATGCTTGGTAAGAAATGTACGCATTATCCTGCCCATGTAATTGTAACCCCTCTGTACAGTATGTTCACAAATTAAAAAAAAGAAAAGAAAGAAATGTACTCATTATCTTGCCCATGTAATTGTAACTCCTCTGTACGGTCTTCTCACAATTAAAAAAAAAAAGTCAAAAAAAAAAATCTCATGTACTTTCCTGCCCACAGTAACCTGGAACTGGGATCCTTAGATTTTAGCCTCTTGAAAAGCTAGTATTATGGGCATGAGCCACTGGCACCTGGCTATAGATAGTTTTCTTGGTGAACTTCTTTGCTGAATACAGGAAAAGAATGATAATTTCTAGGGATGCCTCTTCCATAATATCATGTGCCCTGTCCCTGTTACCCAGTTGTTAGACTTGGTTTTCCTCCCTCCTTTTCATCTATTTATCATTGTTATCTATTTACCAATGTTGTACCTTTGACTGGTATCCTTTTCTGTTTTTAGGAATACATCTTTCTGACATTCTTGTCATGACCTGGAAGACAATTTTTTCTTCCTTGGATACCAGCCATTATCTCCTTTTGCCTTTCTCCTCCACAGTC
The DNA here is from genome assembly GCF_000151885.1 of Dipodomys ordii. Lineage (NCBI taxonomy): Eukaryota > Metazoa > Chordata > Mammalia > Rodentia > Heteromyidae > Dipodomys > Dipodomys ordii. Next base: position 10,870,245 of record NW_012267313.1, on the reverse strand, counting down.
ACCACCACAACACAAGAAGAGAAAAGAATCCTACTTGCCCTTCCTACTCTTTCTACCTTCTTACCTAGTCCTAGAGATGCAATGCAGATGCCTGTAACTATCTCCTTTGTTCTCATGAGAACCGTCAAAGTCATGGGGAGTAATGAGCTGGATGGCTCTTGTTGGGCCCTCTATCATATTTAGAAGCAAATCATATCCTATCTTCAAGAAAAGCAGCACGCAGACCAGGGACTGGACTTGGTTCACATACAGCCTTCACTCAACCAGCAGAGAGTTGCAAAGCCTAAGAAAGTGCATGTGTCTATTTGCTTGAGAGCCCAGGCCCATCATGTGAAAACTTGGAATTTTTCTAGCTGTGCAGGCACAACCCCGTAATCTCAGAAGTGGAGATGGTGGAGCTTAAGTTACAGACCAACTTGGGCCTCATAGTTAAGCCTTGTCCTTGGAGCGGGGGAGGGATATGGGAGAGGAGAAGAACCTCTACGAAATCTTGGAGGCTTTAGTAATGCCTTCTCTTTAGCATGTCTGGAAAACTCTCGGGAAGACACTCATTAAGGTTCCATAAAGTCTGATTTCCCTTCTCCCTTCTCCAGTTGTGTTAAAGGCCTTTAAGTTGCTCCGAGTCATTTCACAGTCTAGGGCAACTTTCTCTCTGTAGAGGCCCTTAATATTTACCATTAAAAAATATATCCGCCCTTCCCCACCCTTGGTCTTGCAATTTGTTTCTCTCTAAGGTGGACATTTCCCCAGGGCTGACTTCTAAGTACCCGATGTATTTTCTACCTCTTCCCTTTCCTATTATACCCCAGAATATGCATGAAGCTCTTCTAGTTCAGGATAGAATAAAAAATTCAATGGAGATAGTATTAACAAACCTGGAAATGCTACCTATGAGTTGTTCTAGTTATTTCCCTTGATAGCTAATTACCAACTCCCTTTTTATCTAGTATATTTGGGAACAAGAGTAAGTTCTTGTTGGATTTTAATGTCTTCTACAACTTTCATTAAAGTTGTACCTGTGCAAGGCTTCCAAAATGACTAAGCAGGCATTCTCGTGGGGGTTCTATTGGAGAACAGAGATGAGGAATACCTAAAGATTCCTTTGAGTTTGCAGCTATCCTCACTCTTCTGACTCTAATTCTTTCCTCTTTTGTTCTCCTATGACCTGAGAATGGAAAGTATCCCTGGTTTACTCCCTGAAGATTCTTCCCCAAGAGACTTTTCCTTTCCTTGATGAATAGTCCTACCATTCTCCATTCTAGAGAATCCACCCGTGCAATACACACACAGCACATGATCCACCAAGAAAAGGGGAATTCCTCATGCAGGCCATGCTGGTTTCCCACTTGCTGTTTTCAAATACTCTGTGTACAGCTGCTCTGCTGTGGGCCTTGTGGCCCCACCATCCTATGAGCAGTCAGGACCAGTGCTAAATGAAATCATGGAGCCTTTTGTTCAAATAACAGCAGGGATTTCAAAGTAGCAACCATATAGCATTAAACCAAGTGCAGGGTTCTCTGAGCACAGGAGTCTACATGATTACACAGGTGTGTGCTCCCAGGAAACTAACCAGGGAGGAAGATCTCTTTCCAGAATTCTCTTCTGATAATATTCAATCTTCTGTCTCTAAGTTCCTTCTTTGGCTAACTTCATCATAGTCATATCTTGGAGTCAGTGAAGTTATAGGAAGAAAGGTTGACCTCTAGCCCTAGTTAATGATCTAGTCCTACTCAGTTTCTGCTATCCCCTAAATTTTCTGAAATGGCTCACACGCATGTCCTATTTGCAGGAAAAGGATCTTTTTTTTTTAATCAACATTCTATAATATGAAAATAATTTGTTATTCAATACGCAGGTGTTGACAATTTGTTCCATGCCCAGTATCAAGCTTGAGGCTAAAGACATAAACACGAGTATAGTTTATTGTCTACTGGGTATAGACAGATTTAGAGAAATGCATATAAAACAACGAGAAAGTAACATTCTAGTTTGAGAAAAGAAAGAAGGGAAGAAGGAAGGGAGGGAGGGAGGGAAGGAGGAAGGAAGGAAGGGAAGGAAGGGAGGAAAGGAGAGAGGGGAAGGGAAAGGAGAAGGGGAAAGGGAAGGGCAGTGAAGAGAAGGGTGAGTATGCTAATTTAAACCAATGGAATAAGACATCTAGTTCCTCTTATCCACCTGTGCATGTGGACTGTCCTTATTTTTCTAGCTAGTGTTCTTTCCTATGGCTGTTCTCTTCTTCTAAAAGTGTGAAATGGATAGAGATGTTTCTCAAACCCTTTCACCTTGTTTGGAGAGAGACTAGATAAAAATTGTGGCAAACATCCTTGGTTATCCCTACAAGCACAAAAGAAACGTATCATCTCCCTACCCTACCACAGACTGCAGCATTCAGTATTTTCGTGACTCTCTCGGTAAACTGGCAGTGTTTCTGAGCCAGCTGTGAAAGAAACTTCCTGCCTACCAAATATTAGATCATGGATATTATCCGGCAACACCTCCCTGCCCCAGGTGGCATCCACTGTAATGATAGGGATAAGGAGATTGCTTAGCCTACAGGAAATCTCAACCGTGTAAATTTGAACTTAAAGAAAAAAAAATAAATAGGAGAAAGGGATTTCACAAAATCCCATCAGATTCTGTTGGCACTACTGCCAATCAAGAGGCTATTTTTCTTCGTGTATGTCATTGTTAGACTACATTTGCTTTACCATTTCTTCTCCTGGAAATGTCTATAACCAAGAGACAATGGTTCAAAGCATATTTTCTGGCTTTCCTCTAAGAGGCTGAGAGCCCAACCACAGGAAAGAAAACATTCTCCTCATGCAGTGTCAATATGAATATCCCAGGGGTAGCAACAGAGCTTCTTGGGAGATGACAAAAACATGAAGTCCCTCTAAGGAACTTTTGCTGTTTTTGCTGTCATTGTTATTGTTGTTTCCAGAGACACCCTCTGAGCAAGCTCCTTTCAGTCTGCTACCATGCTTTCTCCCACCTCTGCTCAGGCTTATACTCGCCCATCTGCCCATGAATGAGTGACTCTTACACCCCATACATGAAAGGGGGCTCAGAGTTACCTCTGATGCTCTGAGATTTCCTCTACACCAGCTGACCTTTGATGCTCTGAGATTTCCTCTACACCAGCTGACCTTGCTTCCCGAGATTCTGCCAGGAGCATCATTGCTGCAAGTGATGGCCTTGATTGATTAGTTCTTTTTCCAATGATGGCTCACAAGAGCTGACTGTGATGAGAGAAAAATTGAGAGTATAAAGGCTCAAGATACCCGAGGAAATAGGGATTTCCCTACCATGAAGCTCCTTCAGAGAAAACAAAGTCTCTTCCAGAGAAAACGAGTCTTTCTCTTCCATAATTACACACGCGGACAGAACCACTTTGGACCCATCATGAATGTGTTCTCATCATGCCAACTGACCCTCTCAAAGGTCTATGGGAAGACCACAAACCAGGTCATAGGACAGCTTGGGTCTGCTGATTTGTGGTGATTTTATTACACCTGTTATAACAATGTCAGGGCATGCTCCATCTTCCCCTTACCTTAAGTATTTTGCCATTGGCTAAAATTCTGGAGTAGTCTTTCTAAGCTTCCCATTTCCCCAGAACAACACCTCCAGGAGGAAAACATACTGCTCATTCTCGAAATTCCTGAGGAGCTGGTTAGCTAGGAGGAATGGCTTTCCCCGCCTCTTGTTGGTAGAGCTTTGGGAGAGATGGTACACAATGTACTGTTCTGGGTAGGTAGTTATGGTGGAAATCAAACTAGTCTCCTCATCCATCAGAGGCAACAGATTATTATGGAAATGGGCACATGTTTGTGTCACATAACCCTTCCTAGAACTGCTTCTTCTTGTTGCATTTTTGACATTGCTCTGGTTACCTAACCCCTCTGAGATGCTGTTGTTTCCTCCTAGGTAAAATGGAGATAATGTCAGCTTTCAACAAATGCAGTTCTCATCCCCCCCACACACACACATTAGTTCCCTATTTAAAAGGAAGGAATACAATCACAATGGCCTACATCATCAACATCGTAAATCCTAACAGAGAACAAAAAAAAATATTTTTCACTTACAGTCTTAACTGTTCTAGTTAACTCTCGTACAGTTAGTCCAAGAATTTATGTCTCCTTTGCCATGTACCCGTGGTACATGCTTGTAATCCTTCTCAGGAGGCTGAGATCTGAGGATAGCAGTTCAAAGCTAGCTGGTATAGGAAACTCCATGACACTCTTATCACCAATTAAACAGGAAGTGGATCTGTGGCTCAAGTAGTAGAGCACTGGCCTTGAGCAAAAAAGCTCAGGGACAACATTCTGGCTCTGAGTTCAATTCCCATGACTCTCACAAATCAAAGAGAATTTATATCTCCCAAAACTAGAAAGAGAGCCCCTTTTGTACAACATGATTGAAAATGAAGTTTTCTTCTCATGAAATTAAGAATATAGCTTAGTTCTGATCAATATTTACTGGGGGCCCTCAAACTATTCTCTTAACCCTAGAATGACCAACAAAGGAATGTATAACATTCTTTCAACTAGATATATACTCCACTAGGTTCATCAGAAAAATAATAATAATCTTTCATTTTATTGTGGGAACACCCAAATAATGCTTCAGGGACCCACAATAAAGTAACCTTGACACTGAGATTACAATGGTCTTTCCCCCCCAGTGGTCTAATTTATCCATACAACTCCAAGAATAAAAAGTTGGGGCTCTAATATAAGCTTCCGAGTCTTTCTCAAAACAAAAATCAATAGCCTGAACTCAAAGTAATAAAAGGACTTAACACAAGCCTTCAAATTCCTGAGGTGGGAGTTGACCATAGATCACAGCAAGGATCCCTTTTACAGGGGCGCTGACACAGCAGCAGCAGAGCTGCTGGGCTGGGGAAGAGGCTGGGGAGAGGCGTGAAGAAGAGAAGAAAGAAGAAGAAAAATGTTTCAGCATATTTAATTTTTATGAAAGAATCTTAAAAATGCTCAGCCCTAGGTGGAGATTCAATCAGATAATTACCTCTGAAAGCCTTCTGACCCTGGAGAGTTATAGAATTGAGCAACATGAGGTGTGTTTGGGGGCCTCAGTGGGAAATAGGAAATTCTTGGTGCTTAAGTTAAAAGTGTTTTCTGTCATTGGGGCACAACAGAAGCTTCAGTTTGAATTTTTTTTTTCTTCCTTTCCTGGGTGAAACGAGGATTGAGAAGTTGGAAGCTGATAGAGTTAACAGGATCCTAAGGGACAAACACTAAGTAGAGCCAATAAGAATAATGCCAAAGATTATCTACTCACTGTGGAAATAAAGAATTCAGGAAAAGACAGAAGACAAATGATTAGAAAGAATGCCAGTCTGTAACCTAGACAAAATGTCTTGGTTATTTTGGTGAGTCTTCTTATTTCTTTTTTTTTATAATAAACAAACAAAAAACAAAAGTTTCCTGGCTGACATTTGTTTAAACTCTTCCTTAAAAAAAAAAAAGTTTTAAAAATGGGGGAGGGGGCCTTAATGTTGAAACTTGTGGCAGCCCAAAGCTTCAAAAGAACAGGCAAGTCCAAAGAAAGAAAGCAACAATCCTGGCTATGAGAATTTGGAGCTTGCTTGAGGAGGCAGAAAAGAGATTTCCTCTAAGGCCTAAGCCTTAGGCATTGCCTCAATAATACAATATTTTTGTGATTTTTTTTTTCAAGCACATTTTAGTTCGAATTTTAAAAACCCACACTTATCATTCCGCCCTCCATCCTGCCCCCCTGTTGGTAGTGATTGATAACTGGGCCAAGTATGAGACTTGCAGGGTAACAACTGATCATCCCAAAATGTAATATGATCATCCCAAAATGTAATATGATCATTGCCAGTTCTGTGCGTGGAGTTCTTAGTATCAGTTCCCCATCTGCATTTCTAGGTTCCTGACATCATCAGGTGCAAGATGTGAGATTTACACAGACCAGGAGCAATTATTTCTTCTGGAATCTTTAAGACACAAAAACAAAAACAAAAATGGTCCCAACTCTCACATACTAAACTAAAAAGTTTCTGCCTCTTTAGGTCTAGAAATGGAGATGAACTTCTCCCATTAGTTAGTTCTATCAAAAAGTCTGGGTAAATGCCTGTCTATTTTCCCCTGTGTTAAAATTTCCTGTAAAAAGATTGAAACGGTAAAACAAAGAGTAATAAGATCTAAACTGTCCTGCTGGGGGTTTGATGAAGATGAATTGGATACTGACAGTCAGGAAAAGATGGAAGGTCCTCCATGACAGAGGCCAAACTAATGCAAAATGAAAATCAACTTGACTGTGCTGGCATGCTACTTCAAAATCAATGAAGAAACAAACCGAGCTTCAGGGGTGAAGTTATTTCAGCACCCCCTGATTTTGCACTCAACACTAACTTAGCAGCTTTGAAATATTCTTACCCTGAAAACCAGTCAGTCATCATTAATAATGATATTTTTACAGCACTTTAAAAACTGGAGTTTCCAGAGCCATTCCAATAAATACCCTGTCACTACCAGGCCACTTACATAGTTGGATTTTGTTTGTTTTCTGAGTTTTTGTTGTTGCTTGCCTTTTTTCTTTTCCTCCCTCTCCATGGAAAGAATTTTTTAAGAGAACAAAAGAATTAATTTTTATTGAAAATTTTTACTGAAAAATTCATCAGCAAATGCACAACTCACCCTGTTCTGTAAATCCCTCATTATGAAAGGAATCAAGTGAATTGAACAAGGGCTTTCAACTTTAATGATTCTAGAATTTGAGTCTTTCTTAAGTGAAAAACAAATACCTGCCCAAGGCCTTAGGATCTGGACTAAGAAGTCCCCGAGCAGCACAAAAGATGAAATAGATTAGGAACAAAGGCTTAGTTGTTGTTGTCTCTGTCACACAAACATCCCCAGCAACTTAGCTCTTTGTTTATCTCACCACAGGTCTTAAAAATTGCCACCTCTACTGTGACCTATCACACTGTTCAGAAATGGTTTTCAAAAAACCTTAGAATTCATTAAGCTACAAAGTAGCTGAATATTCATCTACTTCTAGCTCTATTTATTTGCCTCTAGAGAGAGAGAGAGAGAGAGAGAGGTGGATCCAACAGAAGCTGATGGCTGTTTCTTAGACACACACACACACACACACACAAATATTTCTTGCTTCTGAAAAATGCAGATATTTATTTCTGTCACAACTTCCACAAAGCCATCCAAATTTATGAGCTACCTTTCAAACATCAACATTAAAAGCTTCCCTTTTAATCTCTGAGCCTAAAAGTTTTTTTTTCAAATATCTATTTTTTTCACCTGGGATGTTTGTTTGTTTGTTTGTTCCTTGGTTTGTTTTTGTTCCATGAAGGTTTTCTCTGTTGTAACCTCCTTTATTCTTTGCCACCAAAAGACCGCACAGGAATTTCTATCACCATTGGGAACCTACTAGCCTGGTAGTTGAAAAGAGCAAGTTCCTGTCCTGGTGATGAACTAAGAAAGAATAAATATCTTGCCTGTATCAAGTTTCTTTGTCAAGCAAACAAAAATAAAGGATCTAGTTTACTGGAATACTTGCAGTGCTCATTAAAATTGATGCCTTCGAAGATTCTGTGCGGCTCTTCCTTTAAACAGGGCCCTCAGCCAGGAATCTGCCCTGCTGTTAGAGACATCATGTTATTGGGATGTTGTAAAACAGACCACTGCTGTGGCCCCTGCTCATCCTTCATGCTTCAGCGTAACAGTGGAGAGGTTTGAGGGAGAGCAGAGGCCCATGGGTGTAGCCATTTGGCCTCAGATTGTTAATGGCATGATATGCAATATGCAGCCTCATATTTTCTATCCATAAACATCAAGTTCAAGAAAGAAAGAAAAAGAGCTAGATTAGCATGGGGCGGAGTTTGGTTTTTCTTAGAAATGTGCGACTCCGCAGAAGCATGCCTTTATTTTTGGCACAAATTGCTATAGCAAATTACATAGCTTATCAGATGTGGTTTTTTGGACTCAGTGGAGAAACCACTCCAGGGACTGTTCTCTTTGTTCCTTGTTCTCAGTTGGGAATTTGGGATCAATCAATGTCCTGTTATACTTCAGGAACAGGCTTGAATAATAAGTGCTAACAATATTTGTGATCCAATTAAAACTCACACCACACTAACGGAACAAAACCAAGTAGGTCCTAAAAGAGATTTCCATTTTGCCCTAAGTGATGCCAGATACCAAGTTTGATCGTCCCTTATCACAGATTAGCAAACATGAATCTTGGTGGGTGCAGGGGAGGAAGAGAGCAGAACAAGAGAGGTTACCTACAGAGATAAGGGCTTCCAGAAAGAATATTCTCATCCCCGTTCTCCAGTGCTGTTTCTTACATTTTTGTCATCTATGTGGCAGAGAAACCCACATAGAATATCATTTTTTATATACTGATTATTTCTGCTTATTTCATTGCTGGAAATGGAAGTGAGCTAGATTTAAAACATAATTTTATAAACAGGAATTTTTGCACCAGTTGAAAGAAGCTACAGAGTATTCACGCATTCATCCACGGATTCATTCATTTACACAAAGGTAAAGCACAGTAAGGGATGCAAAATAAATTTTAAAAAGGAAAAAAAGAAAAAGAAATAGGTTCAAGGAAGCAAATGTATTGGAAGTAAAATGCATGACAGTAGGTAAGCAAAGACATCTCTCATAGGGACACTGCCAGATCATTGAGAGCAAAATCAATGTAGAGAAGGGGGCATTAGGAAGAGAGAAGGAATAACTGGAAACTTGAATGATACATCAGTTTTCTAGAGTATTTTGTCTTGCTCATTTTGATCCCATCTTAAGAATCATCAGTGATTTCCAACGTCCATTGAACCAACTTCAGCCAGAATGGCTAATTCCATCAACCTCTGCATTCTCTCTCCCTCCGACCCCACTTTCCTGTTACACTGGAACCTGACGGGTAAGTAGAGGCCACAGCAAACTGAACCTTACATGGAAATCCAATGTAGAGAGCCATTAGTTGGGTCCCGCTCTCATCCCTCTTTACTTATCCTAGTCTGCCCATTGTCCCTTATTCCCCAAGTGTCCGCAGTTTGAAAGTCATTGAAACATAGAAGGTGCAGAGTAGAGGAGGGAAGAGGAAAAAGACCGCATTTTGATATGGAGAACCACATGCGCAGAGGTGAATAAGGGGCAGGTAATAGTCATTTTCAGTCAGCACAGTGAAAGCAGGGAGACAAAGGAATCTTGCTGAAGTAGCTTCAGTGGGCACTGGGGAACACTTAAGAATCTGAGGGAAGTAGAGTAATAAACATGACCATGTAAGAATATGGACATGTCAGCCATGTGCTAGTGGTCCAGATGATCAAAATTGATGATCCAGGAGATCCAGATAACTGGAGAGCCCCCAACTGAATTGCAACTAAAAATAAATAAATAAATAAAAATAGGAGGTGTGGCTAATCACTAGGTCTTAGTTATAAGTGTATATGAAATTTAAACAAAATACATTCTGCCGGGCCCTGGTGGCTCACACTTGTAATCCTAGCTACTCAGTAGGCTGAGATCTGAGGATCACAGTTCAAAGCCAGCCCAGGCAGGAATGTCTGTGAAACTGTTATCTCCAATGAACCACCAGAAAACAGGAAGTGGTGCTGTGGCTCAAGTGGTAAAGCACTTGCCTTGAGCTGAAGATCTGAGGGACAGCGCCCAGGGGCAGAGTTCAAACTCACAACTGACAAAAAAAAAAAAAAGAAGGAAAGAAAATACATTCTACAAATCAATTTTGACTGATCAGTATGAGAAATTATATTATCCACTTGCAAAATAATTTTTGCCTTGGTTTTTATTTCTATCTGTAATATGGTTATGTGGTTATTTTACTAATGCCTTTCAATTCCCAGGCTACAATATTTTTATGTTTTTTATTGTAAAAATAGTGTACAGAGGGGTTGCAGTTATATGAGTAAGGTAATGAGTACATTTCCTATGGAACATTGTTACCTCCTCCTTTGTTTTTCCCCTACCATCCCTTCCCTCCCCCCTCCCTAACTACCTCCTCCCCCACAAGTTGTAAAGTTCATTTTCTACAAAGTGTCTTGTACATCTCATTGTTACAATGGCTCATCCTGTATCTTTGTTTGGCATGTTGTTATCTCCCCTCCCTTCCCCAAATTAGAAAAATGTATATAGGAGATGCAGGGCACCGACATCAAATACAGTGAAAACAAGGATTATACTGTGGGGGAAGAACATACAAGAGAAACAAAAAAAAATCACATAATACATTTTAGATACATTAAAAACAATAGCAAGAAAGAAAAAACAAGTTGTGTCCCCACTTTGGGGTTCATTTCATTTAACATCATCTTTTCTGCTTAACCTTGACTTATAGTAGTTATTGCAAACAAGGAAAACCAATGGACCTATGTTTCTTTGGGCCTGGCTTACTTCACTTAATATAATTTTTTCCAAGTCTTTCAATTTCCTAACAAATGGGGCAATGTCATTCTTTCTGATGGAGGAGGCTACAAAATTTTATGAGATCAGGTACTCTGACTTTTGGTCACCATTCTGTATTGCTAGAGCTTAGCATATTAGGTATATAGTTGCTACTCAAATAGCAGTGGAAATAATAAACTCAACAAATGAGGATGCCCAGGCTGTTGGGAAAGAGAAATAGGTAAATTCAATTGGCTTCAATATTTTTCTTAGATGAAAAGAAAACAGAGCTAAATGCAGATGTCCAACTCCTGAAGAGTGGCTGAAATGTCAGTGATGAGTAGAAACTAGGCCATCAAATAGCAACTGAAGCCACAAGAATTAATTAGTTCACCCAAGGAAGTGAGTTTAGACAGAAGAGCAGAAGTGAGCTGTGGATTCTTATGCAAAAGTCAAACAGAGAACCAGAACAGTCCAAAAGTAAAGAATGCTTCTTTTTGAGGGTATATTTGGAATGGTTTGCCAGACACCCACACTTAGAGACATTTATAAACTCTAACAGGAAGAAATCCTCTTTCAAAAGAAAGGTTTAGAACATTAGGAATTTTGGAAGTGGAAATAAATGTACACTTAATCAAGAGCAGTTCAACCCACATCTAAGTCTCTGTCAGAATTCTTCATTGTATTTATACAATGTGGTTAACCACCTTACCCCAAATGCTAATTGTGCCTTGCTGAGAAACACTGATCATGACACAGAACTTTTTCTTTCCTTTTCTCATTCTCTTCTCTCCTTTCTTCTATCTTCAATTTGCTTTTGTAGCAAATACATAAAATATCTCTTTTCTGGAATTATCCATGCTACATCCTAAATTGTACTTGTTGATCTAATTTGTGTACCACCCTACCTCAATCTTCTTATTTATTGTTTTTATTGTGGTTGGGTTTTGGTTTTTTGTGCTGGTACTGGGCTTGAACTATGGCTGTTTTTATTGTAGCTGTTGATTTGCAGGGGGGGGGGCGGGGTTGGAGATTCTCTCTTGTTTTGTTCTGCTCTTTGACTGTTAGAAAGGTGAGAAGAAGATAAGTAGTTGAGTGACACAAAGTATAATCTAATCATTTTCAAAAGTATCTGTATTCCGTACCTATTCGTACACAGATCAGAAGATTAAGTAAATTTTTTTCCAAAAAGAAAAGAAGTATAGATGTAAAGACATTTTTTATGACAAGATTATAACATCTATGAAATATTTCCTTTTATTTAGTTCTGGGGAAAATTATGTGTACTTTATTTAGAAGGTGAATAGATGAGAATTGTGAATGCTTATGTTTTAGATGCTATAATTTACATATAACATTTATACAATAAAAGGCTAAGGGTATGTTTAAATTAAGTCTAATATTAATGGTAAGAGCTCTGAGAAAGAGCCAGAAAGAGCCAGGCACCAGTGACTCACACCTGGAATCCTAGCTACTCAGGAGGCTGAGATCCAAGGTTCAGGGTTCCAAGCCACCTCAGACAGGAATGTTCATGAGACTCTTATCTCCCATTAATCATCAGAAAGCCAGAAGTAGAGCTGTGTGGTTCAAGTAGTAGAGCACTAGCCTTGACTAAAAAGCTCAAGGATAGTACCTAGGTCTTGGGTTCAAGCCATAGGATTGGTGCACACACACAGACACACACACACACACAGAGTCTAAGAAAAAAAAGCTCTAGAACCCAAAGGCCCTGCAGCCACTAACAATATTTCTTCAGGAAAAGCTGTGTTGTTGCTTGCAGATTTGACACATCAAATGATTATATTCTCAATAAAATCACCAAAAAACTATGATCAGTCCAGGGATAATACTGAGCCACAACAATTCTCTCCCAAACCTAGAAGGTAAGCCTAAGAAGACTGTCTCTGCTTCAAGCAACTTCTTATCCATGAAACCTTTTCAGAGTTTGGTCATTTATTCATACACATGAAGTTCAAAGTGAGCATTTACAATGTATCTGGGTCTATACTTGTTCAGCAAAGTAAAATATAAAATCCTGCTCTCCAGGAACTCAAGTTCCTACCTTGGCCACCCTCTCTCTCTTTGGCTTCTTACATTCTTAGAGGCCAAATAAGTATCTGACTGGATGCTTGCTGGCTCTCTTTCTTTCTATCAATTGTGTTTACAAACTATGAAGACTCTAGATAGCTATGATTTAACTTCATTTTTCCAAGACTACCATATTTACTTAGCATCCACATTTTTAAAATTTAATTTTGTCAAGACGTTGTACAGACCTTATGTACATAACTATAGCATCCACATTTCTATTTTCCTCCAATCTAATTCTAATTCACAGATCCAATCAACTCATCTGTCAGGAGTTTGTTTGTCCCAGCACTCAACCAGAAACAGGAAACATCTAGGAGTTCTGCTCTAGAACATTCTAAAAATGTTGTCAGACAAGAAAGGACTGTCAACAAGGGAAGGAGAGATTGTTCAATTTAAACTGAGAGGCAGGTTGAAAAGAAATAAAAAGGAGAGAGATAAAAAGGCAAATTTTAAGCAAACATCTCTGAACAACCCATCATCACAGCTTAATAGAGCAAGATCAAAATCTGACTGACAAACAGGAAATACTGTGGCATGCCGACTGGCCCCTGGAGCTCAGGAGGCCTCTGTACAGCAGGCAAAACAGTCAAATCATGATCTCAGGTTTTCAAGCATTGCTTTGCACACCACCACACCAACCCCACCTCTGTCAATGCTTACACACTGTTCTCTAAATACCTTATACAACTTGTGTTCTTCCTTTAAGAGTCTACCTCTCCATAATAAAGATTTGTTTTTCTTTTTATGTGTATGTGTTTTATCCTTTTTCCAAAATTAGAATGACCTTCTCCTGGCCAGGTATTTCTACATAGTCTCTCTTTTCTTCATAACCTTTCATAATAGCAGCTCATCAAAATATCTTAGTAGATGTTGTTCATCCATACTTAATTCTTTGCAAAGAGAAAGAGCAAGTCACACTGATGATCAGTAGTTAATAGAGTGTCCCCAGGGATTGCTGGCAGCAGTTGCTCCCTTGAGAAGCAAAAAAAAAAAAAAAAAAAATTCCTAAACAATGACTGGAGTGTATATCCTATTAGTGTTGGAATCCATGGTAGCATTCATGAAATGAATGACCCACCCTACAATTCAGCCAGCTCTCCTTGCCTGGGCATTCTAGCCAGTCTGAGTTTATTCCTTCTTCTTCAGCATGCAATTCATTGCTTTTCACACCTTGAATTCATTTTCCAGTTCAAAACAGTCATTCTCCAGGACCAGCCTTAGGAAGCACAAGTTCTATGAATTTTTCACATCTCAAGGACCTTATGCTCTTCTTTTCATCTATAGTCAATAGTCTGCACTTAGCATTATCATTTATTTTCTTGTATTTTTCAGTATCTGTACTGTTGGGTTTGTTGTTGTTGTTGTTGTTGTTATTGTGTGTGTGTGTGTGTGTGTGTGTGTGTGTGTGTGTGTGTGTGTGTGTATTCTGAGTGCCTTGAGAATTAATTCACTGCCTTGTGACAATATTGTGCTTTTCAGGTGATTAGTGAAATGTGTAGCCCTTACATATAGCAGAAACAGGGTAGTATTAAAACACAAATCCACCAGGCAACAATAGCTCATTCCTGTAATCCTAGCTACTCAGGAAGCTGAAGGATCATGGTTCAAAGCCAGCCTAGACATGATAGCCCATGAGACTTATCTCACATTAACCACCAAAGTATAACTGGTCTCTCACCATCACTCTCACGCTAAACTGTTCCTTTTCCTGGAATACTGAATATTTCTGATACATGGACTTTATTACCCAGATGTCATGTTTTCAATGTGGTTGTGAAAAAAAATAATAATAGGTTCTACTTCTCTAGTACTTAATTAGTGTGAAGACAACAGCACAGTATATTTTCCAGCAAATGTATCCTGCAAGTCATTCCACTCATAGGCATGTGGACTTGTTCGTCCTGTCCCTGAGTCAGTCAGAATTGGAGCATGTGAGTAGAGGTGTGTCAATCTCCTATGAAGGAAAAATGTCAACACACACAACACCCAATAGTGAGAACTAGAAGGTTCGCAACCTGTCCATGAGTATTATATCACCCAGTTCCCACAAGGTCGCTGAGATGTAGATTACACAAACATGATACCTAGCCCTGAATGACAGGCTGAGAGAAGTTAAGTGGTTTGCCCAAGGTTAATAAGTTAGTTAATGCCAGAACCCTTTTGAGAATCCAGATCTTTGTTTATGTTTTTCAAATTGTGATCTTTCCCCCCTAGGAAAGAAGGAATGGAATGAAATGAAACTATTTGCAAGACAGAGCCTGGATAAGGGTAAAGTACACACAGGAAACCAACAGCTCTCACCAAGGTGAAGAAGATCCTAGTATAACCTCAGAAGATGCAGAGGGAGGGGAGGAAGGAAGGAAGGAAGGAAAGAGAGGACACAGGAAAAGAGGTACCTACAGCTTAGGAGTTGGCAGGAAAGATGATTCTCTAGTGTTCCTGCTCAGAAAATAAATACATTTGAAATGCTGAGGATTCCATATATATTCTGTTAATAATTGACCAAGCAAAACCATTAAAGATGTTGACAAAAACATTTCCATTTACTATGGGTGTCTATGAGTGACCTGAACCCACTCACAACCTTTAAAAGCTTCAGAGGTTTTTCTGAGTGTCCCAACCAATCAGAAATTGCAAAAGCAAGTCTGGACTCGCAAGGAGACTGAGCCTGAATTTGAACACTGAATCCAGACTCAGGCACTTTGCCTGCTAACTCACCAAGCAACTGTTGGCCCAGGCCTCTGTAGGCAAATTATATGTTGCAACAGATGAAAGTTAGAGTGAATCTAGATGTGAATCTAGAGTGAATCTGGCTAAGAAGCTTCATATTAAAGAGTAAATCTATATTCCCAGAAGAAACCCACTGAAATGTCACTAGACTTGAACACTCAATGGAAGCAAAATATATTCACCATCAAACATAATTTTATTTCTTCAGAGACATCTAAATGTATGTGGACTAAAGTCCCAGAAGGGGGAAAAACAAAATCTGTCCTTACTGAGCAAGAATGATGGATTTTTTTTTTCTCTAAAAGCCATTATTAGCTATTTTAAACAGGCCAGTACAGTGTTTGTTATTTTGAAGTTCCACATTCTTGTTCTATTTCTGCCTTCCTTACCTTTGGATACATGTATCAGTTAGGATGTGTTTAGCTAAAAATAACAGAAAATGCAACTAAAAGTGGCTTACACAATGAGGGCGTTTTCTATTGCGCGGAGCATGAAGCCCACAGTTTGGGAAGTTCCAATATGATTAAACTCACAGTTTCATGATTGGTGAGCATCTTTCTACTCTGCCACATCTGGTGAGCGGGCTCCTTGCATGGCCCTCCGGTGGCTGCTAAAGTGGCCAAGTCACACAGAACTGATGAGGTCCGGAGCCAGGGGAAGAAATACCTACCAGTTACATCCCTTTTCCAGAAGTGAAATTTTAAGAGTGAAGAACAACACAACAATAAAGCTGGGTCAGACCATGAATCCACTCACTTAGCAAAGTAGATGGATGGAGCCTTTATGATTGATTTGTCTAAGTCATGAAACACTTCCCTGGGGTAGAGGAGGACTGACAGCGTGCCTGCAAGCACCTGGGCTCTGTGAGGAGAGTAAACAAATTAGAGGAAAGGAGGAGAGGTCAGTTTTGCAGACAACAAGGATTATCTGCTACATCAAGAGATCCACTATCTTCTTTATGACTCAGTTTCCTCACGTCATTGAGAAAGAACTAGAGCAGAGGTCTGCTCTCAGATCCTTCCTCATCTTAAAAGTTCACCATCCAAAGCTTAATGGAAGAATCTACACGACTTAAAGAAATAATGGGATTTCTCTAGAAAATAGAAAAGATTAGAAAAAAATTAATAACATGCCAAATGAATTGCCTCATTCTTATAGTCAAGCGTATTATCCATTACTCTCTATATTTGTGAGAAAGAAATAAGGCTATAACATAAGGAAACACAGACTGAGACAGAGAAAAACATAATAGCTCACAGTCACATTGCCTGCCCCATGACCCCCCAAATCCTTAAGTCATCAGTGAGTAAAGTCATGTTGTAACAACATGTTGTAAAAACTATCATGTGCCACTGCACAGGGTACAACAAAGACCCATTCTAGCTGGGGAAGAAAATACTGGAGTTTCTATTAATATTTTATATCATCCTCATCAATTTATATGTGTGTTACATTACAATGTACATGATCCCTTGGTATAGTAGTACACTCACATAATGGATAGCTATGTAAAAAGAAAAGCTGTGAGCTGATAAATGTTTTACTTACAGCATGCACAGTTAAGAACTTTCAAAGTATGCACGAAGCCTAAGTTTGATCCCCAGCAACGCACACAAAACAATGACAAAAGAACCTTTGGAGACAACTGATACAGCCCACACTAGCATTTCAATGACTTCAGCTATACCTCACAAGTAGAAGAAAAAAATCCATGTAGAAACTGACACAATTGGATTTGCAAAGAGGCCTCACTGATAAAGGACTCTGAGTACTCAAAGTGAGCAAAACAGATTCCCAGTTTGCTTTTACTGTGCTGATCCTTTCAAAGGCTCTTACTTGTGTTTACTAGAAGAGGACTTCCACTGTTGTTTCCCTTCCCTTCCCCCTCCAAGCCCTTCAAAGAACCTCCTTTTTTTCCCCTTTTTTCTTTTAAGGAGAGTTAGACTTGCTCTATCTGGAGCTCATCAGTATAGCTTGGAGGGCAATCAGGAAATCAGAATGGCTTGTGAGTTCTTCCATTCAGTTAATAACTGTGTGTCTAGTGTGTCTGGACATGAGACTAGAATGGTACTGCAAGACTCCTGAAGTCCAGTGTATAAAGAGACACTTGTGAGGAAGTGATACAAGAGAGTATTAGGGGCGAGCGAGGAAAAAGACAAAGAGCAGGCCACTGAGAGGGGAGACCTAGTTAAATGGGAGTGTCAAGAAACCCATCTGGGAAGAAATGAATCTCATTCCTTCAATGGATTATGTAAGGAACAAAAGCTACACACATATTTTTCATTAGCTGCTGCTGATAATAATGATGATGATGATGATGATAATAATAATAATAGTAACAGCAAGACACTGAACTCTCCACCTCAGGAAAGATGCCAGTGGAACTGAAGAAGCATTTCTTCTTCCTCTCAATGTACCTGCCTCCCTCTAGCCTAACAAAAATCAGGAGGTACCATTTAGTTAAGCTCAGAAGCTTTCCTAGACACACCATCCTGCCCATCCCAGATCACCTGAGGACATGGAAATGGGTGCCTCCCACAGCTGTCCAAGAGTTCCAATGCAAATGTGTTCCCAGGAGCCGTTGCAGAAGGAGAAATCAGGCTGCAATGAGTTTGATGGATGTGTAGGTAGGGGAAGAGGAGTGAGTCATGAAGGAACAGAACTGCATCCTGTTGACATAGGTCACTTAGGTTGAAAAGGGTTTGTTCAATGACTTTAAGAAGTCTTGTTAATAAGCAAATTGTAACATAGCCCAAAATTCATCCCAATCAGTCCACACTGTTAAACTCTACCCTGCAAGAAAGACTGGAGTTTTTGCTCAGAAACAAGTTTCACTTTAGCCCTTTTCCTCTCCTGTACTTTCCAGGGCTTCCACTCTGGCTTTCTCCTTTCCTTCAGTATGTTCTGGACAGTGTAGAGAAACCACTTTTTTCTTCCTTCCTTCTTTCCTCCCTTCCTCCCTCCTGCTTTTCCTCCCTTTTTCCTCCTCGTTGCGTGCTTTCGTAGTCTGTCTTCCTTCCTTCCTTCCTTCCTTCCTTCCTTCCTTCCTTTTTTTTTTTTTTTTGTCAGTCGTGGTGCTTGAACTCTGGGCCTGGGTGCTGTCCCTCAGCTCTTCAGCTGAAGGCTAGCACTCTACCACTTGAACCACAGCGCCACTTCCAGTTTTCTAGTGGTTTATTGGAGATAAGAGTCTCATGGACTTTCCTGCCCTGGCTGGCTTTGAACCGTGATCCTCAGATCTCATCCTCCTGAGTAGCTAAGCATGAGCCACAGGCGCCCAGCCTGCCTTCCTTTGTTTCCTTCCTTCCTTTGCTCCTTCCTTCCTTCCTTCCCTCCTTCCTTCCTTCCTTTCTTTCTTTCTCTTTCCTTTCTTTCATTCTTTCTTTCTTTTTCTTCCTTTCTTTTGCTACTCTCAGAGAACACATGGCAAGATCACTTAATTGTTCCTTCCTGAAATTTGGAGGGCAGGATGCAGGGACTCACACACATGTCAGCAGGCAAGATCAGAGCTCTGTCAAATGCTGAGAAAATACTTTCTGTAAGATAAACAAAGATTTTACCAACAAACTGAAAAAAGAAAAAAAGTCTTCAAAGCTCTAGAGGGCTTAGTCCCTGTCAGTTAAAACAGCTGGTGAAGGAATAGTGGCAGAGAAGTTAATCTACATCTAGAATTCTTTCTCAGATGGTTTAAGAAAAAGAAACAACAAAGAAGAAAAATAACTTTATAGCCAACTCATGTGTTGTACAAGTTAAGCCAGGAAGCTGGACTTTGAACTTAACTGGTAGGAATCAGCATTCCATTCCTACCCGGGCACACCCTCCTATAGCAGCAACCAGAGGTTCACTCTTCTTGAGCCTTCCTTCATTGTTGGATTGTGCATTAACAATTTTATCTTCTCTAAAATCCAAGTGAATTTGTGAAGTGTTTGTGTGTGTGTTCGCGCATGCACACACACACACACACACACACACACACACACACTGCTCCTCGGGCTTGAACTCAGGGCCTGGGCACTGTCCCTGATCTCTCTTTTGCTCAAGGCTCGTGCTCATCACTTGACCCTTAGCTTCATTTTCAGCACTTCGATAGTTAATTGGAGATAAGAGTCTCACAGACTTTGCTGCCCAGGCTGGCTTTGAACCTCGGAACTCAGATCTTAGCCTCCTGAGCAGTTAGGATTATTTTTGTAAATGAATGTTTAGTCATTTATAAATTACAAATTTCCACCTGTTTACAAAGGTTCCATCGGAACTGTAGGACCTACATTGTTTACGGAAGTCTAGACTCACTGATTTCTCCTTCTTCCTTCTTCCTCATGTTTCCCCTCTTTCTTGCATCAAATACGCTTGCAATCCATCCTTCACATGACATGGGGTGATGCATAGAAAAGCATGTCAAGGGATGACCTAATTAATGTCATTGATAATTGTGAAGAAAAGGAGAGAATAAATAAATATGTGGACTATATAACTCAAAAGTCTGAAAGCTCACTGTGAATCCAGACATTTCATTCCCTGTCTGTTTGTTGGTCTCTCTCTCTTTCTCTGTTCATTTTCATTTGTAGCTAAAATTCCTGTGATTTATTTACTTAGCTGATTTGCAGTATTCTTCTCTTTGTTAATCTGAAGCAAATATGCATATTGACAGCATTTCTGAGTAAAGTTCACCTCAGCAACTATTCATGAGAGACAGATGCAACAATTCAAAGGAGTTTATGTGCAAAAGCCACAACGCCAGTTAGATGTCTTCGAATGTTCCTCAGCAAATTTTAAAGATTAAATGAAACCACATTTCTCTTCATTGAACTTTGGTTTCTTTGGGGTGATGATAGCCAGACAATTTGATGCTATGGTGAAAATAAATAAATAAATAACCTTAGAAGGGTCTTGCAAGGGAGAAAAAAAATTTGAGTTCTCAATCTAAATAAATTTTCCTTTCCTTGTGCCTAAAATGCTCTCATTAAACATTTCTGGAGTCTTTTAAATATAAAAAATAAATGAAAGAGAATGGGCTTAGTATACTTCATTATATAAATATTTTTAGCCAGGCTCTGGTGGCTCACACCTATAATCCTAGCTACTCTGGAAGCTAAGGTAGGAGGATCATGGTTCAAAGTTAGCCTTGGGCAGGAAAGTCCTTAAGATTCTTATGTCCACCTAACCACCAAAATGCCAGAAGTAAAACTGTGGCTCAAATGGTAGAAACACTAACCATGAGAAGAAGGGAAAAAAAGCGAGGAGACAGTGCCCAGGCCCTGAGTTGATGCCCCAGAATGGATATAAACATAAATATATAGATACATTTGTGGGTTTATATATTTTTTAATTTTATACATTTCCCTAAGGCTATGTCTTTAAGGTAGATAACAGTCTACAAAGCATTTGAGAATCTCAGGTGTTAATCAACTCTTTGCTTCTTCTGTTTCTTTTGCCTGGTGTTCTTATTTTTATACTTGTTCCTTTAAAAATATAAATACAATGGAATAGGAGATGCTTAATTTCGAGGATCTGGACAATTTCTTTATTTTCATCTCTCTTAGGCCACCTTCTCATTTATCTATGAACAAGAGTCGCCTACTTAGAAGACAAACAGGGGAAAGAAAACTTTTTTAATGTCTTTGCCCAGGAAATGTTAAAATTCAGGAAATAATTCCTTAAATTATAAATTTCCAGACAACTGTCACAGCCGAATTCACCAGAATGTAGCTCGTCAGATCTAACTGTGGGATTTGTTTCAACAAAGGCATGTCAGTGTCACACACAGTTTCTGTAGCCAGATCCCCTGACATGTTTGACTTAAACAAAATAGGCAGTGACTAAAGTTCTAGGCAACATGTGAGTCATAACAAGGCAGTCTCACTGGTCCCTTACTCAGCTTGTCATTTCCATTGCAAAATGCTTATTAGGGAATTGTTGCACAGTCGTTACTCAAAGCCTATTGGACCCTGGACTCAAAGGTTCTCAACCTAGAAGATAAGAAATGACCAAAAGATACTCACTCTCAAAAGCAAGGCAAAACACCATCATGCCTTTCTCCTTCCCCATTCTACACTCTAATGGCTCATCTGAAACAAAGCAAGCAACCCAAAACACAATTCAAAAAGAGATACTCAACAGATGACTATATAATTATAAGCTATTAAGAAAAGGTAACCAAGAATACATAACCTACTGCAAAAGTATGTGTTTTCTAAAGATTAAGAAAGGCCACCACACTTTCTCATTGTGTATATAGGGAATAAACATGAGTTCAAAGTGAAGCCAGAGAATTGTAGCTCAGAGTAAAATAAAATTGAAACCTTCAACATCCTCCAGCCTAGCTGAAGACAGGAGCTTTTTTGAGCATATCATTCAGACACACAAGGGGTCATCTTAATTATAATAGCCACCAACTTATTTGGAGTGCCAATTAGGTGCCAGGCCCAATTACGCAGTGAAGTATGGTTATCTGTGGTTAGCAGGTAACTCAACTGTATCTCAAGAATTGGCAGGAGGGGTGAGGGGGAATTAAGTAACTACTCAGCAAACTGTAAAGCTGGACTTTGAACCTGAATCTAACTTCAAAAGCACATTGGAACTATTTCAGTAGGCTTTCCCTTACAAACGAAAACTAGAACAAAACAAAACAAACAACTCTCCCTGTCTGGGAAAGGCCCATGACTATCATGTCTGTCATAATTTTCATGGGTTGGATCCATCCCACCTCTGTCTGTCTGCATTTACTTACTTACTTACTTACTTACTGTGCCTATCTTGGGATTTAAATTTAGGGCTTGGGCACTGTCCCTGAGCTTTTAATGCTCAAGGTTAGCACTATACCACTTGAGCCACTGCTTCACTTCTGGCTTTTTAGTGGTTAATTGGCCATAATAGTCTCATGAATTTTCCTGTCAGGCTAGCTTTCAACCTTGATCCTCAAATCTATGCTTCTGAGTAACAGGATTACAGGCATGGGCCACCAGTAGCTGGCTCCATCTCTGTATTTATGAGTTGCTTGCAATTATTCCTGATAAGGTGTTAAATAATCGGAACAGTGTGAATGTGTGTGTGTGTTTCTTCCATATTCATCCAAAGGTATTAATGCCACTAAATGAGATCAGCGCTATCTCCTTTTCGTATATTAAACTTAGTTGGTCAGATATTTTATGAATTATGATTTCATGAATGTTATTTCTCAAATGTTAGTCTGAAAGATAAAGTCTTTCATTCAGACTATTTTCCTCCATTTTTCCCCACTGGATCACCATGTCTTTCTACTGACTCATTCTAAAATTAATTAGACCAGAATTGTCCATAATTAGCATGTATAAATACAAGTATCCTAATTGTTAGTTTTGATTTTTTTTCAGCACTCTTTGCAGTCATCTTTGCAGTCAGTGCTCAATTTTATTTTGTTTTCCTTCCTATCCCCCCCCTTCTACCCCGGCCCGCTCCGGAAAGTTTTCTCATTGAATAATAAGGAAACTTTGAACCATGTTCTAGAGCTTTAGTTCATTTCTTGGATCCTATAGGTTTGATGAGGTCCCATAAGGAATGCTAAGGCACAGAAGTTCTGAGTCCAGTTCCATATGGTAAATCCAGCTCCACAATTTACTGTGGGCAAGTTAACCTCTCACTTTCTCAGTTTCATGAAATGAGGACCATAATCATGGAACGGTCATGAAGCTAGGTAAAAAAATCATAGATGCCAAACTCTTAGAACAGCAGCTGGTACATGATATGCTCTTACATAAAACCCCTTAAATGTTCTGGTTGACATGGTCTCCCTACTTATGAAGATTTGTGAATTTCCTGCATATATCCTTTTGGCTAGCTCCCAACTGAAAATAAAATTTTGTGTCTTTCACAAATTTAAGGACTTTTATCCTAAACCAAAAATCATTTATGAAGAATTTGGGTAAAACAAAAACCTGAACATTATTTTCTTTCTGTTTGTCCACTGTGAAATCTTACTCTTCATTTCCTGTTTTTAAGGTGGTTTTCCCAACTGTGACTCATCATCCTCCTTTGTCAGTGAGAAAATTACAGGGCTACTGAACAGAAAATTAACAAATACATTAAAAAAATCTGTATTTATTCTACCTCTGGTTTGCTCGGTATATGCATGCCAATTTGCATCATAACTGAAATAATTATTAAATGCTAGTACTAGTTGTCTATTGCTTCTGTTCTTCCTCTTTTTCTATGTACAAGTTTCAGTGATCCTATCATAATAGTCTGCCCAAATATAGGAAAATCTGAGACTATAAATCTCTTCATTCTGTGCTATATTTCTTCTTGATTCTGAATCTGCATTCTTGATCTAATAACTTATTTGGGATAACATATCTAGCCAAGCAATTTTCCAGTTCCTTCCATAAAACTGCTTTATATCTGTGGAGAATCTCTTTTGCTAACTCAGAATTCTTGTTACTGGTCAGTTTATAATGGTCAGATTGATGCAGAGCAGAGAAATAAATTTGATAGCATCTAGATGTAGAATAAATAGAGGGTTGAAAAGGACGCTCAGGGAAAAACATCATACAAAGAATTCCTTAACATTTTAAAGACTATTTTATATCCATTTCAGGTTCATAGCACAACTAAGAGTAAACAGATATTTCCTACATGTCACCAGCCCTCAAAAATGCATAACCCATCTCCGGTGATCAGCATCCCCCATCTGACTGGTACATTTTTTTCATAATGGATAAACTTAGCTCAATGCATCATTATGGCCCAGACTCAATAATTCACATCAAGGTTCACTTTAGTGTTATGTGAATCTGTACAAACATACAATGAAGGGTGCACATCATTGTAAGATCATACAGTATTTTCACCGCTCTGAAAAATCTCTCTGTAGGCCAGGTACCAACTGTAATCCTAGCTGCTTAAGAGACTGAGATATGAGGATTGAAAGCCAACTGTGCAGGAAAGTCCTCAAATCTTATCTCCAATTAATAACACAAACAAACAAACAAAAAGACTCCACAGAAGTGGAGCTGTGGCTCAAGAATTAGAGCACTAGCCTTGAGCAAAAGAGCTCAGGGACCATACCCAGGCTCTGAGTGCAAGCCTCAGGAAGTGGACATGCACATGCACACACACACACACACACACACACACACACACACGCACGCACGCACGCACATGCACGCGCGCACACACTCACCTCTGTGTTCCACCTATTGATTCCTCCCTTTCCTCTAAACCCTGATAGCCATCAGTCTTTTTACTGTCTCCATAGTTTACCTTCTCCAGAATGTGATATAGTTGGAATCATATAAGTAATACAGCTTACCAATTCCAGTTTTTTTACCTAGCAGTATGCATTTAAATTTCCTTCATATCTTTCAAGGCTTGAAAGCTCATTTCTCTTTAACACTGCATAATGTTCTAGTGTCAGGATGTACCATGGCTTATTTTTCTGCTCACTCACCAAAGGGTACGTAGATTGCTTCAAACTTTGGGAATTTTAAATAAAGCTGCTATAAAGTATCATTTTGAGCTGGGCCATTGGTAGCTCATGCCTATAATTCTAGTTACTCAAGAAGTTAAGATCTGGAGGATTGAGGTTTGGAGCAAGTCTGGCAGAGAAATCTTTGGGAGCTATGCTGGAGACATGGCTCCAGTCATAAATAGAATGCCAATCAAACAAGCAAGTATTGGGCCCTGACTACAAACCTTGGCAAATAAATACATACACATACAATATCCGTTTGCAGATTTCAATGTGGTCATTCCTTAGCCCTTTTCAGGAACCAAGTTAACAATGAATTTGAAACCCCCTTTTTAACTGGACCTTCCTCACACCCCCCAAAAATGCTTCTTGCTTAGTCATCCATTTACTTCTGCTGGGTATGAGTACAGTGCTTCTGGCTGAAACTATTGGCAGGAAAAGAAAGAAAAATCTCAACCTTCACAGAACTCAGGTACCAGCAGAAAAACAACAAACAGCGAAGAAGAAATGGAATAATTCTAAGACAGTTACGGTCATTCTGTGCTATAAAGAATTACCATAGAAGCTGAGCACCAGTGGCTCACACCTGTAATCTTAGCTACTCAGGAGGCTGAGATCTGAAGATTGCAGTTCAAAGCCAATCCTGGGCAGGAAAGTTGGTGACACTCTTATCTCCAATAACTCACAAGAAAACCAGAAGTGGTGCTGTGGCTCAAGTGGTAGAGCACTTGCCTTGAGCTGAAAGAGCACAGGAACAGCACCCAGGCCCAGAGTTCAAGCTCCCACAACTAACAAACAGAGAGAGAGAGAGAGTGAGAGAGAGAGAGAGAAATATAGCAAGGGGCACTAAATACTCTTGGTTAAGGAGATCTACCACCACTTGGAACTGTTGGGGTAGCCACTGTCTCAATTGAATAGCAAAGATCTTTCAACCTGATAGGCTTTAGGTCATAGGCAAGATATGCCCAGATCAAAGCAAACAGTAATACTGAGGAAAAGGCATAATGTTCTAGTGTCAGGATGTACCATGGCTTATTTTTCTGCTCACTCACCAAAGGGCACGTAGGGCATAAGTGATAAACTAAAATCTCAGTGGCTTTCAAAAATATAAGCATCTAATCAGCTTGGGCTGCCATGACAAAATACCAAAAATTCAATGGCTTAAAAATCAGGAATCTCTTTTGCACCATTTTGGAGGCTGACAAGTCTAAGATCAACTCCATTCCCTGGTGAGTTTCTTTTCCTGGTTGGTGAATGGCTACTTCCAGCTCCATCCTCTGCTTTCTCTTCTCCTCACAAGAAC
Organism: Dipodomys ordii; assembly: GCF_000151885.1. Classification (NCBI taxonomy): domain Eukaryota; kingdom Metazoa; phylum Chordata; class Mammalia; order Rodentia; family Heteromyidae; genus Dipodomys; species Dipodomys ordii. The sequence continues at coordinate 10,844,264 of NW_012267313.1, read as the reverse complement.
ATGAATTCCATCATGAGACACCAACCCTTATTGAAGCCTGAGTGTCTCCCATACGCCTAGTTTTAAACACAGGCAAGATGCAGTGAGGGCTTCCACAAATGAATCAGAGGAAGACACAGTCCTTCAGCCCATCACAGCAAATGTGACCATCCTTGCCAAGAGATCAGAGATGAGAGCTTTTGCACTGTGGTCAAGAGTCTGCCTCAATGGGAATGCATTCTTGGTGTCTCCCCACGAATTCTACTCCTATGGAAATATGCAGATATGTTTTCAGTGCTACCCCACCTGATAACCAATGACAACAGTCTGAGTTTTCATGACAAACTGTCACCTTCGGGCATGTCCCCTTAGGGAGAAGAGAGAGGGAGAAATTGAGTTGCTACATAATTTCTCTCTTAATACTGCAAAGAAGGATATCCTCTCAAGAATACTGCATGACTGAGCAAAGAGGATATTTGGTAGTCTATTTTAGTAAACTTTGATAGAGCTGCAAATAGATTCAAAAGCCAACTTGTTTTTAGTTTTAAAATATATTGCTATAGATTAGATGCTTGTGTGATTTTAATATAACAAGGAAGAAAAAGTCCATCCAAAGTACGTTGATATTTATGGGCTTGATTTTCAGGTGCCTACAGAACTCTGAGGACTGTCTCGGTGTTTCAGCTTTAGGGGTGAGTTGCACATTTCATTCTTTATGAACATTAATAGATGAGAAGCCCCTGCTTAGAAAGAATGTCCTTTGAAGAACTACTTCTCTTTGGTCATCTTCAAAACTATGTACATGGACTAAAGGTAATGTCAAAATTTATACCCATGGAGAATGGAGACTAGTAGTGTATGGAACTTGCTGATTATTAATGACAATATAACATGGAAAACAACATGCCTCTAATTCTTCAGAAACTATTGATGATCCCTATTTAAAGAGTGATTCTAAATTAGATGCAAGCCTATCGTGGTCAAATTTGCAGGCGGTTCAAAAGAAACTGGGCAGTATATAGTCAAGTCAAGATGGGCACAAATAAGATTATTCAAATGAGGAGACCACATCTTCGACTTGATAGATCACATAACAACCTCCACCGCGTCACACTGTGGCCTCCACAGGTACTCTCAAGAATGAAAGAGTGTGCATTTGAGAGTGAGAAGAGAGGATGGCAAAGAGTCAGTAGCTATATACCATATACCACCAACAGTGGTGAACACTTGCCAGACTTCCAGCAAGTCCATTTGGAGTACCTAAGTAGAGAGAGAGAGAGAGAGAGAGAGAGAGAGAGAGAGAGAGAGAGAAACAGCCCAGCCTTTCTTCTGGAGAGTATTTGTGAATTGTACTGAGCACTTAACCTGCCATTAGAATTGGGCAGGCAGCTCTGGGAAGGTGATAAAGGGTAAGGAGAGTATGCATATCTGTGTTTATCCACTAAACACCTTATTGGAACTCTGGCTATTGCTAGTATAGTATTGAAATTGGAGGGAGGGGGGGCTCTTTACAAGTTATTTAAGAGCACAGTTTGGAGCCATCATGCTATTGCCAGAGAAGCCCCGCGGAGGGGTTGAACACCACTGCGCTAGCTCTACCAGAAACAACCTGTCCAGTGGGATCAATCACACATCCTGAAATCATCTTTCTTTGTTCTTTCACCTAGAAAACAGAATTGGCTCCTTCAGCATTTAGGGTGTTGCCAGGCACAGTCTCTTTCTAATGAATATCTGAGCTTATCCTCTTTCCTCTAGCCAAAAACAAAACAAAACAAAATCTTACCTTGGTAGGGGAAAAAAAAAAAAAACAGCTTCATGACCTGAGGTTAAACAAAGAATTAAAAGAGTATTTTTAGAAGACACCTTGAATATACTATCTGTGGAACAATGAACTAAAAATCATTAAGTATGATTGTCTTTGAGGAACCGCACCAAGTGGTATAGAGAAGAAGAATTGATCTCTTATTGTAAATATTTAGAATTGGGTACCATGTGTAGAAATAGTCTAGTCAACAAAAGTCCAATGTCAATTTCTAGAAATAGTCTTCAAAACCCACCTCCCTTTGTGGGAGCATCTTTACTGTCAGGATGACAGTGATACAGAAGCTTTACCCTGCTCTGTGGGTATCGTTCCATGCCAACAATGTTCTACATGACATCATCGATTTCTATTGGAAAGGAAGAACAAGCTTCCTATATAAGAAACAAAATCAATATGAATAAATGTGAACTTCTGATCCAATAGACGCTTATCTAAGAAGAAGGTAGTCCAAGATGTGGATGTCTGAAACTGAAAATGTAGATAGTGCTCAGCCTCCTCTCTCTTACTCTCTCTCTCCAAAGTTTAATTATAAATTAGGCACAGCAAGAGACTCATAACAACAATAATAAAATAGAATGATTATAACAATATGCTATAATAAAAGTATTATGAAGGTAGTCTCTCCGTCTCTCCCAAAATATCCAATTGTATTACATTTCCATTGTACATCTCTTTCTGTAACAAAATCAAGTACGCAATGCCTACATGGTGAAAGAAAGGGAAGCCAGTGACTACATTAGCCGACAATACAAGGGTGACTTGAACATAGCACTGAGATACGGTGGTGGTCTGATAACCAAGGTAGCTGATAAGTGACTAAGAGGCAGGTAGTGTCTACACCATGGACATGCTTGACAAAGGGATGATTCACATCCTGGACTGGACGAAGTGAGATAGTGCAAAAACTATGTTACTCAGAATGGTATGTGATTTCAAACCTATAAATTGTTTATTTCTGGAACTTTCCACTTCAATATTTTCATACATCACTTGACCACAAATAACTGAAATGGCAAAATGTAAAACCACAGATAGCACTGAACTGTTTTTATTTCATAATTGGCCCACCGTACCCATCTCCCGTCAGCTTTGGTGTCTCTCATCTGCTGCCCAGTTTTCTCAGCACCGGAAGTACAGTCATCTTTTATCTTTTCTCATCACCCAACACTAACTTGCAACAGAAATGAAGAATCAGTGTCAGAGAACTGGGGATGAAAAAGTAAACTTTTCATTTCCTTTGTTTGGAGAAGCAAAATAAAAGTTATTACTCGGGTTGCCAATCATGTTGTCTTGTAGGTCTGAAGTTCTCAAAGGGAAAAGCATTTCAATTTCTTCAAGCATCTTAAATATTATCAAGTCCATGATGCTTCGGATATAAAACCTAATTTGGCAATAATGTCGGTTTTTCGGTTATGTGACTCAAAAGCAATATCATGTACCAATTGATTTCATAGCCAAGTGAAACTCTTAACTCAGATTTCATTATGCCTTCACACTGTTACTACACCTCTGGGCTCACCAATGCCCCACGTACAGTGTGTTACCCTACATCAAGCCTATTTACAGCAGGATTGATCTTAGTGTATGTTAGAAGCATATTTGCTACTGAAGTCCCCACACACATGACCCTAAAATGTTAAGCAAAAGCAGTTTCCTTACTCTTCACCCGGTAATTAAAAATCCCTCTCTGGGGAAATCCCATTCCTCAACTTTTTCTTGTTATTCCTTTTGGCATATTTACTTCTGCATGCCTTAATCAGTCTATTAATCCTCTGGAAACCAGAGAAGATCTCTTCAGGAAGGTAATGAGAGAGAACACATTTTTTCCCTATGGTTTAGAGAAAAGAAGATGATTTTTTCAATGCAATTTTCTATGCTCATGGTACCTAGGCTGCCACACTGGAAGTCTATATAATACAGAGAGCTTTGTGGAGGAAATCTCTTAATTCCAATACGAAGAGCTCCCTTTGACTTAATTGTGTTAAGGCAGCAGCATTTTAGTGATTCATGTTTAAATGAAACTATTCTTTTCTAGATCCTGCCAAAAGTTTACCACAACTCATTCATGCAATATTATTACAAATTAAGATTTCTCAATTTTGAAAGAGACATATTCTTTAGTCTTCCAGTGAATGAAAAACCTGTGTTTCCAAGCAATGAACTGTCCTGAAAAATGGCACAAAAGAGAAATACACACACACACACACACACACACACACTCTGATCATGTTGGAGATCCTGGTAAGTAGGGAATCAGGTGATCTTCAGCTCTTTATGGATGTTCAGAGGAGTCCTAGAGATCCTTGTGTACCTGAGAAGCAAACAGGGCCTTCTGGGATTTATTCCAAGGGAGAAAGAAAGAGGAAGGTAGTAACACCGATTTAGGGGTTTCATTTTTGTTTCTTACCATCATCACCAATTTATGGATTGGTCAACCATCTCCCTCATCTTCCTTAATTTTCCATTATTTTCTCTTTTGCCACTACAAATGTCTACATGGCTGAATTGACCTGTTACTACTCCGGAAACGAAGACCATTTCCTCTAGAAGAGAATGTGAAGGAACACATAGTCTAGTTACTACAAGAAATAGGAAAGAAGATATGAGATCAAGGTAAGATTATTTGCAACTTTTCTTTTCACTTTTAAATTTTCTTGTCAGGAAGAGAGGTATTATCTATTCCCCTAAATTACAGATGGCAACTTCTGGAATACTCTTAGGGGGAGGAGAAGTGGGAATAAGAGGATGAAGGAAGACAGTGGGAGACCTCTCTCTGAAAATAACCCCAGAACACAACTGCAGAACTCACCTGGCCCTGAAAGGCACAGAAAGTTGAAGGTCTCCCTTCATCAATCTTGTTTTCCCACACAAACTATTTCTTGGCATCATATTTTATTTTCTTTTTCATTGAGGTCTAATGGGCAGGTTAGTGATGGTCCAGAACTATTTGGAACAAAAGCGTTTAGTACAATGTTTTAGTATTTTGCACATGTTCCATATATACATATATACCTATACATATATACACACACATATATATGCACTCACATATTGGTTCTGCCTTCAAGAACACATCTATAAATATGAAGGCATCAGAGAATCACCATGTTATTCCCCAGACTCTTGTTACTTCCAGTGCCAAGAGTTTATAGATGCAGCACAGTAGAAAAGACTCAAGCATGGAATACCAGTGGTCTGGGTTTGCAATATCTTAACCATCTACTCTTGAATAAGTCACTTCTGTAAGAATCTGATTCCTTACTTAAAACATAGACTCTCATATTCTTTCTAGCTCTTAGCTTAAATTTTTCTGGACCCATATTAATAAGGGTGCATAAAATATAAATTCTTGCCAGATGCCAGTGGCTTGTGCCTGTAATCCAAACTTCTCAGGTAGCTGAGATCTAAGGATCTCAGTTCAAAGCCAGCTCAGACAGAAAAGTCCATGAGATTCTTATCTCCTGCAAACTACAAAGCAAGCAAGAAGTGGAGCTGTGGCTCAAGTAGTAAAGTGCTAGCCTTAAGCACCAAAGCTGAGAAACAGTACTCAAGCCTAGAATTCAAGCCCCAGGACAGCAAAAAAAAAAAAGTATCAATATACATTATCTTATATATATAATGGTAACTTCCCTTACATTTAGAGCAAACTTGACATTTTAGAATATTCTTCATTTATCCAAACCTTATAACCCTTGATGCAAACTGTGGGCTTATTTTGTCTCCTAGCTCATCCTAGTTGGACATCTATGAAGAAATTGTTTTAAAACATATCCACATTGGTAGCTTGTTAATCACAAAGATTTCGTTAACTTTAACATTTCATTATTGATTCCCCATGCCCTACAGTAACTGGTTTCTAAGAAGGTACAATCTATAACCATGAAAGAATAATTCATCAACAATAACAAAAAATACTCTGTAAATGTTCAGTCTACTTGGTCCTTCCAAGTATACTATCTATCTATCCTTCCAGATACTATCTACCACTGAAAATTATATCCCAAACTACAGTGACAAGGATGTAAATATAACAAAAAGAAACAGAACGGTGGGTCAGGAACAGGTAGATTTCCACAGGAGGATGAGCTGTAAAGAGGAAGGCAGGGCACATGACGCACATAAAATGAGGACCATCTATGGAAAGGTCTTGGGTGATTCAGAGGAGATAAAATACCTGAGTTCTTATCAATCTGAAAAGACTTCCTGGAACTGGTGGGGGTTTTGCTAGGAAAATGCACATTGGTCAGTGGGCTCAGAAAAGGCTCCTAGGAACAAATGAGATGACCAATCAAGAAGACTCTCAAATTATGCTTTGCTTAGGGCAATCTGCTGGATCAACCTGGGATGCTAGTTGAACCAAATAATCTCTGGAAAACAGGATGCTGGATGATGACTGGAGACAAAAAGTCTGACGAATGCACGTGCGTGCGAGCACACACACACATACACCAAGAGTGGTTCTGCCAAAAGTAAACACAACTCTGGACCTAGCCTGAGATAATGTAAAAAGAAAGCAGCACCTTTCAAAGATGGAAACAAAGGGATTTTTCTGATGCAGCTGATGGCTTCCGGTGAACCGCATTCCCATCAGCCACCACTGCTTTTGTAATGCTACTGAGCAGCTTAGAATTTAGGATCTTAGAACAGTGACCCATTTACCTCTAGTGCACCAAAATTGATTGGTAAGTTGAAGCTGCTGTGGGATATTATTGTCAAATGCTTCACATCCCTAAATCATTCCCTCTCAACTGTTCCTCAAAAGCTTAAAATAACACTCAACTCTCAGAGTGATTCAACCAGCTTAAAATAATCCACAAACATCTTTCTAAAAGGAAGTAGGAAAAAGATAGGAGGTGGAATGCAAATCAGCTAACAGGTTTTCTGAACACAGAGAGAGGTGAATAGATTCATTCTAACAGATCAGATATGGATTGCAGTTAGCATGGGATTGATCATTGATAGTTATGGGGTTGATCATGAGTTCCTTGCTAGAACTGAATCCTTGCTGGATTCAGAGAGAGTGTAGAAGTTAACAAGGCTGGACTCTGGACAACAAATGAGATGGATGGTGATGGTCAAGGAAGAAAATTCTACATGAAGTTGGCAATCAGTAGTTGGTAACGGTGGCTTTGTCCAAAGAAAGATAATGTCTCTGGGATGGGTACCAGATGTGTTACTTGGGGAAAGGAGTGGAAAGAGGAAATTGTGTGGGTTTGTTGCCTCAAACTTCCCATATACACCATTTTTCTTTTACTCTAAAGTCATATTCTGGAAGCTTGTAAGTTAATTCATTAATTCAACAGAAATTAATTTTTCACTCGTCATACATCAGGCACTGTGCCAGGCCCTGAGGATACAAAAGGGAATAAATAATATAATTAATCATAATAATAGCTTTCGTTATTGAATGCCCAATATGTGCCAGGAACTCTCCTTCCATTACACAATGGAATGGCCACGTCAAACTTCTGAAAGGAAGCATTATGTTCCCATCTGCCAACAAAAACCTAAGAGGAAGAAATGAGAACTGGGAGAGGCTAGCAGACCCGAGCATCTCTCAAAGAACTCTGTGCAGGAATGAGATAAGCAGACCAACTCCCAGTATTCTATGGAAGATGTCAAAGCCGAGATTACAGAGGAGGGGGGAGGGAAGGGGCTCCCAACTCAGCTGGGGAAGAGAGATAGGAGAGGATAAGGGAAAGTAAAAAGAGAGAGAGAGAGAGAGAGAGTGTGTGTGTGTGTGTGTGTGCATGCCTCTGTGGGGGGGAGGGGAGGAGTAGGTGGGTGAGTGGGTATATGTGTGCCTTTGTGTGCCTGTGTCCTTGTGTATATGTGTGTAGTCAGTGTGTATCTGTGTGGTGTGCAGCTCTGTGTACATATCTGGAGAGGGGCTGTGTGTGTGTATATGTGTGTGTGTGAGTGTGTGTCCCCTGGATAGAGAAAGAGGGGCATGGTGCATTGAGAATAAACAGCCCAGGAAGAGAGGTAAAAGTAATATGATCCACCTGTCCACCATAGCACAAGCTTCCCTCTACATTTCTGGAGGATGAAGACTGTCTCAAGGACAACCCAACAGGGCTTGCACACAGTGTTTCAGGAACAACACAGGGGCTCTGGCAAGACACCTTTATCTACCTAGAGGAGACGGACACTTAGCATGACAACTAATTGCTCACTTTGACTTAGATACCATCTATCCACGTACTCAATGTATCTATATAGTAATGACAGGTTTCTAAACATCGAATTAAAGCCTATAGGTCCAAAGCAATGCTGCAAAGTAGTCACTTTATGTTTTAATGATTTCCCTGTCCTTCCCCCTGCTCAAAACATCACAAGTATGACTCCTTTGAAATTACTCTCACAGCTGACAGTGTTCTCTTTGGAATATCCTCAATAGTGACCAATCATCACCTATTAAAGGATAATGGTGTGTGTGTGTGTGTGTGTGTGTGTGTGTGTGTGTGTGTGTGTGTGTGTGTGTGTGTTCTAACTCCAAAATTCTTTTGGACAAAGCCTTTGATATAATATTAAGTTGTACAAGAACTAAAAACACCAATTAAATGCCAGGCACCTGACTAAATGTCTTTTGAAAATTATCTTGTCTGATGTGTTTCACACAAACATTATTGTATTAATGTCTCCCACTTAATGTTGCTTTAATAACTATAATATTTCCACATATCAATTGTATGTTTGAAAAAAATCAAGAGGAGTACAGAGACTACACGTCCTTTTGCATCTTATCACACAGATCTAATCATTGACAAATATTATCAGGCTAATCTGCAGTCTTTATTCTGTAAGTATACAAATATGATTTCCCCCCAAACCCAATCACCATGTATATAACCCTCAGAGTGTTTTAGTAAATATTATATTTAGAACCATTTTTCATGTCACTAAATTTCTTCTGCAACATTCTCTTGCACTACTTGGAATTTCGATGTGTGAATAATACAGCCTACTCAACGATTCCGGCATTTTAGCTCTTCGAGGAACACTTTGTTCATAGATAAGTTTTAGTCGATTTCTATGATCATTTCTTTGAGATAATTTCTGAGAGGAAGTGCTGCTGGATCCAGGCCTTGCATATTTCTAGAAGCTGTGAGAACTGTAAGATTTCTTCGAGGAATCATGAAAACTCAAAGTACTTTCCAAGGTCATAGATCCAAAATGTAGCAGAGACTGGAGTTAACCCAAATCTGTGGCTCAATAAAACCCATGACCATTTTTAGACCACTGTGATAAATTAATTTTGGATGAAAATTAGAAAGTGCAATTTAAAAAACTAAAGAATTGCCATTTTTTAATGCTTTGGATTTGTATTGTCTCCCTAAATAACTCTTGAAAGAAATCAACTTCATTTCTTTCATGTTTTATTATTTTTGTATTTGGTTTTCTTCATTGTTAGATTCTTCCAAGATGGTCATTCTCAACTTCATGCATTTACAGTATTATTAATATTCTAGCCTAAGCATTGGATTTCTGGTTGAATTGCGGAAAAACATAATCTCTCCAGCATTTAGGCAACCTATTCAGGACAAACTTGGTTTCATTTCAGACTAGCCAGGAGCTGGTGTGGAGTTCACACCCGCATGTTTAGAATACCAAATGACTAATAGATAGCCAGCTTCTTTGGGTCTGGATACAGTCTGATAACAAGGGATTAGAAAAAAAATCCCACCCAAAGTTCTACTGGTTTGTACAAACGTATAGCCTGTTCTCCTGGAAGGAACAGGAGATGAGCAAGGCAAGCACAACCAGCTCTGCCTAGTACAGCCATCTCTGGAATGTAGTTCAAATGGATTAGAGAAAAGCAGACTACTGGAAAGAGTGGGTAGGGATGTTGTGTTGACATTGTATTTTTATAGGGGAGCCTACAAGCATTTCCAAAGTGCCCTTAATTAAACATTCTTGTCTTTGGTGGGGGGGAGAAGGGGTGGAGGAAGAGGAGGGAAAAATCAGAGAGAATCTGAAAGACAAGGTAGAGGATGAATAGGAATCCTGGCTCTGTTTCAAATCTTTGATAGGGGCATTGGCCGCATCTTTGGGAGTACTGACACTCCCTGGGGCTCTTGCTTATTGACCAGCTCATCAGGCGGCAGCTCTACAATCTCCCGGGTCTCATCATCCCCAACTCCAGAGTTTCACCAAACCCTCAACCATAACTTAAGCCAAGAACTCTGGGTTCTTGCCAGCCACAGCCCCCTCCTGCAACTTCTCTCATTAGGAAAGCCACTTGACAACAAGGGTGTGTGATTCTGCCTTCCTTGGCTATTCCCTGGCTAAAGGTTGAGGCTCAAAGCCAGCTTCAGCACACAATAATCAGAGTGATCTTTCAAAACATAAACCATGCCAGGCTCCCGTGGTTCACACATGTAATCCTAGCTACTCAGAAAGCTGAGATGTAAGGATTGCTATTAGAAGCCAGAGATCTTTAGTCCCAATTAGCTCTCAGAAAATCTGGAAGTGGGGCTGTTGTTCAAATGGTAAAGCACCAGCTTTAAGCAAAAAATGTCAATTGAGAATGTGAGGCCATGAGTTCAAGCCCAGTACTGGCACAAATCAATAAACAAGAAAACTAGGCCAATGGCTACTTCAAGAAGACTATTGTCTCAGAAGCTGAGTCACCATACTACAACATAAAGCTGACTTCTTCCTCTTCTCTCTATACTCAACTTCTACCAGAGATCCTGGACAGAGTGTCTACCCCAACTGGAACCCCACCCCTCAGATTTTGATGTCTTGCTAAGAGGTCTCTTGCCCTAGGCCTTTAATTGACCACTCCACTCCCTGTTCATAGGCCTTCCCCCAAGCTGTTCCTCTTCACCTCAGCTCCAACACAAAGGCTTCCGTCATCCCTAGCTCCACAGTTGCCTCATTTTATTATCTTAATGTCACTCATTATTAGGAGAGATCATCTTGTATTCTGAAGTAATAATTTATTGTTCCACCTCCTTCACTAAACTACAGGCTCCAAAAAAGAAGGACATGGTTAACTTACACACTACCCCTGGTACCCCAGGACCTAGTGCAGGTGAAGCATTTAATAAAAATGTATCACAATAAAGGGTCAGCAACCAATAGGAGAATGGATGGACTTGAATTCCACAGGAAAACACAATCGCAATCTTTTCAGATTTGAGCTAGGATATTATATCAAGTTAGGTCAGGCCAATACATACATAACCTACTCTGAATAATGAATTAAGCTCTTTTACTAGTTATGCCTACCCTTAGGCTGTTAGTACGCTAACATATTAGTGGCCTAAAAGAATCAAGTGTTCAGAGTACTTAGGAATAGCAAGGTGCTGATAAAAGAAAAATTAGTATGTTTATTTTATATAATTAGCTTCTTTTTTCTTCTTGGATTTTAAACCTGATGCTCTTTTCCCTGAAGAATTCTCAATTCAAAAAGTAGTCTCTTAAAGCTATCTGACTGTTCTCCTATATCAGAATGCATAAATAATGGAAGAAATTCAAATTGTTTCTCTTGTCTTCCAGAAAAAAAAGTGCCTTTACTCCAAACACACATGTGTGTATGTGTGTATATGTATATGTGTGTGTATGTCTGTAAATACATATACCTGTACATGTATGTGTTTGGTATATATACATTTTATGTATATATGCACATATATAACAATAGACATGCATTAATGAGTCTACTGTATGCATGAGACTTTCTGCCTTACATAATGCATGAATGACAAAATAGGTCAAGCAGTGGAAACCAGCACATCTTTGAAATCTTCATAAATACAATACTGTACCCAAATTACCTCTTCTCTTGTGAAGCAAAATAAAGTGTTCATTTCTGTATGCACATTAAAAAGGCACTAGGATCAGGGGCTCAGGGGCTGTGTTCATAAGGACACATTCCCCACAGTGCTTCTGGGTCTTCTGCTTTGGATGAAAGCAGTTTTTCCATATATGTTTTTGCACAAGTGTTCAGCATTTAGTTATATGTTGTATCCAAACTGAAAAGTCTATGGTAACAACTGGATAGTATAACAATGATCTAAAAAATATCCTACTCAAAAGGCTGAGAGCTAAGGATTGAGGTTTAAAGCCAGCCCCGGTAGAAAACACTGTGAGACTTTTATCTCCAATTAGCTACCAAAGAGCTGGAATTGGAGGTGTGGTTCAAGTGGTAGAGCATCAACCTTGAGCAAACAAACAAGCAAACAAACAAAAAGCCAGACAGGAGTGTAAGGCACTGAGCCCAATCTCCAGGATGGATAAATAAACAAATAAATAACATGCTCTTTTTTCTTAGATTTATTATTATTATATTTTTATCTTATCTTATGACAGTGTGTTTTTCTTTATTTCCAAGTCTATTTCCAACATAGCTTTCCCTCAGAGGAGCCCCTTTACTCTTCTCCCTTTATTTTTTTAGGAGAGCTGAATCCCTGTCAAATGAAAGAAAATTAATACATCAAGATTCAAGGAGTCTACGCTCGTGGCTCATGCCTGCAATCCTAGCTAATCAGGGGGCTGAGATCTGAAGATCGCAGTTGGAAACCAAACCTGGGCAGTACAGTCCATGAGACTCTTACCTCCAATAAAATACTTAGAAAAAGCCAGAAGTGTCACTGTGGCTCAAACAGTAGAGCGTTGGCCTTGAGCCCAAACAGGCTCACAGACAGTGCCCAGGCCCTGAGTTCAAGCCCCAGGACTAGAAAAAAAAAAAAAAAAGATTCAAGGAACAGAAAGCTTCTGTACAAGAGTAAATGTGTTTACTTGGATGTTCCCTGAGTAACTCTTAAAGGACAGACATTCCTTTCTGTGTGTCTTCAATAAAAAATGTTAGCAACCATAGGGTTACTGTTTCTCAGATCTCCCTCCTTTCTCCTAGGTCATTTTGAGCTTTTACTAACCTGATTTCCCTGGCTGAGTCTGTAGCAGATGTTGCTTTATTGTTTGCTAACATTATGCTAACATTGCACTCACAAAACAGTCTGTGGAGCCTGACTTCTGTCAACATCATCTACTTACAGCACAAGCCGGAGATTTAGCTGGAGATTTCTCCTAGCCCTCCTCAATGACTCCCTTTAGGCAAGTTGCTTAATGTCAGCAGGTTCTGCGTGTATAAATGGGGATCCTTGATCATTGTATCTAAGGTCTTTGGAGGAAAGGCCACATTCTGGTTCTCAAACTCCCTTCTCATAGGGTCTAGTCTTTCAACTTTTCAGATAATTTAAACTTTTCCGCTTATTGCAACATGCTCTCCCCTCCCTCCGTGAAGCAAGTATTTTTTGAGGCCCTTACTTTTTTTCTGTTCTTTTTCTTTTTCTAGTAGTGTATCAAATGTAAGTCTTCCAACCAGGCACTGATGGCTCATGCCTGTAATCCTAGCTACTCAGAATGCTGAGATCTGACAATCTGGGGAAGGAGGAAGGGACATCACCACTAAGATAATTTATGTCAAGTGGCAACTTCTTCCCATACTGCCTAAAGAGAATCTAGCAGAAAGGGGGAACTCTTGGGTTAGAGACCAACTATATAAAGGTATTTGATTAGAGAAATGGAATCACAACTCACTGTCATATAAATATATCAACATAAAATGATACAAACATTCCATATCTTTGTTTCACATTAGCATTACAGTCATGATGAATTATTGATAATAACTGAGACATTGTATTTGTATCTTGTGCTCACCTGAATGTGTTCCAAAGAAGACTGAGGAGCAATAGGTATTTGGAATACATATTGAGACATACTTCAACTCAGAAGTTAGTCTTTTTTTTATGTGGAATTCAAGTTTAGCCGAAAATTCTGTTTCAATTTGCTAAATCTGGCAACTGTAACTAAAATGCTATTCCATTAGGAAATTACAAAGTCACAGGGACTTCGAAAGGTCCGTTTCTAAGTGAGAATACAGGAAAGCCAGGTTACCTGGGCTAGGAGGACTGTAAGAAAAGGAAAACAGATGTAGACAACATAGCTCAGAAATGCTTTGCAGAAAGGAAAGAGAGACGGGCGCTTCTATTTGATTGTTTCCCAGACTTTTAGGGCATGTCTGTAATGATAACAGGATTTGGTTAAATAAATAAAGGAATCCATCTGTTTAAGACTAGGTATCCTCATCTCAGTGGATGATGAATCCACAAGGAAATACATCTTTGCCATTTTGCCTCGTAAGATAATTAACACAAATGCATTGTATTAGTTCTGATTCTTGTGTTTCAATAAATAATCTGAGTAGTATGAACATCTAGTTTTTCTTCTTTAATTCTAAGTGGAGAATATTAGTGTACCTGGGTAAAAACGTCAAAAGAAATAACAGGCTATATAAAAAGATGCTGAGCCCTGGTGGCTCACGCCTATAATCCTAGCTACTCAGGAGGCTAAGATCTGAGGATCATAGTCTGATCCAGGGTAAGAAAGTCTGTGACACTCTCATCTCTAATTAACCACCAAAAAAATGGAAGTGGTGCTATGGCTCAAAGTGGTAGAGCACGAGCCTTGAGCCAAAAAAGCTCAGGGACAGCACCCAGACCCAGTGTTAAAGCCCCATGACTGACAGAAAAAAAAAAGTGAAAAAATAGCCATGTGGAAAGAGATGTTCGAAACATACATATACATAAAAAAAGCATTTGTATCCAGACCACAAAAAGATCTCCAAGAAAAAGTCAACAACTCAATAACACATAGGCAGATGAAACCAAAGAAACTTGAATGGCCAATAAAAACATAATCAGAAGTTCAACCTTTGTAGTAATGTGAAACTATAATACAAAATCAAAAAGATGCCTTTCATGTCCTCTGAATTAGCAAGAATCTGAGAGTCTGATTATCCCAAAGTTTGGAGACCATTTGGTGCAATTGGAACTGTAATAACACTGTTAGTGAGAATGTGAGTTGGTTCAGTGATTTGGGAAAGCAATTTGGTATCATCTAGTAACATTACAGATGTGCATATTGCACTAACAAGTCCATCTTCTATACCCGAGAGAAAATCTTGTTTGTGTATACCAAGAGGCAAATATCAGAATGTCCCCTGTGGTCTGGGAACAATCTGGCTGTCAGTTGAAAGGGGAATAAGTAAATAACTTGTGGTGTATTCATGCAATTGAAGATAGTCCTGACTTTACGTGGTTTCCACATCTCTGGACTCAACTAATTGTGGATGGGAAACAGCAGAGTATGTATAGATTCTTGCCTTGCCATTGCCCTCCTAAACAATATAGGATAAAATGTATTAACATAGCATTTCCATCATATTAGGTACCTAAGGGATCTATAGGTGGTGTACTGCATGAGGGGCAGACACAGGATGTAGACAAATTCTACATCCTTTCAAATGGAGCACTGTGTATCTACAGATTTTGGAACCTACAAGGAGCCTGGAATTAGTTAATCTCCGAGAGCTAACTCAGGGACAACCGTACTTTTTTCGTAAAGCAGAGAAATTTAATCAGCTCCGTGGATATGAATGAATCTCAGAAAATTCTCAACCAATAAGCAAATCACAGAAGAAAAATACAAAACCTATACTTTTTACTTATAATCTTTGAAACGTGTAAAGCTAATACCATGTAGTTAAGGAGAATGTGTGCCCACCCACATGTCATAAAACTAACTAAAAGGATGTGAATGATAAACTCAAAAATCAAAATAGCTCAACTCTTACCTAATGAACATTGAATATAATAACTGTATTTGCCCACCCTTCCTCTTTCCATTCATCTGCCTACTCTCCTTGCCCTTCCTCCCCTCCTTCCCTTCTTACAAAACACATTTCAGCTTCCTGGTATTCATTTTGTTAAATTGTTTATTTTATTAGTTGTTCAGAGGAGTTACACCATTGAAATCCTCCCTTGAATATAACACTCCTCAGTCAATTCATTTGTGTATACATGCACACAACCCTACATATGTTTTCATCTATCCATAATTTAGATCTAACTTACAGATGAGAGAAAACATGCACCATTTGTCTCTCTGAGCCTGAATTACTTCATTTGCCATAATTTTTTTCCTATTTCCTTGCAAATGACATAATATTCCTCTTTCTGACAGATGAGTAAAAGTCCATTTTAGAGTCATTATGTTCAATGTACATTATGGCAAAGTTGAACTATTTAACTTGAGGGGATGGAGGGGATGGGGAATGATGGAAAACAATGAAAGGGCAGACATTGATGGAGCTGCATTGTACTCATCATCTGACTTGTAGAACTGAAACCTTTTTGTACAACTACTTAGAAAAAATAATGAATAATTAAAATAAAAAAGATTTAGGGGGGAAATATGAAATAGTATTTACTTCTGAAATGAGAGTGAGAGGGAAAGAGAGAAACTCAAAGAGAGTATTAAAATACATTAGCAAAGCTTCCTTTCCTAAATGAGGTGGTAAGTGCCTAAGCATGAAATATATTGTCATCTGTATTTTATCTATATGAGATAGTCTTATATTGTTTGTTTTTCTTTTTGTGGTGGTGGTGTCAATCCTGGGGCTTGAACTCAAGGGCTGGACACTGTCCCTAAGCTCTTGTGCTCAAGGATAACATTCTATTACTTGAGCCACAGCTCCACTTCCAACTTTAAGGTAGTTAATAATTTTAAAAAGTGGATGGTAATTCTCATGATCAGATCATGTTTGTAGAACTTGAGTGTTATGGGATAAAGACTGAAAGTGTGTGTTAGATACTGTTTACCCAGTTTATAACCCACCCTGCATTTAGGACATTCCTTACTCCATATATGTACAACAGAGCCGTGAAATTGTCGCCTCCCAACTGATCACTGGTCTTTCAGCTCTGTGTATGTGTTTAACATCGAGTCTTTTGGAAACCTCCCCACCCAGAATGCTGCACCGCCTCTCCAAAACATGTTTTTCAAGTGCTAGGAGAGCTAAAAGTCATTTGGCACCATGACAAACGATCCAATGAAATCAGGTCCAAAAGATTCTGTGCTTTTTAAAAGCTCCAACACAGGGCTGCCGAAAGACTTTTCTCCTGAGTGTGTTTATGTAGGGACATAAGAGAGATAGTCAAATTGAACCCCTTTCATCTTTATTCCAAGCCAATTAGACTTTTAAAAATTAATTGAAACTTTCTAAGAGACCATTAGTGGAGCCCTGGCAGGCACTCTTCTGTTCTGGCTAGTCCTGTCCTCAGAGAGATCATCCCATCTCTTTTTCTAGTGACATTCACCTCTGTTATTACTGCCAGGTATATTCAAATTAGCAACAATGTCAAGACCTTCTCACCAGGGAGGTGTGGTGCTACATGCCTATAATTCTAGCATGTGGGAGGTAGAGGTAGGAGCATCTCAAACTCGAGGCCAGCCAAGATCACATAGCTAGACCTTTTGACAATTCTCAGAATCTTTGCATATATCTCATTTACTGATTGGCTAAGACTCCATGTGCATCTTAGAAGGGAGATTACTGATTGGCTAAGACTGTGTGCACATTGGAAGGAAGATGCTTCACTCCCTTTTGGAGGGAATGATATTTTCATTTGCTGAGATGTATTGCTTCAAAGGATTCTTTATTTTTAAAAAAACATTTCTATAAGTTGTTAAAATCGAGTTACAACTGTCTTAGCTCATAGTTATACAAAACATAACTTAATTTGAGTCTCTATAAGCACTATCAGCACATGAAATTGGCCTGGTATATATATTTATCACTGCTGTTTTGTTCTTTATCTCAGAGCTATTCAAAAGAAAGAGCTCCTCTCAGACTACTGTGATAAAAGAACTAGAAATAGGATAATATAACTCTGTATTGACATTCAAATGCCCTTTCCCTCACCTCCCTCCCTCTATGCCCCTCCCCCCCATACACACACATACACCAGAGCATCCAAAATTTTCCTCTACATACTTTTTTTTTTTGGTTGGTTGTGGGGCTTGAATTCAAGGCCTGGGTATTAATCCTAAGCCTCTTTGTGCTCAAGGCTAGCACTCTAGCACTTAAGCCACAGTGTCATCTCCAGTTTTTGAGTGGTTAATTGGAGATAAGAGTCTCAGGGGGACTTCTGTCCCAGCTGGCTTTGAACCATGATCCTCAGATCTCAGTCTCTTAAGTAGCTAGGATTAGAGATGTGAGCCACCAGCGCTTGGTTCTATATACCCTTACCAGTCATGGGAAATCTCCCTTTTTGGCCAACTGCCATTGCTTTCTGCTGTCAGGGAGTTGGGCTCTTGTTAGGACTTGCTTTGCTCTACTTCTAGAAGATTAAAATAGTGTTGTATTCCACAGAGCAAAGTACATAGGCTTTATGACAGTTAGAGCTTTATTTCCAACCTAGGGCTAATTGTGACCACATTATCCTGGTAGTTCAAATGACTAAAATACAATCTCTAAATATATAAGATTACATGATAACAAAAGTGTAGTAGAAGCTTGCTTACAGAATGATACAGACTACTACAAGTCTATAATACAAAATATTTATGGAAGTTTTTCTTATGGTAACTCACTTGCATCTAACACTATAGAAGGAAACATTTCAACGCAAAATCAAAACAGAGATATATACAAAGCTTAATGATAGCTCTGAGAATTAAAAGTTTCAGTGGGTCTTATTTTGATGGTTATCTAGATCACTGGCTGGTGAATATGAAACTCAAGCCTTTTCTTTTCCAATTTCTCCATTAGCTAAATGGGAATAATAACTCCATTCACCTCCAGAGGCAATGTTTGTGAAGCACTCCAAGTTCTTTCAATGAGAAATTCTAATGTAAACACAACCCTGTACTGTTCTATTCAACCATAACCACATACCATTACCACATACCCCCCCAAAATGAGAAGTTACAGTTCTAGTACCGTACTACTGATGTAGTTAGCTTACTCTGAGAAACAGAGTGACATAAATGAACAAATACAATTCTAAATGTATCTTGATTACATGTATCTTGATTGACATCTATGATGTCCCATTCAATTTCCTTCTCTGAAGATTACCTATATAAATATTATTTTTATTTTTTGCAGTGCTGGGGAAATAAACGTGGGGCTTTGTGCATGCTAGGCCCCAATGAATATTATTTTTAACCCACAAAGCTTATTTTTAATCAGTGCCCTATTTGCAATGTCTCTTATTGGTGTGTTATGGGAAATATCAAATATCAGCGGAGTGTTTTGGAAAACAAGTAATTCCCATTTGACTAGGAAAGATGTTCATTAACAAAATGTGGCTAAATTACATGGGGGGAAAAAGGAAAGCTGTATCTTGAGCAGGGTGAAGTTGTTTGTACAGCACAAGGAAGCTAAAACTTAGATCACCTCCACTGCACGATGGAAAGGGGAGATAAAGGAACTTAAGGTGGATTCCAGATTCCTGCCCCACAGCTGTGTTTCAAGTTGCACCAAGGATTTGAAGTCGCATCATCTGATTGCATGGTTCTACGGTTCTTCTCCACCCTCAGGAATTCCTGACAGTTCCTGCCTATTCTCACAGGACATGGCCAGTGCCCTGTGGGGCACATTCCATTCTTGGTTTTAGAAACTTTTGAAAGGAATCTTAAGGATCTTCTTCCAAGGAAAATTGTACTGTGGAAAACTGACTAGTAAACAATGATTTTTTTCATCAAGAAAATCATAAATAGTTCCCTACAGTCCTCCCAGATCAAAGTTGAGCAACCAGGAAGGGGGGAAAAAAACAGGCAAATATCAAACTGGCAGTTCAGACTCAATTTGGATGCATTAATTCACTGAACTCAAATATTGAAAATGGCGCTTCTTGTTTCAAGTGTTGCATAGATGAATGAGGTAAAACCTTGTTTTGAATGCTATTCGACTGGTGCAGGTGGCAGGATGGAAAAGAAAGGTAAATGATCAAATAAACACACAGTTGAGACAATCCAGTGGACACCAAGAAGTACAAAATTTCCAGCCGGGCGCTGGTGGCTCACGCCTGTAATCCTAGCTACTCAGGAGGCTGAGATCTGAGGACCGCAGTTCAAAGCCAGCCCGGGCAGGAGAGACTGCGAGACTCCTATCTCCAATAAACCACCAGAAAACCGGAAGTGGCGCTGTAGCTCAAGTGGTAGAGCGCTCGCCTTGACCTGAAGAGCTGAGGGACAGCGCCCAGGCCCAGAGTTCAAGTGCCACAACTGACAAAAAAAAAAAAAGAAAAGAAAAAGAAAAATTTCCATGGGAGTATGCTTGAAGTAGGCATTGAAATGCACTTCCAATTTTATAAAGAGATAGGAGAAGAGAGATAAATGTGAGACAAATAAAGGAAGGCAAGCTGGGTACTGGTGGCTCACACCTATAATCCTAGCTATTCATGAGGCTCAAGTGAACCTGTGGCTCAAGTGGTAGAGTGTTAGTCTTAGAACAAAGCTAAGGGACAGTGCCCAAGCCCTGAGTTCAAGCCTGGGTACTGGCATAAAAGAAAGGAAGGAAGGGAAGGGAAGGGGAAAAGAGAAGAGAAGGGAAGAGAAGAGAAGAGAAGAGAAGGAGGAAGGAAGGAAGGACTGGACACCAAAGACAGAGTGATAGTGGAAGATATGTAAAGGAGACGCCTGGGTAGGATCCCCCTGGGAACGTCGGAGAATCACATATTCATATAGGAAACTTGAAGATCACAAGATCACATTTGTAACAAGGTGAATCTTGGAGTGCAAAGGATAGGAAGGGGATTCCAACAGACATGTCATCAATGGCAAAGAAAACAAAGTACTGTTGGTAAAGTTGTGATGGAATTTACTTCAGCCTTCTAGTAATACATTTCAAATAGGAAATCATAGACCTATTTTAAAAAAAACTGACCATTAAAACTCATCCCTGGATAGGTACATGTGGTACATTCCAATAATCTTAGCTACTCAACAGGCTGAGATTGAGGATTGATATCTGAAACCAACCAGACAAGAAAGTCAGAAATGGAGGTGGTTCAAGTGGTAAAGCTCTGTTCTTGAATACAAAAGCTCAGGGACAGTACCCAAGCCCTGTGTTCTAGCCCCAGGATGGGTACAAAAAAAAGATAAGAAAAGCACACATTAAAAAAAATAGCCTTAAAATATGCAAACCATAATCAATGAAGAGGTACCTTTTCTTTACAAGAGCCACAAGAAGAAACTAAAACCAAAAATTAGAAAATAACCTAACAAGAAAAAATGTGCAATTTGGATAAGGAAATTGATAAAGTTCTAAAGTGTTCCTGAAAAATGCTAGTGCATACTTCACTTTTATGCTGTGAACAGGATGACTCAGCATTACAAGGATATCAATTACTTCTGATTGTAAATAAAAACCCAACAAATCTCTCCAAGAATTAGTCAGGTTTATTCTATTATTCACATAAAAATCTGACATACAAGAAGAACCAGTAAAATGCAAGGGGGAAAAAGTAATGAAAAAGGATCTAGTCTCACCAAATATGAAATCACACTAAAACCCCTACCAATTAAAAAGCATGGTTCTTTCATAGTAATTGAGAGACCAGCCATGGAATAGTATAGTACTTATAGCCAAAGTGATGGCAAAGGTGATAACCAATAGAGAAAAGAAAGATTCCTTATTAAATATTGTGGAAGAAAATAAAACAGATCAAAAGAAAAATAAGGCTAGATCCATATAACACAATAAATTTCAAATGTATTACGCGATATAAATATAAAACACACAATATTTTAAAAACTTGATGTGGGAGTTCAACTCAAGGGCTCATGCCTATAATCCTAGCTGCTCAGGAAGTTCACATCAGGAGAGTTTCAATTCAACACCAGCCTTGGCAAAAAGTGGCCCTCATGTCAAACAATAAAAACTTTGGCCTCCAGTGGCATGTACTTGTCATGTTATCTATGCAGGAAGTATAATCAGGAGGGTCACAGCCCAGGCCAGCCAGCAAATGTGAGATCTTATTCTAATAATAATAATAACAAAAACAAAATGGACTTGAGGTATAGCTCAAGTGATAGAGCACCAACCTAGCAAGTTTAAAGCTGTGAAAGTACCAGAAAAGGGAGGGGAAATCCTGGCATGGGGAAATTTTATCCAAAATAAAAATGTAAAAATTAACCAGAATTTTCTCAATCTACTGATATCCCTAAAAATGACTGTAAAGAAATAAAATTTGAATGGGAAAATAAGGAAAGACAACTTCAGAGTTTGCAAAAGAGACACAGAACGATACAAACATACATAACGATGTTCAATTTAATTCGCAATAAGACAAATGGCAAGTCAAAACTACACTAAGTCGCTGCTGAGATATTTACACTTATCAGATTGGCATGAATTTGTTGTTCAACAACACATTCTTCACATCTTGCTGGTAGAAATGCAAAATGGTACAAACCCACAGAAGAGAGTTCAGCAATATCTACTAAAACGACAGATTCACTTACCCTTTGATCCAGCAATCCTAGCTCTAGGAATTTACCTTAAGCATGTACCTTTACAAATCCAAAGTATTATATGCACAAAGATACCCATTATGGAATTGTTTGTAGCATTAGCTAACTATTGGGAACAATCTAAGTGCCATTTCTGAATGGCAGGGGAATAACTCTGAAAGTACCTCTCAGTGGAGTCACAGAGGGCTAGAAAAGGGTACACTTTCGAGTGCTTTCCATGGTATATTTTTTTAAATAGAGAACTCGAGTTTCCAAGAAAAGATGTCTTATCCTAGGTGTGTGTCAGACATTGAAGCCAGAAATGCATGAAAGTAGTTATTTGTGGTGAGAACATTGAAACTTTGGAAAGGATAAGCATGGGAACGAAGATTTATTGATCATTCATTTGTTAGTATAAATCTGTACTTTTGAACCATGAAGATGTTATATTGATTTAGAAAACAATTTTAAATGGTGATACTAGGGTTTCTGTCACTTCAGTCACTTTGATCAAGATACATTGCATGCATACACAGAGATGTCATAATGAAATAACTCCTGGAAAACTAGTTGACCCTATCTTTTTATGTAGAGGAGAAAAAAGGGAAAAAGGCCAGAGGCCTACCTGTTTCTTTCTGTACCTTGTGACAACACAGCACATTGAGAAGTACAGGGGTCCTTACCGGAACCCAGTCCTGTTAACACCTGAGCGCAGACTTCCAACTGCCAGATTTAGGAGAAATAAGTGCTTGTTGTGTAAGCCAAAAACTAAAATTTAATTTTAAAATTATTAAAGGGAGCTGGATCATGATGGCTTATGCCTGTAATCCCAGCTACTCTGGACACTGAGATCTGAGAATCATGGTCCAAAGTCAGCCCAAGTAGGAAATGTGTGAAACACTTAATCTCCAGTGAGCCACCAAAAAGCCAGAAGTGGAGCTGTGGCTCGAGTGATTGAGTGTTTTAGCTTTGAGCAAAACAGCTCAAGGTCAGTGTGCAGGCTCTGAGTTTGAGCCCCAGGACTGACTGTCTGTCTGTCTGTCTGTCTGTCTGTCTGTCTGTCTCTCTCTCTCTCTCTCTTTTTCTCTCTCTCTTATGCACACACACATACACACACACACACACACACACACACACACACACAAATTATTAAAGAGAAATAAACTCCAAGGTTGAGTACAAACAGAAATAAATGAACCTAATTAGATATAATACATGCAATTTTTGAAGACAATAGTTAGGATACATGGTTACTTGTAGAGAAATGGCTTTTAACAGAGAAGTTTTGTGCCTCACCCTCCCAGGGTACATTTGACTACGGTTGCTTGGCTATGAGTGACGGAGCTGTGAGAAGCTACACTGGCCCAATGTGGAGAGAAGGATATCTCCAGTATTCTACAAAGCAACAGAGAATTACCCAGCCTCAAAATATTAATATTGCTGAGGCTGGGAAACCTGGTGTTAGTAGGATTCAACCAGTGAACAAATTATGAAGAAACTTTTGAACTTTACTATAGATATATTGTTGGGAAAGATCCTGATGAAATAATAATGAAAAATATTTGTATGTGTTAGGGAACAAAGCACATGAGCTAAGTTATTAATCCTGCTGAGAATCAAAGTTCTTGCTATGGGAAAAGGAGGAGACACCTCAGGAGAAGGAAAAGAAGAACGCTATTTACTGATTTAACCAAAAGGAAAGAAATACATATCCAATAACTTCCCTTATTGAAAGAGCCTCTAATATGACACCTCCATAGCAATAAACACACTCACTACCCAGATCATGATTTCCAAATATCACTATTTACAAAGAGGAACAGGTCTCCTTAGGAAGCCTCTGACTCGAGGACTAAGACTAGGGTGAGTCAGAATATTTTGCCATGCCAGAAAGGAAGTTTGTGTTTAACCAGTAAGGAAGCAAGGTGCAGTGGCTCACTCCTGTAACCTTAGCTACTTGAAAGATCAGGAGGACTGTGGAGAACAGCAGGCAGAAAAAGTTCACAAGCCCCTATCTCAGTCAATAAAGAATGGGCATGATTGTGCACACTTATCATCCAAGTTACACAGAAAGTATAAATAGGAGGAATAACAGTTCAGGTTGGTCAGGGCAGAAAGCAAGACTATTTTGGAAAATAATAATAATAAAGGTAAAAAGCACTAAGGGCATGGCTCAAGCAAAAGGACTTGAATTAAATCCCAGAACCATGTATACAGACATACACACACACACACACACACACACACACACACACACACACACACACGGCCAATAGGATTATGGTAAAAGAATATACGAGTCATCTTGAAGGTACATACATTGGCCAAGTTTGTAATAATGTGAAGACAAAAGATAGTGATGATAACAGTTGATAATACATTGAATTAAAAAAAAACATGTGTCTGTATTGTTGTTCAAAAAGAAGCAGGGAATAGGGAAAATTCTCATTTATAGAAGAGGATCAGCCATAGATTATAAAGTAACAGGAAATCACCACTTCACAACCACCAAAGAAGTAATTGATTCAATCAAGATCAGAAGTGTATAATACTAGCCCCTTTGAAAGATTGGAAAGTTCAGTCTCAAAATTCTAGCCCCAAAATAAGTATTCAAATGTTTTGTTTTCTGTCATGTAATTGCTTCTAACATATTTATAAGATTTCTTTGTTACTTTGTATGTCCCTCCCCCATGGCATAACCACCACATTCACTGTATTTGATGTTGGTATAATTTGTGGAGGAGAAGGGAAAAAAACAAATTGTTTAAATAGGGATACAGGTGGACCCATTGCAACAATGAGATACACAAGTCATTATGTCAAAAATGAACTTTACAACTTTGGTGGGTGGGGGGAGGATCAGGTAGGGGGGACGGGAGGGGAGGTATAGGAAGGGATAGGAAGGAGAAACAAATGAGGAGGTAACAATGCTTAATAAGAAATGTACTCGTTATCTTGCCCATGTAATTGTAACCCCTCTGTATGGTATTTTCACAATTAAAAAGAAAAAATAAAAATAAAAAATAAATAAAAACTCTAACCCACATATTCTTGGTAAGTACAAAAGAAGAGTTCCTTTTGTTGTGATGAACTCTGCAGAATTCAAGTTGACTAAAGAATCAAGCTTTGTATTACCAATGTCAGAATAAACAAACTGAGCTGGACACTGGTGATTCACACCTGTAATCCTAGCTACTCAGAAAGGTGAGATCTGAGGATCACAATTCAAAGCCAGACTGGGTAGGAAGACTATCAGAGACTTACCTACAAAAACCCATTCAAAAACGGGAAGTAGAGATGTGGATCAAAGTGATAAGAGTCCTAGCCTTGAGCAAAAAGAGCTCAGGGATAGCATCCAGGCTGTGAGTTCAAGCCACACAACCAACAAAAAAATAAAAGTAAAAATAAAAAAGAATATACAAACTTGGTGAAGGAATGAGAGTCCCCTGTCTCACGTGTGAAATACCCATAGTGCAGGCCCACAAGCACTGGCTCAGGTGAACCTTGGTTCCCCACCTAGCAAGATGAGCTAAAGGGACATGTTCAGATATTATGCATGAGCCCTCACTGAATTTTTTAAAAAATAGTTTCAAAAGTTATTACGGGGACAAGAAACCATTTGAATAGAAATTATTAAGTGCTATTACTTTATATTAAATTTATTTCTTCTGGCAATAGGATTATGATCATGTAGGAAAAAAAATGTCCTTGTTCTTACAAAACACACGTGAAGGATTTAGGAATAAACTGTCTTGCTGTCTGATGTCTGCAACTTACAGACACTGGAGAAAGAGAGAGAAACACAGATGTGGCAAAAATTTACCTAGTGTATGTAGATAAGAAGCACTGTCTGTCAACTTCCTTATAAGAGTTGAAGTGTCTCATTTAATATAAAAGGGGTGAGGAAGAAAATGAAGTAGATCCATGAATTGATCAGGGAAAAAATATTACTTAAAAACTAGTAAGAACTAGACTCAATACCCTTCTGAAAGGAATTTTAATTCATAGAAGCCAAATACTTAAGCAGGGGAGAAGACTTCTATGTAACAACAGAATGTGTCATGCATAATCACTAATAAATAAACTGATCTAGGCATCACCACCAATGATTTTCAACATGTAGTAAACAGAAACATTAGAATATGTGTATGTCCTGGTAGAATAGGCAATGCCACGAGGAAGCAACCATGCCAAAACAAATGGAAAAACAACATAAAACGATAAACTCATAGGAAGCAGCAGGTGGTGTGAGCTGGAACGCGTTAGGAATCACCTTAGGAATGCAATCATCTAAATCTGGAAGGATTTCCTGGGAGACCAGGGGACAAACATCTTTGTTCTTTCTCAACTAAGTTACTAGAGGCGAAACTGTAAAGGAGAGCTACAACTTAAAGAAACTTAGAAATCATAGCAACTGACGGTAATATGTGGATTTCAACCCATGCAAACAAACTTGTGGGGAGAAAAAGCATGAGAGAAACACCTGGAAAATGAACAAGAATTATTGCTAGTTGCCTTGAAACTAGTGGATCTAGATTATGGGTTTTGATGCGGGTATTTTTTTATGTTTGTTCTGTTTTGTTTCCCAGTGTTGGGCATGAAACCAAGGGTCTGGCTGGCAAGCACTCTACTTGAGCTACATTGTGTTATTTTAAATATGTCTTCTTTTTTTTTTTTTTTTTTGTCAAGGTGATGTACAGAGGAGTTTCGGTTACATAAGTAAGGTAATGAGTGCATTTCTTATATCAACCTTGTTACCCCTTCCCTTAATTTCCTCCTACTTTACATGTTCTTTTTTTTTTTTTAAGGTTATTTGACCCCAGCTCTCAGGAGGCTGAGGCCCGAGGATCATGACTTTGCGGCCAGTGAAGCTACATAGTAAATTTAAGACCCTGTGTAAACTTTAAACATAGACCATGAAGTATTTGGGGATGAAATACTATGATGCCAGTATTGTCTTTAAAATAATGGAGAAAGAAGTTTATGAAATGATACTTGTTAAAGCTGGTAAAATATCATAGAGATCATTTCATTATTTTTTTTACCTTGAAAATAATTAAGTGCTTGAATTTTTCTGAAATATAGTTTTAATTGAAAAAAAACTAATCAAAATCAGCCTCAGAGGGAAAAAAAAAGGCTGGTGGTCTGCTTTTTTTGCCTGCATTTGTGGAACTTTTACCACGGGCCACCTCCCACTACACCCTTTACCTGTACCCATTTAGCTCTCGCCAAGTCACATTTGTGAGGCCATTCATTTATTCTTTCAATATGTATTTGCCATGGCTGTCTCTTCAACAGGTGTTAAGGAATTAATGAAATAGTCAGGTAGGCTGAGTCATGCTTATAATCTTTTTTTTTTTTTTTTTGGTGGGTCGTAGGGCTTGAACTCTGGGCCTGGGCGCTGTCCCTCAGCTCTTCAGCTCAAGGCTAGTGCTCTACCGTTTGAGCAACAGCACCACTTCCGGCTTTTTCTGTTTATGTGGTGCTGAGGAATCGAACTCAGGGCCTCGTACATGTGAGGCAAGCGCTCTACCACTGAGCCACCTTCTTAGCCCCCATGCTTATAATCTTAGCTCCTTGGAAAGTAGAGGCAGGAGATGACAGTTCAGGACTAACCCAGACTAAATGCGTGAAACCCTTCCTGAAAAGTAACAAAAGCAAAAAGGGACAGAGACATGGTTCAAATGGTAAGGGTACTTGTCTAGCAAGCACAAGGCCCTGCTTCAAAATCCCAGCACACACACAAACACACACACACACAGTTCCTATCCTCACAAGTTCACTATTCAAGGATCAGGCTAGGCCTTCCACCCCATAACTGACTAGAAGGCAGAGGACATTAATAGGATCAGAGGGGAATTAAGCAGAGTTCTACCCTCTGAAATCTACCTAACAATGGCCCACTAGCATTGAATCAAAGGATCTCATCAACTCAGACATGATTTAGGAAATTATCAATGCTAGTTGATCCAACTCAACAGGCAGGGCCCAGAAAGGGTGATCTTAGGCAATGGTCAGAGGTGACCACTGGATCAAGGAGCAGAAGTATTTCCATAAACCCAGTCCATTAGTGAAAGGATTTTCCTTCAACATTGGAGAGTTGGAGGGAAGATTATAACCTTAGGAAGAATGGATAGATAAGAAGAGATATTTGAGCTCAGCCATATCAGCAAGGTCCTCATTCTGAGGAGTGTGATCTCAGCCAGAAGAAGCAAGGAGACCATAGCATTTTCAGATAAAGCCTCAAGTGAGATTTGGAGCCCAGAACATGAAGGAGGGGGGATAGGGCTCTGCACTCTAGCTAGATTTCAATGCTCACTGTGGTTCCTCTTAGCACCATGGTTTCCTAGAACCAGATCCGGAGGCAAAAAATTCATGAGCAAGAAACTATTAAGAAATTCTCCCAGGAGCCAGGAAGAAAGTGGCATAAACAGGAACAAACATCAAGAAGGAAAAGAGACTGAAATAGTAGCCAAACAAGGGCACAAACTTCTGGCAAAATCCCAGAGGATAACTTCAGCTGAATCCTAGACAGTTGCCAGAGTGTAAATGATGGCTCGGGGTTTGTCTCAACTTGAAGCAGGAACACTGGACTTCTCTGCATACGTGGTCACTGGATGGCTCAGGGCTGCTCCTGAGGGACCTAGGCAACCAGATGCTTTCAGTTCTTTTCACTCATGGCCAAAATGGCTCATAGAGTCCCACATCTGACCTCTATAAACAGCCTCGGGGGCAGACTTGCCAAAGCAGAGTAATACAGAAGAGCACGTAGATCACTGAAAGAGTTCTGAGGACCTCTGAGCACAGCACCAGTCATGTCCATCTCCCACCTTAATCCAAATTATGGGGTTAATGTCACTGAAGAATAATTTGAAGGGACTTCAGTTAACTTGGCCATTGTGATTATGCGGTGGATTACTAGTGTCCATATAATAAATTACTTTCAACTTCAAAGTATAGTATAGAATTAAACTGCTGGTCCACCTAGGGTCTCAGAGTTGGCTCTGAAGTGGGTATCAGGGCAGGGGGCAAGCTCGAGCCCAGAGCTTCCCTAACCTCAGGGCCTCTGGAAGCCCACATGGACAGGCTCTCACCATCACCGCTCTTTCTGTCTCTTTACAATATTTCCAAGCAGCACACAAAGTCTAGAAACTCATCCCTTGGATGAAATGTCAAGAAGTATATAGAAATGGAAACATTTGAATAAACTTTGCATGCAATTTTCCCAATTTGACTCTGGTCAGTAAGCAGAGGCACTCAGCTTGCTCAATCCTTCTTCCCATGTTGGTGGATATCCATTTATTATTATTTATTATACAATAACACAGATGTAGGTGTTTTTAGATCCCAGATCTATTCTCCTGGTACTCAGACCTCTCCTGATTCCTTCCAGCTCCATTCCTTGAAGGTGAATACTATTCCTGATCATCATTGCCTCATATTAAATTAGAAGGCCTTTGCATATGGACTTTTGCATCAAAAGTTAGAGTCATCTGTGGTCGCATGCAAAAGAAACTGTGCTGGTTTGTACATATTTGTTGAGAGGTGGTGAACAGGGGTGGTAGCTCTAATCCTGGAAGGCAAAATTTAAGAATTATCAACCAGACTAAGGTTATAAATAGATTGGACAATAGCACCTAAAGTGTGCCCGGGACAAAGGGAAGATAGAGAGTCCCAGGAACTAAAATGGCTAAAAAAATATATGCATGATGACCTAAGGCCAAGCCAGAGAGAAGATTCCATGCTCTACCACTGAGCCACCTTCCCAGCCCCAGCCCCTTATCATTTTCTTATGAAATCACACTAAGGACAAGCAAAATCACAATGTCTATAGGATATGGGCTTTCATCTTCTAACTCTAACAGTGAATGGCATAAGAGAATTCATTGTTCCCATAGGACTCCAGTTCACCAATGTCTAGAGATGACATCCTCCAACTTACCTACCCTACCAAGATTACAAGATCAGGATTCCTATAATCAGTGATGCTATTTCCCAAAAAAGTTATAGCCCAAGACTTATCCCCACAAATAGATACATTTGTTCTTATCATTTCTATTACAGAAAGGATTCTCAATAAATTATTTGCATCTGGCCTTGGTAAATCTGTTGGTAAACAAGTTATGTAAGATAAGACTTTTGTCTATTATGGGTCTCCTGATTGATATAGGTGATGCTACCTAACACATAGTCTAGTCAAACCTTAGTCTTGTCAAGCCTCTACATCTAGCTACCAAATTCAATTATCAAAAGAACCTGTTGAAATACAACTCATGTTTCTGATTGGTGGAAATACCACATGACATGCTTCTACCGCACTTTTCCTGACTTTACTTTCTGAACCTCACACTAGTACCTTGTAATTGGTCATGGTGGGAATGTCTATATCACAGGAAATGATAAGTGAAATGAAAAAGAAGGGATTACAGTTAACTACTAAACAATTACCAGCACACCATTGCCTTCATGGCTACATGCCAAGGAAGCCTAGAAGAGGAGAAGATGAAGAGAGAGCAAATAATCCTAACAAATTGCAATTAAAATATCTCACTATGAAACTTTACAAATACACCAGGCCACCCCTGAAACACTTCTGGGAAGATTAGGCCAGAATAAGGGTCTAGAAGTACAATCAAATTAATTTTGGATGTGACTTTCCAGTATCCTATATGTGAGCAACTAGATTTAAGTAACATCCAAGCCTGGCACCAGTGGCTTATGCCTATAATCTTAGCTACTCAAAAGTCTAAGATTGTAGGATCATGGTTTGAAGCCACCCTACACAGGAAAGCCCATGAGACTTTCCTCTCCACTAACCAGCAAGAAGCCAAACAAAGTAGAGCTCAAGTGATGGAGCACTAGCACTGGTTAGTTTATTCTTCATAAAATCAGGTAATTTTTTCATACAATATTGGGTACTAAGAAAAGCCAGGATTGTTGCTAATTTATTCTAGATACTTGACAGCTAGATGCAGAAACAAGACATAGTACTTGTTCCTAACGTAACACATGAGCGGTGAAGATTGTTTTTAACAACATTGAATTCATGATTTTTGGTTTCATGAACAGAAAGTCATGCAGTAAGAAGAATTTGGATGATATTTTTCTTCTCCAAGTGACAGCAGAAGTACAGAATAACAGCCAATAAGGCCTTATGGTCAGCAAGAGTTTAAGAGTACTCCTCTACCTGCATACCCCACCCTTACCCCATGGCTCCTTTTACCATGGGTCTCTGCCTAAAACGTCATTTTTTGGGCTGGGAAGGTGGCTCGGTGGTAGAGCACTTGCCTTGCATGCACGAGGTCCCGCATTCGATTCCTTAGTACCACATAAGCAGAAAAAGCCAGAAGTGGCGCTGTGGCTCAAATGGTAGCGCACTAGCCTTGAGCTGAAGCACTGAGAGACAGTGCCAAGGCCCTGAGTTCAAGCTCCAGGACCAACAAAAAAACAAACAAACAAACAAAGTCATTCCTAAAAAGGACTCTATGACTAAATATTTGGACTGATTAACTCCTACATAACCCAAGCACAAGAAAATCTAGACAATCTAATGAACCATCTTGGAGCTTTTGCTTCAAATGAAAAGAAAAATGGGAGGGTTAGGGCTCCCTGAAAAACTGCTACAGCTAACCGGTGTTACTTAGGAAGGTGATCCAATAAAAATGTTGAATCAAGGTGTAATACTAACATTAGCCTGACAAGCATATATCTCAACCAACAACAACCAAAAAAAAAAAAAAACCCACAAATAATTACATTTTATCCTCAAGGTTCAGTCAATCATAACATAATACATTATAGAATAAAAATTAGAAATCTTCCAATGGGAGGCTTTTCCCCCGCTCCAGGAGAGTTACAGATTATATGAATATATGCCTATCCAACTGACACAACGTGATGCTTTCTTTCCCAAATGTATTTTTGTATTATATAAGAGAAATCACATTTTTTAAAAAACTTCCAGGGCATTTATTGATCCTTCAACAAGAACATTTATATTAATAGTTGGGAATAAAAATTTGAGCATTCAAGTTGTGGAAAAAATATCACTATGCATGCTAATCTTATGCCAAGCCTGCAGCCAATCTCATTGAATTTTAAGATTGGTTGTGAATTCTCCCTTCTTCCTACTTCTAATATATTTTACAGAATGTAGAGTGTTTTTTCACTTTCTATTTAAAACCTCATGAATATACAACATTGTGGCTCACAGATAGACTTGGGGGGCGGGAAAGGCCTTTCCCAGACTTTGTCATTATCTTACCCTCTTAGTCTGTGGGAAAGGATATAGATGGACCTTAATTAAAATCCGAGTTTGACCATATTTAAGGTTGATACATTCTAGGCTGGAAACCTAGAATGTATCACCAATATTCAGTAAAATAAAACCATCTTAGGAGCTTAGAGTTAACGTTCTCTAATGAGCATGTAATGAATTATTTTTGTCTTGGCCTGTTCACCTCAGGGTTTGGTCTTTGTTGTTGAAATGTAAGAAATTCTAGACTGAGAAAGCCCACTTGGTTCAGCACAGTTGGTATTTTCAAATTCCCTCATTCCAGCTCCCTATAGCTTCTCAATTTACAAATTCATTTATTCATCTGTTGAAAAATAAAATAAAATGATGCGCCTAGCTTCTGTAGTGCTTTTGAGCAACTGTTTATTGGTAACATTTATCTTCCAGCTAAGAACACATTGGCAACGACATCCTTCTTGTATGGTCCTATTGGTATAAAATCTGGTTAGCTTCTGTGCTGTGAGCATGAAGAACTTAATTGGAACAATATTATTATCCTTCACAATTTACAGAAATTGTATTTGGTCTCTCTGTGAAGTGCCATCTTCCTTGGAAAGAATAAACTGCTTCCTGATGAAGCCCTTGGAGAGACAAAGATAGTCCTTTTGAACTCTTAATGTGGTATTAAAAGACATTCATTCTACTGGGCTGCTCTTATAGCAGAAGAACAGAAGAGATATGATGACCTTGAAATTATATTCTAAACCAATCTTCACCAGTTAGAAAAAAAAAATTCTGGGTCAGTCTTGAATGTTAGGGTTCATAAGAAGTGTATTATGAACCCACTGGTTCTTTTTGCTTTTAGTTATCTTTTGGATAACCTCTTCCTTTTTGTCCAGGCCAACTTCCAACTTTAGTCCTCCGACCTTCTTTTTCCATGTAGCTGATTGCAGGCATCCATTACCATGCCCAGTCTGTTTTTATTTTAGTTTATTTTATTTTTGTGCAGGTACCAAAACTTGAATTCAGAGTCTAAGAACTCTTCCTTAGCTCTTCACTCAAGACTGGCACTCTACTACTTGAGCTATACATCCACTTCAGGCTTTTGGTGGTTAATTGGTGGTGAAAGTCATCTCTGATGCCCATCTCCAGTTTGTTCTTTGAGATAGGATCAAGCTAATGTTTTGGGGGTTTTTTGGTCCTAGCTGACCTCCAATTTTGATACAACATCTGGCCAACTAGGACATCACCCTAAACTTCATTCTCCAAAATACTATAGTTCTGGCCATACAGACTGGGTCAGGTCCTGGTTGCGTGACTCACCAGCTCAGTGAAGCCACGAAGTTCTATAATCTCTCTGCACTCCAACTTCACAAAATAATTATGACCATCTCAGAGATTCATCTCAGAGAAATCTTGAGAGTGAGGCAAGGAACCTCTTTATACGGATTTCTTTTCTCAGTAACTATTTTCCCTCTTGTTTCAATTTAGGAGGATATAATACAAAGTCTACCTCTGAATAATTAATTTCATTGCCTCATAATATTTTCTATTATAAAGTTCCCTAATTTCATATACACATATATTAAAATATGCCTCACTGTCTCACTCTTGGTTACATTTATTACCTTCTGTTATTCTTTCCTTATTTTAAAAATATTTTATTTTCTCAAAACAATTACAAAGGATACAGGTTGACCCATTTTAACAATGAGATGTACAAGACACTATGTTGAAAATGAACTTTACAACTTGCAGGGGAGGTGAGGGAGGAGTTGGGGAGGGAGGGAGGGAAAGGATGGTAGGGGAAAAACAAAGGAGGAGGTAACAATGCTCGATAGGAAATGTACTCATTACCTTACTCATATAACTGTAACCCCTCTGTACAGTATTTCATAATTTAAAAATATTTTAAAAGATTACAAATTTCCAAAGTATAATAACATTATTTTTGTATGTCTCACAATAAGAACTTACTGCTGTGCTGAACACAAAGTATTTTGTCCCAAGTTGAGAAGCTTGAGTTTACATGATAAAAAAATTACCTATTGACCATAGTATCATATCTTTCACTTCCTTTTTCCTTGTTATGGTCAGATTCCTCTTCTACCTTCTACTCATCCAGCCAAGGCCCTGATATCCCTGGCCTACTGTCTGTAACCCAACGATTTGCTCTCTCATTTGTGACTAGTAAAAGAGATGGAAGGAAAGAAATTCAGTGTTTCTGAACCAGGAATAGGTGAGAAGACAAAGAAGAAGGTAGAGCTAATGCTTGGTTTTGTCATCCTGTTTGAGACAGAGTAGAGTAGTCAAGAACATGACTTCTGAATCTACACTACAAAGGTTCCAAATCCTGACTGCTTTGACTTTAACTAGTTCTATTCTTTTGATACTTTCATTTCCTTGCCAGCATACTGGAAATAATAATAAGTCTGGTATCATTGATCTGGTTCTCCAGGAAATGAAACCTGAAATAAAAATTTATATATAAAACACTCTTGGAAAAAGGCATGATAAGGTGAGGAAAGATGGAGGACAGGAAGAAGTTAAAGCGAAGTAGTTTCTATAGAATCCCATCTGGTCCCACAGAACAAGGACGCTAGCAAGAATGAACCATCCTAAGATCCAAGCTACCCCTCCAAAGGGATCGAACTTTGGTCAGAGAAATTTCCATGAAACAAACTACAACCACCAGATAGCACACTAAGAGACAAGGGTATAGATTCCTCCAATCTATAAGGGGACACGTGTGCCACACACCACAGCATTCACTACAGCTGGCTGAAGAACTGAATGAATAAATATTTATAAATCACTTTGGATCTATCTGGCATATTTAGCCCAAGATAAAGTGTCAATTATCATATTGATGATAAATGTTAATTATCACTATTAATTTTTATTACCTAGAAGGTCTCTTTACTTTTACCCAAGCTACCTGGCTACAATTTGAAAGGAAGGGTACCAGTATGCCTTTTTACTTCAATGTCCAATACTGCTACACTCTGTAAATATTTATGTGTTCATATGATAATTTATATGTTTGCCTTTCTACCTATTACATAATTCCTTAGCTTGTTGTACTTTCAAGTGTTTATTTCCATACTGTCTGTCGCAGCTCAAAGCAAATAGAAGAGAACAGTGTCTTCCTGACTAAACATGAATGTCACTGAACACGAGCCAGAGCCACTGCTGGTTACTTACAGAGTAAAGTATTACAGAGGTGGGGGGACAACTTTAAAACAAGACCAAACTTAGATACATACTTCAATGTCTCCAGGACTAGAATTTGGCAAATCCCTCTGTAGAACACCTTTTTCAACTATGCTTTGGAATTCTCTCTAGCTCTTGGCAACATTCCTGATGTTCTGACTTCCTGAATGTCTAGTAATGAAGGTTTAGGGAGCCTGAGGCTATGATTACAAGACATCTGATTTATATATATGGCTACCCAATATCTCCTTATTGGTCGTGGATGCAAATTTTCAGTTGGATGAGTAGAGTTTGTTACTCTCTCACAAAGAGAACAGATTTTAAGTCTTACCATCACCAAAAAAAAAAAGTCATGAGATTAATTATCTTGATTAGCCTTTCCACAATACATATATGTTTCAAAACATGTTATATGTGATATATGTTATATATAAAACTTTAGGTCCATTGAAAGTAAATAAATAAACTGATCTCTGATGGCTTACACATATAATCCAAACTATTTGGGAGGCAAGGAAGAAGAAAAATACAGTTGGAAGCCAGTCCAGGTGACAAGTTCAAGAGACCCCATCTCAACAAAGAGTTGTGCAAGATAGTATGAGATTATTATCCCAGCTACCTGGGGAACATAAACAGGAAACTCATAGCTCAGATCAAACGAGGCATAAACATGAGAACTTATCTTCAAAATAGCCAAAGGAAAAGAGGCTGTGGGCCTTGAGCAAGTGGTAGAGTGCCTACCTAGCAAAACAAGGTCCTGAGTTCAATCCCTAGCACTACCAAATAAATAAATTTAGAAGAAGAGTTATAGTCTGTATCTCTCACCATATATACTACTTTCTCTCAAAATAGTGTAATAATGTGAGTAATCCTAAGGAAACTAAATAGCATTACTGAATAAATGTATCACTTTCTGCAATGAATTTTCTTAAGGTTTAGTAAGTATAGAATATTTAGCTGTATGCCACTGGCTTATATCTATAATCCTAGCCACTCAAAAGGCTAAGATCTGAGAACCAAGGTTTGAAGCCAGCCTAGAAAACAAATCCATAAGATTCCTGTCTCCAACTAACCAGCAAAAAAAAAATTGGAAGTAGAGGTGTAGTTTGAGTGGTGGAGAACCAGCTATGACTACAGTAAGCAAAGCTTGAAGTTCAAGCCCCAGTTCCGGCACAACTATTATCACACATATTATTACACAATATAATAATATTAAACAATATTATCACACATGTTATGTCATAAAAATATTCCCATACTCAATCTCTAGCTTTCTGCCTTCCTCCTCAACCCTTAACAATAAATGTCTTTTTCATTCCAAAAGTATCAGAGACACCAGCCTTCTGCTAAGGCTACACAATGTCTTAGTCATCTGTGTATTACTAAAATACCTTTTATATTGTTTTTTCCTTAAGTAAAAAAATAATAATTTTTAAAATATGTGTTGCACTCACTCGTGGTTTGTGCTACTTTTTTTTTTTTTTTTTTGGTCGGTCGTGGGGCTTGAACTCTGGGCCTGGGCGCTGTCCTTCAGCTCTTTAGCTCAAGGCGAGCGCTCTACCACTTGAGCTACAGCACCACTTCTGGTTTTCTGGTGGTTTATTGGAGATAGGAGTCTCACAGTCTCTCCTGCCCGGGCTGGCTTTGAACTGCGGCCCTCAGATCTCAGCCTCCTGAGTAGCTAGGATTATGTGAGCCACCAGCACCCAGCTGTGCTACTTTTTAAGATATTAGAAATATATTGAATCAAATATATAAATTTTCTGTTCACATATAGCTTACATGCTAATGAAAAAAGTCACTTGTGAAAGAGAAATCTATGCTCTCAATAAGGAATCCGAAGGAGAAATCCAGGGTGTGATTAGGGGAAGTTGTTGTTTTAGGCTGGTGGCCAGGGAATAGGGAAATATTAGGAAGGAAAATATCATTCAAGCAGAGTGCAAAGGTGAGTACAAATCTGAGGTTGAAAATTCCTTGCAGCAGGGATATCATGGAGAAGCTAGTAGAAGATCCTTCCACATTATCATATAAAGATGGACAGGTCCATTGCTGTGGCCAAGAATGAAATTCAGAAATTAGTTTGATTAAAACCTTCCCATACAGTTGAGTGCCAATGGCCCATACACACAATCCAAGCTACTCCAGAGGCTGAAATCTGGAGGATCTCAATTCAAAGCCAAACTGAACTGAGAAGTCCAACCAGACTCTATTTTCATTATAACATCCTCGTTAGAAAAACGAAGTTTTCTAATCAGTTTTCCAGCATTCCTGGAAGATTAGCTTAGGTGGGTAGAACACCAAGGGAGCAAGCAGAGTAAGTGCTCTGCTCTGATCTGAGTTCAAACCATGGCACTGTTTAAAAAAAAAAAAAGAAAAGAAAAGAAAAAAGAAAGCACAAAAACTGGTTTTTAGTTTGCTTACTTCAAAAACAATGACAAGAAAACATACTTCTGTTTTGGCAGTGAAATACTTATTCTACTAAAGATCAAACATGATAGTTGATGTTAAAAAAGACAGGGAAAACAAGACAGTGCTAGTCTTCCTGGAGTTTAGGTAGGGTTCAGCCAGGAAAGGAGGTTGACAGACAA
Organism: Dipodomys ordii; assembly: GCF_000151885.1. Classification (NCBI taxonomy): domain Eukaryota; kingdom Metazoa; phylum Chordata; class Mammalia; order Rodentia; family Heteromyidae; genus Dipodomys; species Dipodomys ordii. Next base: position 10,806,112 of record NW_012267313.1, on the reverse strand, counting down.
TTACTGGAGACAGGCAAGTGCTTGCAGGGGGGTAGTATAAAGATAAGACAACCCTAGAAGCTGCCACCATTTACTTCAAAGAAGGCCTCCTGCTGAAAGTTGCATCTAATTGGAGGTATGCTTTAGGGTCTCTACTACCTTAGCAGCCAAACAAGAAGTTTCAGGACAGCTGATGGGAGAAGATTACTTTTCCTCAAAATGTTGGGGGAATCTGACTCAGAAGGGCCTTAAAGGAAATCCGCATCTGCAAGAGGATGTTTGAAGGGGGCAGAGAGCGTGCGATCACTTAAGCCTTATTTTCTTTTTTAAGTGAAAAAAATTAAATTATGCTTCAAATAGATTGTATTAAAAAAAAAGATTACTATTTTAAAAGCAAATACAGCTGGGGGCTGGGGGCTGGGGGCTCAGGGCTAGTATCCCATCCAGAAGACAGATCTGAGCACCAAAGTGAAGCCAGTCCAAGCAGACAAATCCAAGAGACTCTTGTCTCCAAAAAGCTAGAACTTGGAGGTATGACTCTGGCCATAGAGTGTCATCTGCAGGAGTCAAAAATCTCAGTTGAGCTGAGTGCAGGTGGTTCATATCTGTAATCCCAGCTACCCAGGAGACTGAGATCTGAGGATCACAGTTCCAAAGCCAGATAGTCCAGGCAGTGAAGCCCATGAGACTCTAATCTCCAATTAACTACCAAAAAAGCCACAAGTAGAGCTGTGGCTCAACATGGTAGAACACTAGCCTTGAGCACAAACTCTCAGGGACAATGCCCAGGCCCAGAGTTCAAGTCCTAGGGCTGGCGCGCGCGCGCGCGCGCACGCACACACACACACACACACACACACACACGCACGCACGCACGCGTGCACACACACACACACAATCCCAGAAAGAGCTTGAGTACCCCCATCAAAAAAATAAAGCAAATCCAAGTGATTCAGGATTGTATTATTTAATGTTTTACAACTCAGTATTTTTCCTCAACTTGGTGAAAGTATGTTTCCTTTCAATTCACGCCAGATCTCTATTACAATCAATTAAATAGAGTTAGCAGCTCTCATCAGCCAAGACACCAAAGGGATAGTTTTAGATAGGGACTTCATCCTAAGAAAGCCATCCATGTTTTTGTTTTAACAACCTCAACACTAACAATGGATGTCACACCATCTCAACATGCTATAGCTTTGATAATCCCATGGTATTTCTAGAAGAAAATATTTATTGGGGGTTCTGTTTGTTGTTATTGTTGTTTCAGACGTGGCCCTCCATGTTGGCTCTTCCTTAATTAGTTGAATTATTGAATGGCAAAAGCCTGCTCCTTGGGGAACTTGAACATTATGACATAATCCTTCTGCAAGTTCCAACAAAAGCCTGTCACCTGCCCCCCAACAGCCTCCTTCAGCTTTTACATTTAAGGCCTATCATTTAAATTAATATCACAACGAAATATTAATTGAAATACAATCATTCTTAAGCATGGAACAAAAAAAGAATCATTCTTTGGTATTGAGTATAATTTTTTCTCTCTCTCTTCAAAGCATATCCTTTGAAAACGAAATGTATTTACTCTAAATAGAACAAAATAATTGGTTTACACCCTGCCTGTCAGTTTGGAAGCTATTAATTCTGCAGTCTATATACAGGTGAAGGAGTCATCAGCTCCCTTGGAAGGGGGGATTACTTGATGCTTATTTAGAAAACATTTTTTACTTGGATTTAGAAGCCCTTCCTGTTTTCAATAGATCTGTATCCAAAAAAGCAGGGAATTGTGATGTGGGAATTACTGTGCATGCACATCCTCAGTACTGTGTTTGCCTCTGGTAAAGTAACTCAACTTTTGTATTTCAAATGTGGGCTCCTAGTTTCTCCAAGATGTTTTTTGGGGGTCCCTGAACAATATATGAGCTCTGCTACTGTGCACAACAGCACAGCGGTGGCTTTCAAATAGAGTCATTCAGTGAAACCGGAGCATAACAATGAGACGTGGTGGATCCACTCTCCAGCTGGTGTTAAATTGTGCAAGGTATTAGCAAACCCTTTTCCCAAGGCTGGCATCTTCCCTTCCGTTCAGTAAATCCTTCTACAGAGCCCAAATACTTCAGGGATCAACAGTTGCGTGGTAAGCATTGACAATCGCCCAATACTTTCCACAGGGAATGTGCAATGCACACAGTGCTGTCTGGAGGTTCAAACTCTGTGACTTAGATAGTCTCCCTTAAGTTTTGCTTCCCTACAACATGTTGTCCGAGTGTGTTAATGGCATTTGCCACAATCCTGTAACACAATGGCAGAGTATTTAGCTACATAGCATTCATTGGATGTAAAGGGCCAAAAGGAATTCAAATGTTTTACAAGTAAGAGAAGAGGTTCTAAGAGCTAAGAGATTTGTCCACTGTAAATCAACAACTAGCAAAATAACCAGGATTTGACCCCTAGAGTCTGGCTCCTCTGCATGTATCACATTTCCTGTACCTTGAGGGACAGACGCACAGGGACTGTGCCTAAGTCACCTGTCACTTACATACCCAGCTTATAGTTGAGTGTTTAAGTGGTAAAGAAGACAAAGCAAATGGCTGAACCCTGAATCTAACTCATTTTTTCTTGTAACTACTTTTACGCATGTCTATGGAGTTATAGTGAAGAAAAGAGCCAACAGACACTCAGTAGGTTATGGAGTTTTCAGAGAAAGGAAATAGAAATAGCAGAGACTTAGAACTCAAGAAATAGCATCAAGGCATAATGTTGAGCCCCAACTTTGGTTCTTTCCAAAGTCATATTGGTGTTAGGGCAACAGAGATACAAGAGTACCAGGATAGAATAGATAACAACCCCCCCCCCATCGAGACAGAGCCAGAGATACTTCCTGGACCCACATCTTCCTTTTAGGAGACATTTTGTTCTTACAGTATCAGTTCTGAATGCCACTACAAGGCCTCACTACAAGGAGGATCTGAAAGCAATCTCCTGGACCCTTCTCAGAGCTGTCCTTCGGGACCAAAACATCCTTATGTGAAGGAGCAGCACTGCAGGTAGAATTTCCTTTCATGCAGACCCCATATTACACCACCACATGTGCTCTGCCAGCCCTGCCCTTGGCACTGCTACTGCCACCACCCTCCTCCTCTGTTCTTATCCTAAGTACGTACAGTGTAAATGATGGCTTAAGGCCCCTAATGACCTGTTCCACACACGGATGGCTCAGCCATTTAAATACTAATGTAGCTCAAATATCTATTTTCTGGTTCAATATCTCTCCTAACTTTCACTCCAAGACATTCCAATTTATGTCTTAAAGCTCTTCAAAGGCAATATTTCCAAATCCTAAGTGAATAGGACTTACTGATTACAATCCTTACTTATCCATGAATCCCACACTTGCAGATTTTCCTATTCACTGTTTCTTTGTAACCCCCCCCCCTCCAAGCAAATACTCCAGTTCTTTTGTAATCATTCATGGACATCTACAGAGCTGCAAAAAAAGGTAGTCTCCTACTCAGCTCACACATTCTAGCCGACTGTGATTAGGCCGCATGGCTCCCTTCTTGTGTATGCTGTTACACAATAAATGTCTTTTATGCAATCTACTGAATGACACGTTTCCCACATTTTTGTGCATTTTTGTTGTAGATTTCACTTTTACAAATGCTCCACCAAGTGTAATGCTGAAATGTTTTCTAGTCTTGCTAATTACATGAATACATGAATACTGAGACCGTGTATGAGCCACGGTGCTATTGACTATGACCTCAATGTCACTGCACCAACAATACCTCTTGAACAAGCTGACTTTAAAAGGAAGCACGTTTAAAAAAATTTAAAAAGACATTCTGTTTCAATCGATTGATGAAAATGCTATGAAGAAGTGTTCAAAGGAATCTAACCCTGTAGAAGGAGCAATAGCTTATTATTCCCTAATAAATATTTGAGACAATTTTTTAAATAATTACTAGAAATCAGGAGAATCAGCTAGGCTTATTTATTTATTCCATCTCAAATCTCAACCTGTACTCACAAACTCTGGTAATGCCAGCACGCCTTTCTCCCCCACCCCCACCCCAAACCCAGGAAATATCTATCTTCCTCTCCATTTACACCCACTCTGTCATCAACCTATATAAACTCACTGTATTCTCCTCATTCCTACTACCATGAATCAAATCTTCATCATTGAGTACCAAAATAATCACCATGGGCTCCTTTCTAATTTTTCCCATTATTTCCCTCTTTTCCCTGGCAGTTCACACTCTGCTCCCAGTGAACCGAATATGACTGCCACTGTCTTTATCTTCTCACACCAGCCTAAATCCACACCTCAGCTCCAAACTCCCCAGGAGAGAGCTTAAAGCTATTGATGTTCTTTGCATTTCTTAAACCTCCCACCTCCACTCTGCTGCAGATGTTGATCTCCCAGCCTGGGATGTTTTTCTGTTTTTAAAGTCCTTTTCAAGTTGATGAATACCTACTCATCTTTTGAAAAACAACTCAATTTACGCCTCCTCAATGATTTCTCTGATCCAAGTAGAGGAAGAGGCGGGATTTCCTCATTTGGGGCTACCTCTGTCCCGGTTACATAATTTTATAATTGCCTTGATCATATTCAAGAGTAACTGTTTATATTTTTTTCTAGTCTTTTGCCTTCTGGCCTGAGATCCTTGAAAGTAAAGATGGTTTGGGGGTTGCAAAGAAGTTTTCAATACTGGTTAGAATATATAATTCAATAAACTGTGTCAAAAAATGAATGAATGAATGAATGATACCATTCCCACAGACTGACTTCAGTAGCCTCCAGTATCTTAAGTGAATATCATCTTTGACCTAGTTCTCTATCTGCTGAAAATCATTATAACTTAATGACTGTTTACCCAGTGAAGAGGCGGTGAGGTTTATAGGCTAAAGTATACCACTAGGTATTGACGCTTTTAAAGCTTAAGGTTAAAACCAGAAAAATACCTGGCCTACTGTCTAACATCAATTTTGCCATGACAACTCCCTCTTGCTTTTTTCCAGTATCTACAATTATCCTTCCTTAGAACACTAAATGTTTCTTTCTCCTTTGACTGCCATACTTTCACATCCTTAAGAGGCTCTTAACATCCAGTATTTGGGGCTATCCTCCAGTGTCTCCTATCTTGCAGCTAGTTCTGTCTCTGACAACAATGGAAGGGTATTGAGTACAAGGGTCAGTGTGTGCCTAACACACAATAGATATGAAACAGATGTTTGCTGAGTAAGTGAATCACAATAACAACAAGGTAGGTGTGATAATAGCATAGAAGCAGTACAACATAATGAGCGAGAACTGTACTCTGATCCAAATGCCAAGGCTGTAATCCTGATGTGGCCACTTTCTACTTTGGAAATCTTACGTTACTGAATCTCTTTTTACAGAATCTCATCTGTATCACGTAACTAAACTACGCATCTCATTAAAAGAGATAAGGCTAGTCATTTAGTAAAGTCTTTAGAACAATATCTGGCCCCTAATATATACTCCATACACTCATCCTGTGGAAGCATTCATTTCAGGACTTCTAAGGACACTACAATCCATTGATGTGCAAATCCCTTATATAGAATGGGATGCTCTAAGTAATCTCTAGATTACTTATAATACCTGATGAAATATAATCAAAATGTAAATAGTTTTTGTGCTGTATTGTTTAGGGTATACTGACAAGAAAACCATCTGTATACGTCCAGTGCAGATGCCGTTTTCTTTTCAAATATTTTCAGGAAAGGTGCTGGTGGCTCATACCTGTAATCCTAGCTACTCAGGAGGCTGAGATCTGAGGATCGTAGTTTGAAGCCAACCTAGGCAAAAAAAAAGCTCATCAGATCATTATCTCCAATATACTTCCAAAAAGTCAGAAGTGGTGCTGTGGCTCAAGTAGTAGAACTCAAGCCTTGAACAAAAAGCTCAGGGATAATACCCAGGCCCGGAGTTGAAGCTCCAGGATCAACACAAGATGTGTGTGTGTGTGTGTGTGTGTGTGTGTGTGTGTGTGTGTACACATGTATCACAGGTTGATTGAATCTGTGCATGAGGAATCTGCATCTAGAGGGCTACAATGTAGTTGACTGTTAGCTACCTACATTGTATCAATATAAAAACTAATGCTGGAGCGTCCATTGGCCAAGATCACTGACAGGTAAATTTAGAAGTAGAGTTAAAGTAGGGAAAGTTATAGGGGGATTTCAAAATGACAGAAACAAGTACCTCGAGGAGATTCTGGGACAGGCTTGCTGGATGGCATCTGGTCCAAAAAGAAGTGCCTACACAGAGGCCTCTAGAACACAGTGCTTCTGAGTGTATGGGCTTGGGATCAGGGAGTTGCCCTGTAGGAAAAGGAAGGCATATTCTAGACCCAAAGCCAGGGGAATATTGGCTGGATACAGCAGCTAGAGCAAGGTAGAGGCCAAAATGGGCTGGAAAGGATGAACAAAAAGTGTAACAAACTGTGAGTAGAGGTCAGGATAAGGGTGAACACTTGAGGAGGGCGCACTGTGGAGAGCTCAGTCTTTGAGGGGATACAGGAGTCTAGAATGCCTGAAATGGGCAAAGGAGCCTCTGAGTATGACTTTTCTCTACTGAACTTGTTTGCCCTCCAGTGAATCTTCACCATGGGTGGAGGTCAGATGTGTGCTTATTATGACCACTCTGAAGTCTGACTTCTCTGTTCAGCACAGAAAGCTCAATACTCAGGCCCCAGAATGTTTTTCTATTTAAAATCAGAAAAAAATACATGATAATTATGAATCTGTTTAGAGAGAGAGAGAGAGAATCCAGATTGGATTTGAATCATTTTGTAGCAATCTAGCTATAAAAGATACCTACTGATATTTTTATGGAAAAACATGCTCATAAAGACAAAAGCTAAGGGGATGCAGAGAGTCAATTGTGTGAGCAAAGAAATGGCCTTTGAACAAATAGAGACAGCCCATAGTTCTAGGGTCCTCTGTTTGGGGAAGAAGTTTCTCTCTTCTAAGTGAAGCTGAAGAAGTTCCCATACCTGGCTTCTCCCCACTGCTATCACAGAAGGATGTATATAATAAAACACTCCTTGCTTGTATCATCAAATTAATTACCCTACAGGACTATTCTCCCAATTTTAATGCAACATTAAAGATCAGCAGAAGCCAGGTGCCAGTGGTTCACATCTGTAAGCCTAGCTACTCAAGAAGCTGAGACCTAAGAATCATGGTTTAAATCCAACCCAGGTAGAAAAATCTGTGAGCCTCTTATCTTTAATCAACACCAAAAAGCCAGATGTAGAGGTGTAGCTCAAGTGGTAGAGTGCCAGCCCTAAGTGAAAAAGCTAAAGGACAGTGCCCAAGCCCAGAGTGCAAGCGCCAATACATAAACATCCACCTAGAGAGACAAAGACAGAGAAAGAGAGAGAATTCAAATACTTTGGCTTCATTTGATGTAGCTCTTCTTTCTCTTCAACCTGTATACTACCTTAGTCCACTGGTGGTACTAGAAAATGTTTAAAGAAAGACAGCAACAATTTTCTCTATATCTTGAGTTCTTGAATCATAAATGCTAAAGAATGGAATTTGCATGCAACTTCCAGTAGCCCACATATCTATCTTGATGAAATATTAACATCAATTAAGAACAGCAACCCCTCCCCCTGCCAATCATTGAAATATCTATAACGACAAAAACAGAGGTACAAAAAGGTTATTTCCTCCTATTGTTTTACACTAAACACAATGCCTTGGGGTGTATAAATATACTTCATCAAATCCCTCTGTGCAAGTAGTCTTGAATCTCCACACACACCCCCGCCCCCCAGCCCTGCTCTACCCCATGAGAGAATGAATAAATGAATATCTAGCAGGGCCCACACAATACCCACGAGATGATCGGCATTCTGCAAGTGTCTGAAGATATCATGTATGATAGACACCAGAGAGTGACCCGCGCAGATTACTCCTGAATTTCTGTTTGGCAGAAAAGGCTGAGCAACAAACAGATCGGAGAAGGATGCAGCAAATAAATTCAGAAAGCAGGGTCAGCATGATTAGTAGATGTCAGAAATGATACTTTTCTGTCCCTGCTGATTTTATGCAAGACACAGTTTCAGATTTCCTTTGTTTTTCAACCCCAATAGATTCTGGCACGTTATTTACCGCACATGGCCAACACTGTACTGAAGGCTGTATGTATCAGTTGTTGAAGGAAGAAGATACAGGAGTAATGACCAGGACCAGAAACCCAGGCCCCACCCCCATTGGGGCTCTGGACTCCTAGGGAGTAGATAAAGACTGACAAAGGTTGATCTCCAAATCAGATTTCTGCAAGGCCAGCTCACAGCGGCCCTGAAATCAGGAGAGGACAGTGAAGGGACCTCCAAATGGCAGCCACGCTAAAAATAACAACCCAGATCCACACACTCCAACAAAGCTACAAGAATGGTCTTGTGAGCAAGGCCTGCTTTAATAGAAACGTAACTATTATGCATTGCAGCCTATTATAAATTGGTTGTAATTTTCTCCTGACAGTTTCTGAATTAAACTAGTTAGTAGACAAAATAATAACAATAACAACAACAACAACAAATGCCACAAAGCAAAAAAAAAAAAAAAACCAACCCAGTAAACTCAGTGTCTGAAGGTTAATGATTGCTCATGAAAGCCACAGAAATAAATTATCTGCCTAGGGACACTGTCACATGATCAGCACAAAAGCTGCAACAGCCAAAAATGTTTATGTAGAGGGAAAAAACACTGTCAGCGTCACAGTACCCTTCCCCCCACAGCTAAATTCGAGTCCTGAGCCAGCCAGCTGCTCCTGACTGCTTACATTAAACTAATTTGTGCTGCTACATTGCAGCTGCTTAATTTTTAGTCTGAACTTTATCACCAATAAGTGTTACAATAACAAGTGATATGATGGTATCTCTGCAGAAATATCCATCAAACCCCAAACAATGACAGAATAGATTGCAGGGGGGAAAAAAAAACATATTTTAAAAAGAAAAAAAAAAGGGAAGAAAATCTATCTCCCCCCACCCCCCCCCATGTACTGCCTCTTTAAAAGTGGGGGAGGGGCGAACTTTTAGTGGGAAAGGCTTTAAAACGGGGCTTTGTTCCCAAGGCCATTCTGCCCTGAAGAAGGGGATGATTGAAAAGGTTAGCAAGCAGGGGAAGAGTTGACAAGTAAGATGTGCTTTTGCTCAGAGGGAGTGATTTGCAAGGTGAGAGCCTGTGCAGGGAGAAGGCAATTTCCTTACAATAATGTAATCTCTCTCCCTCCTCCCTTTCTCTGTCTCCTTCCCCTCCCTTCCCCCCCTCTCATCTCTGTCTGTCTCTCATTCCTCACTCCTTGTTTCTCTCCTCTCACCCTCTGCTCCCTCCTCTTCCTCTCTCTCTCCTTTCTTCCCTCTCCCCTTCTCCCTCTCCCTCTCTTTTCCTCTTTCTCCCTCTCCCCACTTCCACTGCCCTTCAGAGGCCTAGTGAGCCCCAACTGCAGCTTGGGAGGTAATTCCTGAGTTGCTCCAAACATGATTCTTTGGCCAGCCTGGCGGTGGAACTTACAATATTAGTTGTTGTTCCCTGTGTGTTTTCCTGTGTTATTTTCCTAGTGCGGTAGAATGGCACAAACTCTTCTCTGGGCAGAAAACAGACACTGACCTGAACTGGTTTCAATCCTTGCCAAATATGCAAGCCCTGTTTTTGCTACATTTTGGAATTTGGCGAGGGCCCTGTGTCAGCTATTTATTTGTGTCAGCTATTTATTTGTACTGGGAACGCGAATAAAAATCTAACAACAACTTTAAAGAAAAAAAAAAGATATTTTTTTAAAGCACGAGGAATGTCCTGAAACTTTTCCATTAATGAGTCTGAATATGATGAACGTTTGGTTGAGACCTCTCATTGCACACTGTCCTGTGCAACTCAGAAGAACAATTCAGCTCTCCTCTGCTTGGTAATTCCCAAACATAATTCCATTATTGACAACATGTTTAAATTCTGTGTTTTTTTTTTTAAGAATCAAGATTCCAGGTGAGCATTATTAACATCAATAAAGTCATTTTTCTTGCTCAGAGTTATCCTAAGTTTAAAAAGAAATGTGTCCTCTAGAATCATTGTTTTCTCCCTAACACTACCCGCCCCACCCCCAGCACCATGGGGCATGACCCTGTGTCCTTGGTCTGAAAAAGACCCACCGATGAGGAGCAGGATGATCACATTTGAAGACCTCTGCACCGGCTGATTCCCATGGAGGTGGAGTCCCACAGCCCTCCAGGATTCCACTCCCCAGGGCCAAATGGGTCACCGTTGCACAATGCCAGGCTCTCTCTCCATGGAGCTCAGCACCATGCCTTCTCTGCTGTTGGCCAGGCATGAAGACTTAAGGAGAACTCCAGTGGAAAGCATCATGCCGCTTGCAGGTGTGGCAGGGTGGACCTTGAATGAGGGCACCTAACCAGAGGCCAGCATGGGAGAGCTGCGACCCAGAGGGTCTCTCAAAAGCCTCCCTTTTCCTAGGGATGGAATGGGCCACAGCTGGGGCCTCGTGAACTTTGGACAAAGTAAAAGACCCGCACATATGTGAAGGCCAGGCATCCTGTCAAAACCGAAATTGTGAAATGAAGAATTCATTTCAAGGGTTGTGTCTGTGTATCTTACCTATCTGTTTTTTCAGAGCTGGACTAAACTGGTCTGACCAGGACACTCAAAGAAGACTGGTTGACTAAGTTCACCCAGAAAGGCAAGTCTAAGGAGATAGGGTTCAGTTCAGGGTGTCCCAGTGAGTATCAGCCCTCCCCCACCACACACACACATGCACACACACACACACGCACACACACACACACACACACACACACACCGGCGGTAAGCAGGCTCTGTGGAGATTCTTCACCCTCAGTAAGCCAGGAATGATCTCATAGGGCGCAGCAATTGGAATTGGCAACTTTCCTGAAAAACCTCTAGAAACAAATCCTTTTTAGCCTAGCCTTTTCCAGAACAATGACAAAACTAGAGTCAACTACAAATCCTGAAGTCCGATCAGAATTCAGGAGAGTATTTGTATTTTTTATTTTATTTTTACCATTAGTTGAATTGATAAGCAAGCCACCAAGCGCCCTGGTCTCAACTCCTTCATCACATCTCTGCACCTTCTTCAACCTAGCCTTGCTTTCTCACTAGAAGTGGTGACTTTCTGGCTTCTAATGGTGAGAGAAGTGGAAACAGTGAATGAGGCATGCAAGGAGGTATGTTGTAATTTTGAATTCATGACATTAACACTTGTAGTCATAGGCTTGAAATTGTCTTTCTCAGGGATAAAGTGTGAAAAGTAATATATATATATATATATATATGACAAAGTAATACAAATGTTGTTTTTCATTTTTGCCTACATATTAGAGCACAGACCAAAGTACAAAGTGACAAAAGTGATATATAAGCTATTTTTCTCAATATTTTCTTTAATAAAATCACCTCTAATAATTTATCTAAATTTTAAATATGGTTTACACATACACACACACACACACACACGTATTTGTTCATGGAGCTTGAACTCGGGTTGGGCACTGTTCCTGAGTTTTTTCCACTCAAGCCTAGTTCTATACCACTTTGAGCCATAGTGACACTTCCAGTTTTCTGGTAGTTAACTGGAGATAAGAGTCTCATAGACCTTCCTGTCTGGGCTGTCTTCAAACCACAATTCTCAGATCTTAGCCTTCTGAGTAGCTAGGATTACAGGCATCAGCCACTGGCAAACAGCTATTAATACTTTTTTATAATTCTGTTTTCCTCCTAACACCTTAAGTGACTTTATAGGTGATCAAAAGAGATTATGTTTATGAAAGTGCTTTGACAAATTGTGAATAGTACTTAAATATTAAGAATATTAGCCAGTCTCCAGTGGCTCATGCCTATAATCCTAGCTACTCAGGCAGCTGAGATCTGAGGATTGAGATCTGAAACTTGCCTGGGCAGAAATATAGGAGAGACCTTATCTCAATTAATCAGCAAAAAACTGAAAGGGGAGATGTGGCTCAAGTGATAGAGCTGATAGAGCATTAGCCTTGAGCGGAAAAAGCCAAGCCACAGGGCAAGGCCCCAATTTCAAGCCCTAGTACCAGCTCAAATAAAATAGAGAATAATAATGTTTTCATTCCAACCAGCTTCAAAATTTAACCATTCTACCTTTTATTTACCCCATTTAAAAATATATATATATATACATTTTTAAAAGGTATATTTGGCAAAGTCTTCCAATAAATCATATTTTAACAAATAAAAGTCTCCCAAACCTTCACTCAACTAGAATTCATTGTTTATGTCATGTGTGCCTAGGACTTAAGAATATACTAACCTCTTCTTGATCAAAATACAAAAAAAAAACAAACCCAACCTCCTCTCCATTCATGAGACTAGACAACAGGCCAAGATGCCAGTTTCTCTGTAATCCCTCTGTTGGCATGAATTTGGCTATACTGACTCCAAAGTGCTGAATGACAAGAATGGTTTGAGCCAACCTACCCATTAGGTACATCCGGCACTGTGCCCACAATACCTTTAGGTGTCCATGAAAATGTTTTAATTTTCTTTGAATTCAGAAAGAGAAGAGCTTTTAGAAGAAATAAAATGTTTTGATACACAGTAGCTACATATTCATCTTCCTGCCTACAAGATCATAAATTATAATTTTGATTATTTTTAAATAAAGACTTCAGGAAGACAGAGTGCCTGTGTTCATTGCCTATTATGATTCTAATAAGTTACCATAAAGTTAGTGACCTTTCTATCAAGTTGGTGACCTTTTATCATATGGCAATGATAGTTAGAAGCCCAAAGTGGGTCTTATGGGGCTAAAGCCAGGGTGTTGACAGGCTTGCTTTTCCCCATAAGAAGGAAGAACTGAAGGTTCTCCAATCTATGAAGGAACAGCCATAATCTTACAGAAGGAATCATAGCGTTCCGTGGCACCCTGTATTCTCTCCCTCCAGCTGCTTCTGTCCTTGTTGAAGTTAGATGCAGATCGGCTTGGAAGTTCTGCCACTGTGCCATGCAGTGGGGACCATAGAAAACACTCTCACGCTTGTACTACACCAATCCCCCGCATCATCCATTCACTTTGGAACTGAGTTTTCTAAAGTTAATACTAATGGCCACAGGCCAATCAAACAGGATTGCGGAGACCCCTCCCTCTCCTCCATTTAACTGGATACTTCCTATGTAAAGACTAATCTAATTTCCAATCTGAAGCTTTAAGTTCATGGCAGTGTATATGATTTGACAGATGACCATTGAGAATCCAAGGGGCACACTTTCAGGATTGGAATCAGAACTACGAGAAGAATTAGAAGGCCACTATTCCTGGCAGTGTAACAGATGGGAGAGCAATGTTTATAAACCAGAACTCCAAGTGAGCAATGACCCAATGGATTTCTTCTTGCCAGGAAAGCCCCACAAGCCAAGGGGACCCACAGTTTCCTCACTACAAGGGAGATTTTTCTATAATATTAAGTACTTGAACCTTTACCTTTCTAAACCCAACAGCTTCAGAGATGCCCAAATCCTCAGATAGTTCACTTTTTTTCTTATACATGGCACCCAGAGACACATTTGCAGTCTATAGTAAATGAAACAATGGTCTGGGATAGTTTTCTGAGTATGCTTATGATTTCAACTCCCTAATAATCCATTCCTCTGTATTACCATCTATAAAATGGATATAGCAATCGTAAACCAAGTCATGAAGTTATTAATGAGAATTCACCACTGACAGGATTGTATGGCACTTGGCAACTATAAAAACCTGAGGAGTCCAAGAAATAAAAAGTAGTATTTCCCAGTGACATTTTCATGGAATTCTGAACAAGTACAAACTTTCCTCCGAGAGGCCTAACCTATAGCCACTACACAGACAGATGTGAACTGGGGACCCAAGAGAAAGCAGAGAAATGAACCTAATCTAAATTTTGAAAAGAGATATATTTAACCAGTCTTCCTCTCTTTAAATTACTATATATTGCTTTTCTTGCCATCATGAAAGGATAAAAACTCATAGAAAATTATTTTAAAGAAAGCTTACTTTGAGTCTTTTGTTGTTTTTGTTTTCCTGGTTTGGTTTTTTGGTGTGGTTTTGTTGGAGTTGTGTGTATGTGTGTGTGTGTGTGTACACATGCATACTCCAGTATTGGGGCTTGAACTCAGGGCCTGGGCACTGTCCCTTAGCTTTTTCCAAACAAGGCTAGTACTCTACCACTTGAGCCATACCTCCACTACCAGATTTTTGTTGGTTAATTGGAGGTAAGAGCTCACAGAAGCTGGATGCTGGTGACTCATACCTGTCATGCTAGCTACTCAGGAGGCTGAGATGTGAGGATTATGGTTCAAAGCCAGCTCAGGCAATAAAGTCCATGAGACTTTTATCTCCACTAAACTACTCAAAAAGCTAGAAGTGGTGCTATGGCTCAAGTGGTAGAAGATTAGTCCTGAGCACAAAGAGGCTCAGGGACAGCATTCAAGCTCTGAGTTCAAGCCCTAGGACCAACCAAAAAAAAAAAAAAAAACCTCTCATAGACTTTTTTGACCAGGTTGACTTTGAACTGTGATCTTCAACTCTTAGCCTCCTAAGTAGCTACGGATTATAGGCATGAACCACTGGCACCCTATACTTGGAAGGTTTTTTGAGGGGAGGGGAGGGGAAATGAAAGATTAGACTTGAAAAAACTTTACTGGGGAAAAGCTCTGAGGTGTTTTTACACCTATTTGATCCATTGAGTTTTTGGTTAGTGGTTGGTTTTGGTATTTGGTGCTAGAGATGGAACCAAGGGCCTTACACATACTAAGCATGTGCTTTACCACTAAGCTACACTCCCATCTCCAGTAGAGATGGGGAAACAATTATTTGCACTATTTTGAATCTAATTTTTATAGCCTCATAATGAAACATATAACTGTAAGAAACAATGTCATAAATAAGAGAAAACTAACGATTACACTGTGGAATATATATGGGACTGAAGAACACTGAAATAGAAGGTGATTAAAATGAAGAGCAAAGTTAGATGAGGAAAAGTTAACTTTTTTATTGTTATTATAAAGGTGATGTCCAAAGGGGATAGTGTTATTTTTAATGAGAAGAAAATCTTTATCATTAATGAGCAATCTATATAGTCTACAGGAAGAAAAGAAGGAAGGAAGGGAGGGAAGGAGAGAGGGAGGGAAGGAAAGAAGAAAAGAAAAGAAAAAAAGGTCAGAATGTTAAATAGGATTTCTGCCAGAAATATATAACATTTTGGAAAAAGGACATGAAAACAGAGATAATGATATTCTGAATATTGTTTGTCTACAAACAGTAGAAATGTCTCCCTTTAGAATGCTTGCAGCCCATCTCTGCAAATAGAATAGGGACCAGAACCAACTTTCAATAGCAGGGAACTATATCCAAGCAATAGTAGTTCACTGAGAAAAGAAGCCATGATGTAGGGTGTTATGTTATTCCAAAATATTTTTTGACATTCCCTAGCTTTTTTTTTTTCCGTTACTGTACTTGCCCAACCATGCTGACGATTTATGCTATTTTAGACATGAGTTAACAGGTCTCTTACATACAAACATTTCCACATTCCATTGAGACCTATTATATCTTTTCTTCCCTACCCCACCCTTGCCACACACACACACACACACACACACACACACACACACACCACTCTCATCCACCCACATAGCACCCTCCCTCCCCATTCATTTTTCCTTGCTGTTTAACACTTACCAATTACTGAATGTTTCCAAAGTCTTGTGCCCCAGAAAGGTTTCCTACCACGTGACAAGGTTGATTCTACAAAATAAAATGCCCATGGCCACAGAGCATGTACAACAGAAGAAATGACAAAGAAGTTTGCTCTGGTTTATGAGAGGGTATATGAGAGGGTAAAAATAGATATCAAGGAATTTCAGAGCCCTCAGTATTCAACATAGAATACATGGGGCCCAGCCTCAGCCAGAATCTTGTCAGCAGCGCAGAACCTCAGGATCAGATGTGCATCAGATCTACGGGATCAGAAGCTATATTTCAACCAAACCCCTAAATGCTGTGCAGACACATTGAAGACAGAAGCACATCACTGTGTCAGTCAGTCTCCTGTCACCCAGAAATTGGAGACTGCTGTCGATCATTTAAATATTCATATCCAAGGGGAAGACAACGCACAACTTCCCTTAGCATGGATTCCAGGAACTATTAGCCTGAGCAATCAAGACACAGTATTACTCCTTCTCACCCTTCACTCATCCTCCTCCAAACTTACTAAAACTGTCTTTGTTCTACACGGTGAACTTTGTTTGCCAATAACTTCACAGCAAGGAACAATAGCTACAGTCTAAAGCAATAAGCTTTGAAACAAAGACCTAAGACCCCAATATACTCTACCAACTCAAACATTTCACATGTGATAGATATTTCATCCTTTCCTACTCTGGTCATCCCTACTGACAAAGAGGTGAGGATAGTGTTGCTATGCCACAGGCATGTTCATTCAACTCAAGAATAATTCCGGAATCTATAGTACATGGCAGAGGATGTGAAGATTAACTTATTTTTTTTTCCTTTTCATGTTAAGCAATTGAACTAAAAGCCCCAGTCCCCAGGCTCATGCCTATAATTGTAGTTACTCAGGTGACTGAGATCCAGATGATTGCAGTTCGAAGCCAGCCTGAGAAGAAAAGTCCGGGAGACTCCATCTCCAAAGGAAGGGTAAAAAAGTCATTAGCAAAAAAAAAAAAAATGACTGGAAGCATGAAGTGATAGAGTGCCAATCAAGCAATCAGAGCAGCACTAGTCCAAAGCCCTGAGTTCCTGGTCCCTACAAAAACAAGAATTAAACATTTTACAGACACTGACCCTCTTTCAAAGGACAGCCTTCTAACTAGAGAGGGTTCTATTTTGATATCAGATGAGAACTTATTGGAAAATGCCTTCCAAGACTTAAGAGTGATAGAAACGAACAAGTGAAGAAAGAATTGCTCTATGATAAAATAAGTCGGCTTGAAGGAGATCTGTTGCCATGAAGGGCAACAAGAGAAGAGTCTCAGAGGTAAACACAGAAGGGCCCATCCAAGAGCACTGATGGAAGTCCTCTCCGTGATGGCCAGCCTACAGAAAATTCCTTCTTCTGACACAGATGGGTGAAGACATTTTTTTCCCCTCTTGTGTGGATGTTTTAAGCCAACATAACCTGAGGCCACTATACATCCAATTTATCTAAATTCTACTTTTCACATTCTATCCTACTTTTTAAAAAGAACAAATCTGCAGTATACTGAATCTTAATGCCATGACTTCTCGCAGTGAATGAATGAGTTAGTTGACTTTCTAAATTATTCATCAGTCTGAAAAGTTGGGCTAATGTGAAGGGGACACTCATTCCAGATGCTGATAAATCAGCTTCCTACCAGCCTGGGAGCTACAGACAAATCATAATATATTAATCAAAATTCAAATGGTTGGTCTAGGAAGCTTATCCAGAGATATTCCTGAGTCATTCACTTATAATAACCACATTATTATTAAAATGAGATTACAATTAATCTCAAAGTCTGTGGTTCACAGAACTTTTTAGGACTCCTATTAGAAATACTTACCTATAGTACTGAGAATAGCATAGGACTATCAAAGGACAATTGTAAAAGTCACCTAGGGCAAATTCATCTCCTTGTTTTTGTTTTTTTGGGTTTTTTTTTTTTTTAGCAAATTTCTGCATTTCTCCCATGTGCTTGGCACTGTGGAGAGAGCTGGGAACAC
This sequence comes from Dipodomys ordii, assembly GCF_000151885.1. Classification (NCBI taxonomy): domain Eukaryota; kingdom Metazoa; phylum Chordata; class Mammalia; order Rodentia; family Heteromyidae; genus Dipodomys; species Dipodomys ordii. Next base: position 10,788,342 of record NW_012267313.1, on the reverse strand, counting down.
TCAGAATGGAGATAGATAAGAATGCATACTGTTATGTGCTAGAAACACAATAGCAGGATGTGTGCACTGGAAGAGGTGCTCAAGGCTTCCTGGAGGGTTCAGGGTAGTTTTATAAGTAAAAAATATAAATGAGCTGAAACTTGAAGTGGAAAAAGAATACAACCAAGTAGGTCATCTGACTGATGTGCAAAATAAAATGGCTGAAGCCACAGCAGTAAAAGCAGTGAATGGCAATAGGAATTATAGATTGAGAATCCTCTGGTAATTGAGAGCTATGGTAAGAATAGTCCCTGTAACCTTTGTGGTTACAGTGTGGTGTGTGAACCAGCAGCCTCACCTGGGAAGATCCTAATAGAAATACAGAATTGCGGGACTCATCTGAACCTGAATCTGCATTTCAGCATGCTAGGAGAACTACACGTGTTTCCCAATGGCTACATGGAGACATCATTATGGAACAGCATTAGAGGAGCATCACAAATAGAAAAAGGTTATATTGTAAAGGGTTGTATTTGCCATATGAAAGGGTACATTTAACAATTTGGGACAGGGCAAATAATGCATATTCAATGTATCTCTAATACCAAAGTGGAGGACAGATTGGATTTAAGATAAAGCTCACTAGTCTTGGCCAAAACAAACAAGATTAAAATAAGCAAGGACAATGAAGGTAGGGAAAAAAGCTGAGTGCCTACGTAAGAGACAGATAGACAAGAACTAGTAACTGAATGGAGCACGGAGAGAAAGAAGACTTTGTATGAGTCTCAAGGGTCTGACTTGGCTCCCTAATTATTATCCAAATGATACTATTTATATACACGAAGAAAGTGAGAGAGAAAAGTATGTTTGCAAGATACAAGACTTTCTTTCAGACCATTGACTATGAGAAGCTTTGTACAGAAATGTGTAGAAATATTTATTAGTAGTTACATATTTGGACCTGAACTATAAACACAAATACTGATCTGAAGTTATCAATATGGAGAATACTTTAGGGAAAAATATTATTTTTAAGGAGACTGAATACAAGGAAAGTCCTGTTTCTGTTTTTTGTGTGTTTGTTGCATTTTTTTGAGTTTTGTTGTTGTTGTTTATAACAAATCTTCTCTCCTTTCTCTTCCAGTTCCTCCATAAAAGCTTCAGGGCAAAGTGGCGCTGTGGCTCAAGTGGTAGAGCGCTCACCTTGAGCTGAAGAGCTCAGGGACAGCACCCAGGTCCAAAGTGTAAGCCCCATGGCTGACAAAAAAAAAAAAACCTACAGGTTCCAGGTTCTGGAATTTTTTTTACTATTTCCAATTATCTCTAACATCTGTCTGCCCCAAATTCCATTACATTATCCTTCTACCTTGAGAACAGATGACTATAAATAAATCTGATTCTAAAACTAAGGTTAATGATTCTGAAAATGTATTTATCATCTTAAGGATGATGTGCATTTTTCAAAGTCATTCATCTAGTACCTATATTTAATGCAAGGAACCAAAGGATATGAAAGTCCCTGATAATTTCCAATACCAAGATCCACCAACACTAGACAATCTTGGGTAACACAAACTTTGGGTTGATTTTCCTGCTTCATTATTACATAGAAAGCTGCCAGTTCTCTCTTCTTCCTCCCCTGCTCAACCCTACTCTCAATAAAAGGCTTGTTAAAACCAAGGGTGATGTGACATGATTTCTAAAATCTTACTGAGAGAAGTAAAGGAAGTGGATGGGATTCGGTATATAAACAAGAAGTTGATCATTATTAAAACTCAGTGAGTAGTACTTGGAGTTACTTCCAAGTATATCTGACATTTCTATAATACACCTATTTTTTAAATTCCGGTATTGATGATCAAAGGCTAGATCTAAATTCTTGCTCTGGACAAGTTATATTTCTAAAGACAGGGCAGGACACAAAGTAAATAACAATTCACACGTGGATTTGCCAATAGTCTCAAACTATTACTCTTTGCTTAAGGCATTTTTGTCATTCCAATTAATCCAACATCATTCAACACATTCATTAACATTATACTTACTACATCCTCCAAATCATAATTAATAGAAATAAAACCAAGTATTTTATGGTGATATAAATCACTGGGGAAACCTTCTCAATTATGTAGTTGATGAAAAGCAATAAATGATAATAATTCTGCAAATTCATCTCAAGATGATCCTCAGCAGATCCATAAGGTACATTCATTTCATTTACATTCCTACATACAACGTTGAGAGGCCGCCAATATTTCAAAAGCCAGACTTACAAAGAGAAAGTAAAATAGCAGTTATGTCTAAGTTGGCTTCTAATTTATTGGGAAGGGGATTTTTTTCCCCACAAGAAATGCTTAGTAACATCTTAGGTCACCATTTAGAAAGATATAAACAACTGTTTTTTTAAATCATGGATTTTTTTAACAGAAATACAAATATTCCTTACTTAAGGTAAGGAAAGAAATGTGTGTTTCATTTTCTTTCTTTCTCTTTTTAATAAAAACAATCCATGTTATTTGTTGTCATCTGACAATGACCCTAGGGTCCTCAGTACTGTACATACTCCATCTCAACAGGTGTCATCAAACAATATGAAGAGATGTTTTCTTAGCTTCCCAGCAAAGAGCACTTAAAAAAAACTGTATAGGGTTCTTAATGACTTCTCACTTAACTGATCATTCTTAGTTGGAAACACTTCGTAGTAGAATATTATCTCCTTTTAGCATGACCCAACCCTGTTGTTTTCTTGACTTAGTTTTAGAATGAACTTCTTCTGCATCATCTAACACAAGGTTCATATATTCATCAAAGCCAACAACCCAGCCTTCTGTCTACATATTCACTTGCTCATAAAGCCACATTTGAATCCATTTTGAAAATATCTGAAGATGAGGTTGATGGTCTATACCATCACTTTGTGCTCCTTTTGGCCCTGGCCAAATCTTACTATGTATTTAGTTTCCATGCTGCAGGTTGCTGTAATAATAAAGAAATAAAGAACGAATCACTTGATTAGTGATATAATAAACTGAAGTGAAAATATTTCTAGAGTCTAAAATGTCGAGAAATAATTGACATTTTGCTTCAATCCATGTTGATAATCTTACAAATATATATGAATACAGGCCAGGGGTAGTGGCATGACCATAGTTCCAACTAGTCATGAGGCTGAGACAAAAGAATCATGATTTGAGTTCAGTTTGGTCACAAAACTTAGTGAGACCCTATTTAAAAAAACAAGGTGGGATTACTCTATCACACCTGCAATCACAGCTACTCACAGGCAGAGGTTAGGAGGATCATGGTAAGAGACCCTATGTAAAAAAATAAACTAAGGCAAAAAGAAGAGCTGTTTTTTTCTCTATTTTATGTAATTCATTTCAATAACTATTGTTTTATATAATCAGAGGCATAGAGACATTGTGTGTGATACAGTCCTGTATAATTTTTCATGTCCCACTGTATTTTTAGCTCTAGCTTCCACATGTGAGAAAAAAAACAGGTGTCATTGGTCTCTCTGAATATGGCTTACCTCACGTACCATGATTTGTTCTAAGTCCATCTAAGAAGTGGGTTTTTGGCACTAGTGGTGTGCGTGTCTGGCAAGCCGGAGGCTTTGAATTCAAATCTTAATACTACAAAACAAAACAAAAAAGCTGGGCACTGGTGGCTCACACCTGTAATCCTAGCTACTCAGGAGCTGAGATCTGAGGATCATGGTTTAAAACCAGCCTGGGCAGGAAAGTCCATGAAACTCTTATCTCCAGTTAACCACCAGAAAACTGGAAGTGGCACTGTGGTTCAAGTGGTAGAGCGCTCACCTTGATCTGAGCTCAGGGACAGCGCCCAGGCCCAGAGTTCAAGCCCCACAACCGACAAAAAAAAAAAAAAAGGGCTGGGTACTAGTGACTCATACCTGTCATCTTAGCTACTCAGAAGGCTGAGATCTAAGGATGGCGGCTTCAAGCCAGCCCAGGAAGTAATATCTATGAGACTCTTATCTCCAAATAACTACCAAAAAAAGAGAGAGAAAAGCCAGAAGTAGTGGAGTTGTGGCTCAAGAGTTAGAGTGCCAGTCTAAAAAAAAAAAAGGTTCAAGGGCAGTGCCCAGGTCCAGAGTTTCAGCCACAGGACTAGCACCCAAAACAAAAAACAAAAACACAGGAGGAGGAAGAGGAGGAGGAGAGGAAGAAATGTTGTATAAAATTAGTATTAGTTGATCTAAAATATTTTATATGAATTTGACTGTTATATGAGTAAAATATATTATTCCCTCCAGTATACCCCTTGTTCAGGTCATTGGCCTGTTAACTCATTAGACCATTCCTAATTTTAATGCCTTATTCTTTTTTTTATTATACCTTATTCTTATTCCTCATTCTTTTTTAATATATATATATATTTTTTGTTGTAAAGATACTGTACAGAGGGGTTACAGTGATATGAGTCAGGTAATGAGTACATTTCCTATGGACCATTGTTACCCCCTCCTTTGTTTTCTCCCCTACCATCCCTTCCCTCCCCACCTATTCCTCATTTTTTATCCCTAGTCAGGGACAAACTCTGTAAACAACATTTCCCAGGGTCCCTTTCAAATAGTCCCTGTTTGGTTCGTCCAATGGAAGGCCCAAAGTGGGAAATTAGCTGGTAAATATCAGGAAGAAGCTAGACTATTACTTACTATTATTCTTAGCACTGTGGGTAGCGACTGTGTCTTTTTCTTAGACTATCTTCTGGCAATAATTCTAACCCCTTACTAGTGACTCTGGACACAGTCCCAGTCTCTTCCCAGTGGTCCTGGCCTCAGGGCTCTGGTAACACTAACTCCTCCCAAGTTTCCCTCAACCCTTAAGCTGGTAGTCTTCCTGCTATTGCTAATATCCAGGTTACTTTCTTTTTCCTCTCTGGATTTTAAGCTTTTCCAACAACATTCTTAATGTGGTTTTTTTCCTGAAATTTATCTATTACAGTGTCTGTTTTCCTGATGGGACCATAACTGACTCTTCATCTACAATTTTACAGTTTCAGTTTTTGTTTGGGTTGGTTTGGTTTGTGAGACAGGGTCACACTATGTAGCCCAGGCCACTCTTGAACTCACAAGCCTTTGCCTGGCCTCTAAATTGATTATAGTATGTGCCAACATACTTGGCAATTTTATAGTATTTTTAAAGCCATTTTGTGTGTTGGCATAATTTGATTGTGCTTATTTTGATGAGTTAGTGCTTAAATATTAGCAAGTATTCTTAGCAGTTCTGTTGTTTTACTGAGTACTGATGACATTTGGAAGAAATCTATATTTTAAAAACCTACCTAAGTGTTTTGTTTGCCTACAGAGTTGACAGGTATATATTAATTGCATGCTACAGGTAAGAAACTAAAAACAGATTTAAAAATATAAGCCTACAAAACACTGGACATACTCCTTATAAAAGATTATGGGGAATAAATAAATATTTATATTTGCATTGCAACATAGCTACATAGACTTTAACCTGTTTGTGTAATAGGTATGATCCTGGAAAGCTTATTGTAAAGCAAATCAATTTTTTTATTGTATCAGCAATGAAATATACTTATAACATAAAAATATGCCACATTACCCCCTTTTTCCTTAGATACTATTTTTGTTAACTGTATTCCCTAGAAGTGAGTGTGTATACATAAATATTCATTACATATATTCACTCATATATAATGTATATATATTCATTCATATATAATCATTTACATATTCAACAAATATTTTCAAAAATATGTGTACCATATCTAGGCATCTGATGACCAAGCTACAACATGAAGCTTGTAATCTAACAAGAACAAACAAATAAACAGGTAAGTACACAGTAAGCAGGTAGTGATGGAGGCTAAGAAGGAAAACAAGGCAGAGATGAAGAGATATCAGGTTCTAGTTTGGCCACTTCTCAAGAGTATGTTGCTCTACAGGTTGGGGGTGGGGGGAGGCTCTCCAGTTGACATCCACCTGTTGTAGTTTCTTAGTAGGAAATGGTCTAGATTATCTCTTGAGGTTCTTTTATGCCCTATCACTTTGATATAACTGCAAAACTAACCACTTTAGTAACAATTTCATTCATGAGTTAAACTTTTTAAGTTTTAGAAATCCTGACTGTTTCATGGTCTAGCTCCTAAATTTTCTGTCTACTCAAGAAAACAGATTCCTTTATCTGTCCTCCAGCCCACTCACTACACAAATTACTAAGAAGGACCTCCTAGGCATCCAATGTAGAAATAGATCGACAATATGTTTATGCCGGAAAAGCCATGCAAATAGCCTGATAATTTCATGGCACCCTTCCTAGATGCCCAGAGTGCCTGACATACCCAGAACTTGCTGCAGAAAGTTCTGCACCCAAATAAATGGACAGGAGTCTGCTCCTGAGCCACAGGGGACTGGCCCTAGACCAGGCTGTGCAAACGCCTGCACCAAACCTGTACCCGAAACCAGGTCCCCATTAGGTATTGCCCATCTGAGGCCCGTGACTGCACTAGCAAACACAAAACAGCTATGGAAATATGTACAATCTCACTCAGGAAGAAATAGAAATCAAGTGTAATAAGGAAGCATGTACAACAAAGAAGAAAGGTAAGGAGAGAATTGTACAATCAAGAAAAACAGGCAGAAAAATTGTCCCAAGAACAAGAGCCTGGATACTGGGTCATCAAGTGTCCTGCCCGTTCTTCTTACGTATCCAAATAACCAAGAACTTTCAGGCCTGTATATAAGAGGAGACAGGTTTTAGGCCTTTTTATCCCCCTGGGGATCAGCCTTACTTAAAAGCCTATTCATTGAGGTCACCTGACAGCTATGAAGCATAAGAAAAACTGAATTTAAGGAAATTTGCCAACACCATCTAGGCAATAAGTTGACCCTCTCTGCCTGCCTGGTGAGACTAATTATCAACACCATACCCCAACGGCCTATTATATATAGAACATTCCAGAAAATAAAACATGACATGGAGACATTATGACTCAAATAAAGGGAAATGCATGAATACTAAGGCCTGGGATCATGTTTCACAGGAAGTTTAGCTCAGAGAATTTCATCTTTGAAACTATCATCATGATTAAGGGCCAGACTCTGGATCTAGATGGTCAGGGTACAGTTTTCAGCTCTCCAGCTTCAAAGCTATTTAACCCCAGGGTAAATTACTCTTCTCTTTGCTTGTGTGATGATTACATGAATTAATAATGTAACTACTTATTGTGAGACTATTAGTTATAGCATAGGATGGTGAAAAGAATGAGTTGTTCAAGTAAACACATTGAAAATGATTAAAAGAAAGTTCCTAATAAAACTATAAAGGCTGAAGAGTTCAGGACTATGTTTAATTTGCATGTCTTAGTTTCTCAGCAGCTGCCACAGTTCCTAGTAGTTTCTCAGTAATAGTTAATAAATTAATAAATGTCTACTCTAGGCCCACATAGAGCCTACTAGTCCTACACCACTTCCTCTACTTTTCACTTTTCCTATAGAGATTCTATTTGCCTTGCTACTTCTTCTAGCTCTTGACATAAAGTGGTCCTTGACAGTGGGAAAAAGGAATCCAGACTTGCTATGGCCATGGTCCTATTTAACAAATATTTCTCTCCATTAGAATTCTTTCTATCTACCCTTCAACATGCGATTTATTGTGCCTATTTGTCATTCTCATTTCTTCAAGGAACAGAGTAAGAAAACCCTGGATTGCTCAGAACCTAGTCAATTCCTGATGGGCTCTGAATCTGTTCTGACTGCCTTCCACTGACCTGTGCATACATGTGGAATTCCTCATGGCATCCTTAGAACTTTCTGGCCATATCCTTTGCCTTGACTCTAAAGGAAGCCAACCATCCCTCCTCTAGCCTGTGCTGCAGATGTCTTCCACATCAACACCATCTGTGATCCCGAAGGAAATGGTAGTTGAAATTCATTGCATCTGTTATTGGACCTATCTTTGTAGTAAGACTAATGAAATTTGGCTCCCAAACTGATCCATCTTCATGCAGATAGCTCAATCTAACCTGCAATTAAAGCACTGAAGGTACATACAACTGGAGAGACAAATAAATGTGGAAAAAGTTCGTTCCTTTACAATGAAGAAGCCTAGTGAACTAAGTTGATAGAAAATAAAATGAAAGGAAACTTGTATTTTGTGGACTGACACACAACTGTGAAAATGAGTAGAGTGTTTGATGAACTAAAATGCCCTCTTTGTAACCAGCATTTTTGCAGTGGAACTAGGAGGTAGCTATTATTTTAATCATTTTGGGGGGAAGGGGAATATGAGGTAAAGAGGAGAAATAAAAATGTGGTTGCAGTTAAAGTATATCTAGAAGGGTCAATTAAGTGTATTTTCCAAAAACAAAAACATTGGAATTATAATTCTACCACTCAAAATTGAAGATGTTTAATAGTAAGTTGGTCATTTTTTATGATTTAAAAATTTTTAATTTTACATTGACTAAAGAAAATGTTGAGAAAATTTCAAATGACCAAAGATCTCCATAATCTTTATGTATGCCAAAAAATGTTTTTGACATTTTTGAATCATATTTACATCTTTACCATGTAGATAATAAACTTCTAGCCTTGGAAGAAACTTAATTTTATCTTGCTTAACTAGATATACTTCTATTTTTCAGCGGCCACCATAGGACAAGGAAACTGGACCAGAGCCCATTTCTCCATTCTTGTTTCAGATCCCTTGTAAGTTCAGCACCCCACCCTCAACAGAGGCCAATTAACCAGCAAAGCTCACCTCTGACAGTGTGTAGTTTGTTGGTGTTGTCTGGGGTTGTTTGCTTTGGGGTTTATTTTATTTTATTGTAAAGATGCTGTACAGAGGGGTTACAGTTACATGAGTAAGGCAATGAGTACATTTCTTGTCAAATGTTGTTACCCCCTCCTTTGTTTTTCTGCTACTGTCCCTTCCCCCCACCTCTGGGGACAGAACCCCAGGTCTCAAGTGCCTTACCATTGAGCTACATGCCCCTCCCTCTGAGGATGGACCAATCAGAGTATGTGTGCCTCATAGTAGCATGACTAAGGGGGTTATTTTCTTGTACCACAGGAAATATTTTGCTTTCCACAAAAATCAAGAATTGCACAACAAAGATTTAGGAAATAATCAGCGTTAAATATGATGTTGATGATTACTTCACAAAATGCTCTTCATGTCATCTCACATAGAAGAGTCAAAAGTTCAATCTTGAAAAGTACAAACAAAACCAAAACAAAAATTTTGTGTCATGGCAGGAAGAACACATTACAAGTCATAGCCTATTTGCTGCACCATATACCATACATATCAAGCAGAACCATAATTTCAACTAAAGGAATTTTCCGGTATGATCTGCACAATAACATGGCCATCCATGAAAGGGATATGCAGCTCTGGGAGAGGACTGAGTGCATACAAATCTGGGTTCTGTTGTTTCCTATTGAACACTTGAAGGACTTGCTTATGTGTGCTCATGCCTGTGTCCTCATATGAAAAAAACACCATGTAATATCTACCTCCAGAGCTTACTGTATGAGTTACAAATGTAGCTATAAGCCAGGTATTGGTGGCTCATGCTTGTAATCCTAGCTACTCAGGAGGCTGAGATCTAAGGATCACAGTTCAAAGCCAGCCCAGACAGGAAAGTCCATGAGACTCATCTCCAATAAACCACCAGAAAACTGGAAATGGTACTGTGGTAGAGTGCTAGCCTTGAGCTGAAGAGCTGAGGGACAGCCCCTAGGCCTAGAGTTCAAGCCCCACGACTGAAAAAAAAAAGTAGCTATAAAGTTTTAATATTTACAACTGCCTGTCATAGAGTAAATGCTCAGTAAGTGTTGGATCCCTATTATTATTGCTTTTATTATGAGTGCTAGACTAATAGGTTAGTATCAACACATATCCATGAATTCTGACTAGTTTAGAAGACAGTGTCACATGTTGCAAAGAAAAGTACAATTTTGTGAGAAAATTATAATGCAGTGGAAGAAGGAAAACATGAAAAATATGAATGGCATTCTAAAATTTAGTTGAAGTGGAATCACATAAACCCAGGTCATACGTATTAATGGCTATCATAATTATGTTACTATCTAATTAAACTACTCTATTGATGATTGATAAATTAATAAAGTATGTTGACACATTTACCTTTTAACATGATAGGAATTTTTTTGTTTGTTTCTTTGTTATGTTTTCTGTCGGTGGTAGGGCTTGTTCTGAGTTGCTGGAAACAGAATCCAGGGCCTGGAACAAATGAGCCAAGTTCCTTACCACTGAACTTTCTCAGTGACAGAGCAAAAACTGGCACTGTCCTTGAACTTTTTCACTCCAGGCTAGCACTCTACCACTTGAGGCACAGCTCTACTTCTGGTTTTCTGGTGGTTAATTGGCAATAAGACTCACAGATTTTTCTGCTTGGATTGGCTTCAAACCATGATCCTCAGATCTCAGCCTCCTGAGTAGTTAGGGTTACAAGAGTGAGTCATGACACCCAGATATGATCATTTATTTTTAATAAATGACTATAAAATTTTAAAAAATGTTCAATCCATAGAGCATGTCTTAAAACAATGATTGATTACCCAGAGTGAAACAGAACCTCTACCAATATTGGTAACTACTCTATGTCCATTAATTATTGGGAACTCTCTTTAAAACAGGAATGTTGGAGTTCAGGCATTCTGATCTGGATCTGTGTAGTCCCAGTTACTCAGGAAGCTGAGAGAGGATTATTTGAGCCCAGTAGCTCTAGAGCAGCCTAGTCAACATAGTGAAATCCTACTACTAAGAAAAGGGATGTTAGCATTGTTTATTCTGGTCTCCACATTCATGTCTAGCAATAAGACATGAAATAAAATGTGTACCATATGCAAATGATGTTAAAGTTTATATAACATTTTGAAGAAATAGACTGACTGAAAAGATAATTTGATTAATAAGAAAGTTTACTAATATGATTGAAAACTAAGTACAAATAACCTTGTAAAAGAATGTTAAAAAAACAATAAATAGGCCTGTCAATATATTATAATAAGATTAACTGGCATCTAAGGATCGCAGTTTGAAGCCGACCCAGGCAGGAAAGTCCATGAGACTCTATCTATCTCCAATAACTACTCAAAAAAGAAAGAAAGAGAGAAAGAAAGAAAGAAAGAAAGAAAGAGAAAGAGGAAGGAAGGGAGGGAGGGAGAGAGGAGGGAGGAAGGAAGGAAGGAAAGAAGGAAACAAGGAAGGAAGGAAGGAAGGAAAGAGAGATTCTTTCCAAACAGAGGCATGATTCAAGTGGTGGAGCTCTATGATTTTAAAAAGCCGAGTAAGACAGGCTCTGATGACTCACAATTATAATTCTATTCCAGAGTCTATGAATCCTAGTCAAAGACAGCCTAGACAGACAAATCCAAGAGACTTTTTTCTCCAATGAACCAGCAAAGACAGAAGTGGAAGGAGGCGTGGCTCAAGTGGTAGAGTGATAGCTTTGAGTGGACAAAGCCAAGTTAAGAGCAGGAGGCTCTGAGTTCAAACCTTACTACCACCACACACACACTAAAGATCCTTTTCACAATTACAAGAAAATATGAAACAACTAAAAGTAACTTAGAAAAGGGTGAAACTTCAAGGATTTCTCCTCTTCCCCATTCACCTCCAAAAGAAAAATCCTACAATGATTTTCTGAGAAACAAGAGAAATTTTCAATTAAGTCATACATACCATGTTCTTAAATGGGAGACTAGATTTTTTAAAAAAAGAAAACATTTGTTGTATATCTGAGCTTATGGATCAAAGGTCATACACATCCACTCACAGGAAAAGTCTGGAAGAAAATTACCTTAAAAATGTTTATCTCTCAATGATTGAATTATGGATGCATTTGATTTTCTTACTGCCCTCCTGTATTTGCCAAGATCTTCACAAATAACTATGTATTGATTTTATAATCGAATGTAATATTTTAAGAAGAAAAAAAAGGAATGAAAAATAAAGGAATAACTTGGGCTTTGGAAGCAAGAATGAGTTCCATCAATGACAACAACAACTAATAGATGATACTGCCATGTTCAATAAAAGCTGTATTCATGTACTGAAAATCCACTTAGGAGTCCCCTAAGCATCCACTTATTAAGTCCTGTGTTTAAGACAAGGCAACTACACCAGCCTAATCTAGTATACTTGGTAATTATTAACTTGTTCATAATATACTTAGTAACCATTAACCTGTTGGTTATTGATTTTTAAAAAATTAGTGTCATACATCTCAATTTGGCATCCAAGAAGAGGACTGTAGCTCAGAAAAGTAAAAAACAAAATTATTTTCCCCAAAATGATATCTTCGGAAAAGAACCTGTGTGATTGCTAGGGCAGAAGAATATTGGGGGAGGGGGCATGGGAAAGATTTTATAGGCTCTGTGATAAACCTGGGTCAAGATTCCCGAAACTCCTTTCTCTCCTCTCTCATTTCCTCTTCTCTCCTCCCTTTCTCTCCTCCCCTCCCCCTCTCATGCTGAGAATCAAAACCAGGATCTTGTCCATGCTAAAGTCTACCACTGAGCTACAGATTCACTTTATTCCATTTTACAAAAATCAAGGGAAAATCACCTATGAGCTCCACACTCTAAGATACTATACATAAAAGCAGTATCAAACACAGATCTGGGCCGCTGGGACCTTTCTATCTGGTTAATTTGACCACAAGACAAAAGAATAAATAGTGTCCATATAAGAAGTTCAGAGAATTGGGGCAATAGAAAACCACAGAAAGATAAAACTTAGGGATTGCAGTAGATAAAAGTCTGTTCATGTCCCAGGAGACATGTTGTGTCTCACACATTTGTCCCTCCATCTCCATTCCCACTTTGATGTCATGCAAGAAGCACAGTCCTTTAGGCTAGCCAGGCTCCAGACTAGAATCCGTCCTTTAGAAATTGAAACTCTGTCTCGAACAATAGCTTTGTGTCAAAAAACCCTTTTTTCCACTGTATCCTACCAAAGGTTGTTCATCATACCACTTTTCTCTTTTCTCCTTTTACATTTCCTGAGGAACCAAGCTTAGTGTATCAATATGTTTTTGTACCAACTAAAATGAACTTATCCAAGCAATGACAGTATAAGAGATTTGAGGAAACCCCTGCTCTTTGGATCACAGACCAAAATAACCCCCCAAAATCCAATGTGGGAAATGATCCACCAGCATACCAGCTCCTCACAGACTAGTCCTAAAGTTCTATGGCAACTCTATGAGATTGCATCAAAAATTTCAAAGGGAATTGAATTATCCCATCACCTTTGTTTGGAATTCAGAGGCAAAAGGAATTCAGGATGAGATGTGAGGAAGCCTTTATGTTTGAAGAAATACCAAAGCCTTAAAGAGCTCAGAGATCACTCTAATAGGGGAGGTTCAAATTATGAAGGAATTTAGCCTACCACACAGTTGCATTGACTCCCACAGATAAACATGATCTCAAACAACTGGTCGTAGATGGACTTAATAAAATCACAATACAGCTCATTACAGCAAATTTCTTAGTAGGTCACACTGGAATAAAATCCATAGGAGGTGGTGCATTCTTTGACAGTGAATTAATTTAATGATCCAGGATATTTCTGGAACATGATGAAATCTAATCGGGAGTTGGAATTTAAGCATTCCCCAGATGAAGATACTCCATCTCACGTTCTGTCCTTGTGTCAGGCAATAATACCGAACATAAAACACTCGAAATGCACTTCAGTTTCTTTGGTAGAATTTCTTTGACACCTGTTAAATTTTAAACAGTTCTGTGAAAAGCATTTTCTTAACTATTCAACTGGCTCTTGATTCATCTATGTGCATAGAAACGCTCTGAAAGCTGAAAATTGAAAGTACTCTACAGTCCTTACCAGAATTTTTCTCTCTGGCATTCATTTTCATCCTTCCTTGTTAATGGCCTACTCAAAAGTGGACAGCTTATGTGGAATTCAGATGGGCCAGAATCATTGCAGTCTGGAGAGCGCTATCCTGACCTTTATTTTCAATTATTCCGATGAGCAAATATGATTGAACCATGTTGTGCTTTGACAATAAATGTCATCTGGAATACATGGTAATTTAAGCCCAGTTCTGAAAGGGATGAAACCAAATCTTAAAGCTCTATCTATATGATTGAAATAACTAGAGTTTCATCCACTCCATTACTTCAACCACCTTAGATACCGATGTGTGTCACTGAGCAGAAAATTGTGTACATAATATACTTATAAACCCCAAAATGCCAATTCAATGAGACCTCAGAAAAGTTGAGGGTACACAGAGGAATCGCTGCACCCACACACAGCAGCCTACAATTTTCTCCAATGCCACATTCTTCGCTGTGCTGTGACGTCCAAGTATCCTTCTCCTCCCCCACAGAGGCTCCTAATTGTCATCCTAGCCATGTGGGAGGCTGAGATTGGAAGGATCAAGATTCTGTGCCAGACCAGTCGGAAAAGTGTATGAGACTGTATCACAATGGAACAAGCTGGCATGGTGGCAAACGCCTGTCATCTCAGCTACCACAAGAAATTTTAAAAAGAACAATAGGAAGGTCATGATCCAGGTGCACCTCTGGGCAAGAAGCAATACCATCTCAAAAATCACAAGTGCAAGCTGGGCACTGGTGGCTCATACCTGTAATCCTAGCTTCTCAGGAGGCTGAGATTTGAGGATTATAGTTCCAAGCCAGCCAGGCCAGAAAACTCCATGAGGTTCTTATCTCCAATTAACCAGCAGAAAGCCACAAGTAAGAGCTATGGCTCAAGTGGTAGAGCACTAGCCTTGAGCATAAAAGCTCGAGAAGAACACTCAGGCCCTGAGTTTGAGCCCCAGAAGGAACACAAAATTAATTATTAATTGATCAGTGCAAAAATAACCAGCCAGGAGCATTGCTCCATGGTAGAGCAACTGCCTAGAAAGTGCAAGTTCAAACTGTAGTCCTACAGAATAAAAGTAAAGTATTAGCTTTTCCTATAGACTGTCCTCTTCTTCAACTGCTAGTGTTATATGGAGCCTCCACCTCTAGGACGTCTTTTCAGATGGTGAGATATACAGATCGTGCACCATAAGCGAACACTCCAAAGGATTCAAGCAGCTTGGATTCAAATCTTTGCTTGGTTGTTGGCTAATTGCATGACTCGGCAAGTTCTCTGAACTTTATTTCCCTCCTATGTAAAAGCAGGGTAATAACAGTGGCTGCCTCATGCAGCTGCTGTGAAAATTAAAGGAAGCCATGCTTACACAAAACCGAAGAGGAGCCCCACACAGACAACATTCAATAAAGATGAACACTCGGGACTTTCTCAGACGCTCTCCTTTTCCTATAGTGTGCATAAGCTGTCTGTTTAGCCTGGGGATTCTTTTTTGGTTGATATTTTGCATGTAATTGTATACATTATTAATACAATTTTCAGAAATTCATGGAATCTAAAGACGTAATCTAAATGCATTCAGTAAGTTGTTAGAAATGATTTTTATAATGAATGGAGCCAAATTATTATTTCAGGCAAGCCTACCTCCAATCTTCTCAAGAAAACGAATGAGAACATAAGCGGACAAAGTAGCCTTATCATCTCCTCAAGAATATATTGATTTGCTAACCTAAATTTCTCATGTCTCGCTGTAACTGTATAAGGTTCATGACCAGAAAGAATGATAACATATCTTATTCTAGACCATCAAGTTTATCTGATAGCAAAAAAATCGAATGACTGTTGTGCTAAGCTAATGATAAGCAAATAATATAGCTGCTGAGGAGGTTTATTAAAGTTTCAGACATGTACATTTTATTTTTCCTTCTATGTTCTGTTTTCTTCCCCCACAGGTGCCACACAAGAAATAATAACAGCTAGACACAGTTGCTCACATCTGTAATTCCTAGCTACTCAGGACGCTGAGATTCAAAAGGATCACAGTTTGAAGCCCACCCAAGGTAAAAGTTCAGAACAGCCCTACTCCAACCAATAAAAAACTAAGTGGGAAGTATAAATAAATCATGGCCAAAGCCAAGTCAGGCATAAACACAAGATTTCATTTTTAAAAAAACAAAAACAAATAATTAAAACAAAATGGTCTGGGGATGTAGTTCAAGTGGTAGAGTGCCTGACCAACAAGTGCAAAGCCATAAATTCAAACCTAGTACTACCAAAGAGACAGAAATAGTAATCAAAAAGAATCCAAGAAATTTCCTATACAAACTTTATGAACTAAGACTCTGAATGTTCTTTCTGAAAAGAGCTGACAAAGTCCTGAGTCAGAACATCTAGAAAACCAACAAGCAGAAAACACAAATCTTAATGAGATTATTGGAATTCCAAGGACACAGAGGAAAAAAAAATCTTCTAAGGAGAGAAAATGAATTACCCTAAAAAAAAAGAAAATTAGTTTCCTATTGTATTTTAGATCTTTAAGACCAAGTATTAGAAACAAATAAATTCATAAAGTTAAGAAAAAAATTACCTCGAACCTAGAATTCCATAATAAAATGAAATAGTAACCTACAATGAAGGAAAATAGATTGCTATGCATGCAATGTCAATGAACCTTACCATCCAGGCATACTTTCTACATAGAAAAAATAAATAAAACTTACAAAAGAGGAAATTAAGGAGGAACGACATGACAAAGAAGGATGAGAATTATAATAAAATAGAAAAAAGTAAGCATGAGAGAAATTCCAAATGATTGAAGCAAATGAATTAGAAGAGGAGAGGTAAAAGTAAAAGCATGTCCCCAATCAAGCCATCATGAGGGGGAAGAGAAAGTTAAAAATATACATTAATTCTCAATATTGATTACACTACATAAATTCAGCTGTGCTCATTGCAGTTGTAAAGATGGCTTCCACATAAAGATGTAAGCTTGAGAGGAGAGGTTTGAGGCCAAAGTTGGAGACTAGCTACAACACTGTAAGGTGTGTGTGAATGTGTGTGTGTGTGTGTGTGTGTGTGTGTGTGTGTGTGCACGTGCGCACGCATACGCGCGCCAGTCCTGGGGCTTGAACTCTAGGCTTTGGCACTATCCCTGATTGACTTTTTACTCAAGGCTAGCACTCTACCACTTGGGCCACAGCACCATTTCCAGCTTTTTCTGAGTAGTTTACTGGAGATAAGAGTCTCACGGACTTCCTGCAGGAGCTGGCTGCAAACTACAATCCTCGGATCTCAGCCTCCTAAGTAGCTATGACTACAGGTGTGCGCCACCTGCACTGGACATTATATCATTTAAAATCATAAATTCAATGTATCTGAGGCACAGTGGAGCTAGAGATTAAAATTTTAGAAATAATTACATTTTAGATGACAACATCGGTTATACAGTATAAACCTAGCTATTATGGAAAGAAAGCAGGAAAGGAAGGAAAGGGAGGGTGGTGGAAGGGAGGTTGAAAAAGAAGAGTAAGAAGGGCAGGAGGTGGGGAAAAGGTGCAACACAGCTACAACAAATACTTGAAAGAGGTAAATGTAGTCTTGCTCAACCGAAAATGCCTCCCTTCAAATCATATTATGACTTCACTTTGCTGTAGGCTTATATTCTATGAAATGTGGTATTTGTCTATGACTAGATTAAGGGTCTCTTCAAGTAAACCTTCCATCTGGACCCAACAGCTAAAAAATTGCTAAAGGGAGAGAGAAGCAGACTGTCAGGGCAGAGTTATTTTACCTTTGGGAACTGAAACTATTTTTACACCAAGCAGAAAATTTGCCAAGGCAGTATTTTACATAGTGGGCTTCCCATTACTACATACAAAAATGATTTGCTATGGAAAACGTCTAATGAAGTGGGTGCATATCAGGTGCCCTGAAGACAACAATAACCTAAATATTTATCAGTCTTCTCTCTACAAGTATTGAACTTGCATTTTGTGACTAGATAAAAGGGATTGAATTGTTGAACATGACATCATCGGGGCCTTCAAGTTGCCGACAGAAGAGTCAGAGATGAAAGCACGTAAGTAGTTAATTATAGAGCAATTTGGGACTCTCTATAATAGATGTGAATAACACAAAGTGCATTCCAAGCTGGCAACTTTGTGGGCTATGCAGTTTTGAGCAAGGTACTTAACCTATTCATGCCTCATTTTTCTCATTCATAAAATTGATATTATAATTATACTATTTCCTAACAGGTTTTTTTGGGGGGGTGGGAAGTGCTAAATGAGATAACACTCCGATAATCCACACACCAAGTAAACAGTTAGTGCCACGTTAGCTACTATTATCTGGGAAGGCAGCATACTATGATTATGACTCATCACTTGGACTCTGGGCTCAGATTGCCTAGGTTTTAAACCTTATGATAGGACATTGAGCAAGCTATTATGCGGAGTCTTGAATTCTTCCTCCAAAATCAGTAGATAATAAAAACCCCTGAAAGCTAGAGGCTACTGTGCAGGCTAAATACTCCATGTAGGGACTTAAATCAACCACTGGCATCTACAAATGGCACTAATATCATCATTATCTCTATCAAAATGGAGAAGAAATAAAAAAACAAACTCTTCCTAAAGGTGACAGGGAATGCACAGCAGAAAAACAACCCTTGAGTAACTAACTACCAGACATCTTTGAAACCAGGATGGTGAAGGAAAGGACTGAGCAAACCCAGAAATTTAGGCATAATATTCCATGTACATATGTGAAAATGGGACTAGGTAAATTGAAGGGATGGATGGGGTTGGGAGAGGTTGGGAGAATGATGAAAGGGATAAGTGGTATTGATCAAGATGCACTGTTATGTTGAATTGAAACCCCTTGTACAACTTCTTAAGGAAAATACAATGAAGCAGAAATCAGCATGGGCAATCCATAAGGAAGCTGCTAATACTATGAATCCTATAACCCGTCCCAAAAGCAAATGAGTGGCAACATCTGAAAGGTTGCAGGAAATAAGAACTAGAGAGTTCAGCTAAGAAGTCATGAGCTGGAGAAGTTTATCGGGAAGAGAGGGGTGAACTGAAGAAATCAGAGTAGAGCAAGCATGTGCAATGTGAGCAGGCCATAAATAGATTCCCCAGAAAAACAACATCAAAAGGGCCCGAGGAACCAGCAAAGGAAACAAGAAGAAAGTATAGAGCAGCAGGAGCCAGTGAAATAAAAGAGGCTGAGAAAGGAAAGAGTTTCAATGAGGAGGAGCTGGTCGACCGTGTCAAATGTTGCATAAATGTCAAGTAGGCTGACAAGGGAAAGAAGGACCATCGAGCAGGCCAATTTGGGAGGATGCTGGAGGAAGAGTATTTCTAATTGAGTGGTGCTGGTGGAAGCCAGACCATAATGGATTGAAGAATTAATGAGATGTGAAGACACTAAGTATAGACCTCTTTCAAGAAGTTTACTGAGAAGAAAAAAATGCAGTAAAAGAAACATGTCTCATATAAACTCAAAGGTGTTCATTTTTAAATGTCCATAAATAAGCAAAAGACATGTTTGCTAAAAGAAAAAAATGGGGAGGGGAATAAACTTTTCAAAACATACAAAAAACACAGAGAAAAAGGAAAAAGGAAAACAAACTCAATGCATTGCTTAGATGGGGTTAGGGAATAACATGCAGGTATGGATATGGGAAAGAAAGTTGGAAAATAGTAAACATTAATGACAAAAACAATGAAGATGGAAAAAGAAACAAATACAAAATAAATTAAAAAATAAAGAAGAGGAGTAAAGCGAAAAGAGTAAGGGTAATTGTGTGAATTTGTTGGAACAACAAAAGGCAAGTCCAGCCTGCTTTAAAAAAAAAAAAAGGTATGGTCAGAAAAGACAAAGAAACACAGACAGCTCTCTGGACCTCAGATAACACAGGCATGGTGAGCCACAATGTGATCCTGTTAAAATTCTGATTCTCTGGTACTATAATATAATTCTTAGTTATAGTAGGGTACTGATGGCTCACACATAGCAGGCTGAGATCTGAGGATCATGATTCAAAGCTAACCCAAGTAGAAAGGTCCATAAGACCCTTATCTCCAATTAACCACCAAAAAGCTGGAAGTGGAATTGTGGCTCAAGTGACAGAACACTAACCTAGAATACAAAAGTTCAGGAATAACACCCAGGTCCTGAGTGCAAGCCCAGGACCAGCACAAAAGAAAAGAAACAAATCTTAATTATATACAATAGCACAATAGTTACAGCACAAATGCCGGTGTTGGCAGCTCCCCTGGCTTATGGAGATATCCTCTCCTTTAGCCAGGTCCTCTTTTGGAGTATCCCCCTACCTAAGGTTGTTTGCCAAAAAGCACATCTATCCTGAACAAGCCAGCAGGAGACATCTGGAAGAAACACATATCAGAAAAGATTGCCAGATAATATGAATAATAACATTTTTAATAAAAGAGAATATTGGAATTTTTCTGGACTATCACAAAAAATCTAAGGAGAGAAAATAATGAAAGAGGCGATACTGATCAGAATACATTTTACTCATAAACGTCCTTGTTGAATTCAATCCCCCCCTCCCGCCCATGCAAGTACTTAAGGATAATAAAAAAAAAAACTAAGCAAAAGAAGAGAAGAGAGGAAGGGAGAAAGGGAGGGAGGGAGGGAGGGAAGGAAAGAAAGAAAGAAAGAAAGAAAGAAAGAAAGAAAGAAAGAAAGAAAGAAAGAAAGAAAGAAAGAAAGAAAGAAAGAAAGAAAGGAAAGAAAGAAGGAAGGAAAGAGAAAGAAAGAGAGGAAGGGAGAGAAAAAAAGGAAAGAAGGAAGGAAGGAGGGAAGTAACGGAGGGAGGGAGGAAGGGAGGGAGAGAAAGAAAGAAAGAGAGAGAGAGAAAGAGGGAGAGAAAGAAGGAAAGAAGGAAAGAAGGAAGGAGGGAGGGAGGGAGAGAGGGAGGGAAGAGAGAGAGAGAGTCTACTTTGGAATGTTCCAGTGATCTCTTTGGCCATGGATCAAATGTTATTAGAAAATGTGCTAAGTCACTGTGCTGTGTGTGGTTCTCAGTTCTCTGGTAAGATAATTAGATTAGTCCTTCTCCCTCCACATATCTGAAATGTAATGACCCTCTCTTTAGCATGCCCATCATCTTCCGGAACGTGTGTCCCTTGCTCAGAGCTGACGCCCTATCTTGCTAACCATATTGTGAGCTGCAATTTTGGGTTGATTTCCTTCTTTTGTCTAAAAGAAGTTAGAAAATGGGCTAAAAGATAAGATGGTTTAAGGACACCCTGGGTGAGTCTAGTTCTTATCCAATCAGGAGCTTTTATGTAGAAAACACCCACCAACTAGACTGAGTCTCTTGGCTTAAACAAAACATTTCAGTAAAACATTCTGTAGAGAAAACTGGTTCTTGCAGGAAGAAATTAATGCCTATTCCAGTGAGATTGTTAATTTCTTCCTGAAACATTCTTATGCTTCATAAACATAACCTAGGTAGGTTTGTTAGAGATAATCATTAATGTTCTTTTAATGCAGTGACTAGGTAAAGAATCAGGGGAATTACCAAGAGAGAATGTCCAGGTAATAGCAGAAGAGCGAGTTGACAGATAACAGCCGAATGTAGTTATTATAGGCCAGAGAGTCTGAGAAATGACTTTAATACTTGGCTTCTATTTCTGATTCTATTCAGGTTACCAAGTGAACTGATGATTTCTTAGGATCGCTTTGTGCAGACAACTCTGGGTGTCAGAAGATTTCTACATCCTCAAAGCAAATAGGGACAAAAATATATGTCCAAGGTATTTTTTAAAAATCATTTAAATTGTGACTATATAAACTTCAAAGATGAAGCAAATCTTGCATCTGTTCTTGCCATATTTTATTGTGCTAGCCCTTATTTCATAGAATAGAACTAAGGATTTTGCTCTGGTCAAACTGACTAAGGAATGTAAGGCCTTATCTAGCCAGTAACAGTTTGGTGAAATGATAACTGATTTTGGTGTTTGCGGGATTTCAGATGGCTATATAAATCCCTGTGAGACTCAATGCTTCAGACCAAAGGTAAGGGATAAGTTTTCCATGTTAGGACCTGTATACAAGGGCCTCTGTGATTCTGCTGCTCACTACACTTCCTGAAAAATTCTAAAATTAGCCATGTCCATGCTCAAAGTTTACAAGGAGTTTTACTGGCCTGAAATCTTCATCAGGAAAACCTTCTAGGTATGATATGTCTACACAGACATTTGGATCACTCTGCCTTTTGCCCCATAAAAGAATTTTGTGTTTAATAAGAGCACTGTAGGTTAAAAAAGAGAGGGGACAAAGAGAAAGAAGGAAGGAAGAGAAAGTGGGAGGAAGGGAAGGATGATAAAACAAGGCATTGATCTAACCAACTTCCAGAATTTAAAACTAGCCAAAATCTTAGTATTTGTTTTGCATGTTACCTGACAGGAGATATTAAAGCACCATCTGAGTGGTGTGGTGACTTACTTAGTTTACCTCTCCTTGAAAACATTTGCCTACTCCTTGAGGTTGTGAAACAGAAAAGTCCGCAGAGTGTCAAGAACTTCCATGTTTGCATAATCAAAAATCTCTAGCACTGAAAGTTGTTGAGCTCATCCAGATGGGGACATGCAGCAAAGCTAGAATTCCAATGAGCCAGGTGGAAACAAGTAAGCAAGCTCCCATTACTGTTATGAATGAGGCGGCACCAAAGCACTATTAGCAGAGACAGAGAGAGAGAGAGAGAGAGAGAGTGGAGAGAGGAGCCAAGTGCCGGTGGCTAACACCTGTAATCCTGGAGAGCTGAGGGTCACCGTTCGAAGCCAGCCTGCGCAGGCAAGTCCCATAAGACTCTTATCTCCAATTAACCACCAAAAAACCAGAATTGGTGCTGTGGCTCCTAGTGCTTGAGTACTAGCCTTGAACAGAAAAAGCTCAGGGACAGTGCCCAGTACTGAGTTCAAATCCCATGACCGACAAAAATAAAAATAAAAAAGAAAAGAAAGGAAACAGCAGCCTGTAACACTTCTGTGAAACACAATACACTTTGTGGCAGGAACTTCTGCTTTTCCTGTTGCATGAATCCTTAAAAGAATACACTTGAGAGAACCAATGTGAGACAAGACACGTTTAGGCTTTAATTTTTCTTATATTCTGATTAGGGAAAATACTCTGAATCTGAAAGCACGTCATGGAGTACAAACCCAACCCTGGAGCTGGGCCCGTTGGGCATGAATCTCAGGGGCTATTAATCTACAACCTTCAATTTGCAAATGTGCAGGAGACTGACTCAGTAGGAAAAAAAATAATTTTAAACATCTGTGGTATTCTTTCTGTTCCAGATTAATTACACTGCTTGTTTGTTGATGCTGCCCAGAATTTTCAATCCACTGATGCTATGCTTGGAATGTCATGACTATTTTTTCCTAAGTGTTTAGCACTTAGGTTCCATTCAACTTTATCTCTGACACAGTCAGTCTTTCATAGTTTATTTGGGGAAGGAGAGGATTCCAATCTTATTCATTTGCCCTTCTGCCTTAGGTTTCTTGATTTTCCTATATTGTTTTCCCATGATATTGAATTATATGCAACTCTTTTCATCAGTAGTTATTCTTACTTTCATGAGATTCCTTCTTAATGCACAGTCTCTCTCTCTCTCTCTCTCTCTCTCACACACACACACACACACATCATTCAATCAAAATAATGATAGAAATCAAAGTCCAAACATGCTGTTTAATCATCTAGAGAGGCTGATAATTATTTTCAATCAGCTAGGATTGCTCTGCTAGTTCAAGAAATATTAATGAGGGTCAAATTTGTTAATAAATTGTGAATAGCCCTTTTCTATGAGTGGGGGGGAAAGGCCATTCTAGAAGGTAAAGTCCAGCCTTCACATCAGTGATGAAGCCTCCTGAATAAGTCCAGAGCTTTCCCACTATAACCCATACCCTAAAATAAAGGAAGATGCCTTTCTTTAGCTGAATTCTTAGCATCTCAAAAACATAGAGAACCACAAAGAGATATTCTCCTTAAGTAATCCAGCTGAGAAACGAAAGACATACAGGTCCTGTGCCGTTTATAAAACAGCCACAGTCCCCACCTCAACATCCACACAGCTCTAGGAGTCATTCTTGCTCCTGTGGTTCTCCCCATCCAGGTCCCTCTGTGGCTCAAAAATGACCAGAGTGCTACTGTGCTCCCTTTTCTCTTTTGGTCTCAAGAATTTCCTTTCAAGTTCCATAGTCTTGTCTTGTCTTGTTTTGTTTTGTTCTTTTGTTCCAGTCCTGCGCTTGGGCACTGTTCTTGAGCTTTTGTGCTCAAGACTTAGGGCTCTACCACTTTAGCCACAACTCCACATCTGACTTTTTGGTAACTAGTTGGAGATAAGAGTCTCATGGACTTTCTTGCCCAGGCTGGCTTTGAACTGGGATCTTCAGATCTTAGCCTCCTGACTAACTATGATTACAGGTGTGAGCCACCAATACCCAGCCACGGTCTTTTCCTTTTGGTCACATATTCTCAGATGATTCTGGGTTTCTTTTTTAACCAGTCTATGGTTTACTTCCATTCTTGGAGTGTCATCTCCCCAGGAAGAAGAAGCTGAGGTGCAGCAGCTCCCTTCCTCTGCATAAGCTTTGTGTTTTGTGGGTCTGACTCAGAATCGCCAAAGAATGAAAGAGATAATGACTAAATAATTCATATGAAAGATATGTGACGACACAAAAACTCAAATAAAATAGCTCAATTCAATAATACACACTTATTGATCCCTTGCTTTGTGCTCATCACCGCCTTCTAAGATTTAATCGTTATTGGTCCTGGGCTGCACCTTATAGATGATCTTGGGAGCTCTATTGGCCACTTAAAGCTCTTGGCAAATAGTTTACTAATCTCTTCTCCTGTCAGCCATGAGGGCAAAATGAAAAATGAGCAGTGTCTTCTCGTTGGATAATTTTCTGTACAGCTTCACACATAGTATAGGAATTAATGTTCTCTGCCTATGTAGACATTTAGATGATAACATAAAGTAAATTAAAATACATAAAATAAATAACAAAATAAGATCTTTGCACAAACAAGATCTAACTCTAATAATGGAATTACTTGACATCTAGATTATTTTGACATTTTAGTTTCTGTTTCTCATCTGGTCTCTCTGCCTGATCAGCTCTCATTTTATTGTATTTTAACCAATAAGGGCTTTCTTCTGGAATCCAACAATTTAGCATCTACTTGGTCCTATGCTCATAAGCCAGTTCTCTGAAAAGGAAAAAAAAATGGGGCTAGGAACGTGGCTTAGTGGTAGAGTGCCTAGCATGCATGAAGAGCTGGCTTCAGTACCACACAAACAGAAAAAGCCAGAAGTGGCGCTGTGGCTCAAGTGGTAGAGTGCTAGCCTTGAGCAAAAGAAGCTCAGGGACAGTACCCAGGCCCTGAGTTCAAGTCCCAGGACTGGCACCAAAAAAAAGGCTGAGAAGGAAAAAAAATAAACAGACAAACAGCTAAGCCCCGATTCATAGTGTCTGTCAATTTCTATGCCATAAATGGTTTGCTCCACCATGGTAGAGTGATTAATCATCTCCTAACAAGATGTCTTACAAAGTCAGAATCAGTTCTAGCCCACCCTTTATCCTTCTAGACCTTTCCTTAACCAAGCATTTATCTTCAAAAGGCAGTTGTAGAATGGACTTTCCCTTGAAAATGTAATAGAATAAATAAATTCCAGCTGTGGTTGGTAATGGAAGGAAAAGTACTTAATGTATCACCCTACTGGGGCACCTTCTCTACCCAAAAGATGAAATCCAGGGTCATAACTACACGTGGCTCCAAGGCTAAAAATGTACCTGTCAATGTCAGTATAGAGAGGATTAGAAGAGAACAGAGACCAAATGCCAATAGGGCACAAAGTAGCTAAACGCAGAGTGTGGAGACTAGGTGACATTGGGCAGGTTACTAAACCTTCAGTGAAGGTAATAATATCCAAAAATAATGTTACAAGTGCAACCTAAGTTGTCCTCCATCATAAAACATCTCATTTTATGTTTCACCAATATATTGTAGAATGCTGCTACTAAAGTAGGACATACCCTCAAAAGTCAGGCCCTCCATTTTCCCAAACACTAAACTGTGAGAGAAGAGCTTGTAGGAAAGATCCAAGGAGCTGCTGTAGGAAAAGGGGTGAGCACAGAGCCTGGCACGCTGCAGGAGTCATGGGAGCTTCTGCTGGGCTAGTAGTAGGAGTGTTACCAAGAGATTAGTGAAAACTAACAGAAGTGTAACACAGCTCACTCATAAATTAAAGCTCAGATTTCCTCATAAAACCTCTGTGTGAACTCAAGTGGTTCAAAATCATGTGGGCCCCAGAGACGGTAGCCCTAGGGAAATAGAGATGGAGGTGGAGGCCAATCTCTTACAGTTCTCTCACCCCATCCATAACTCAACCGGAGATGCTGTTTTTTATCAACTGAATGCACTGGAGTACAATGTAATTTTAATTGGGTTCTTGTGCTTAAAACATAGAGAACAGGTGTACCCAGCCAAGCTTTACCAAGCACTTACCAAAGCTAGATAAGGACCTCTGTGGCTATCCAGGAATGATCTGTTCAACAGAGAAGGAATCCTCACTCATATTAATGAGGGTCAAATTTGTTAATAAATTGTGAGTAGCCCTTTTCTATGAGTAGGGGAAAGGCCATTCTAGAAGGTAAAGTCCAGCCTTCACATCAAACAGTGATGAAGCCTCCTGAATAAGTCCAGAGCTTTCCCACTATAACCCATACTCTAAAATCAAGGAAGATGCCTTTCTTTAGCTGAATTCTTGGCATCTCAAAAACATAGAGAACCACAAAGAGGTATTTTCCTTAAATAATCCAGCTGAGAAACGAAAGACATACAGATCCTGTGCCATTTATAAAACAGCCACAGTCCCCACCTTAACATCCACACAGCTCTGGGAGTTCAACCTCTAAGACTACCAAAAAAAAGCCCCCCCCCACCGCAAAAAAAAAAAGCTGGGTGCTGGTGGCTCACACCTGTAATCCTAGCTACTCAGTTCAATGCCAGCCCAGGCAGAAAAGTCCCAGAGACTCTTATCTCTAATAAATCTCTAGAAAACTGGAAGTGGTGGTGTGGCTCAAGTGGTACAGTGCTTGCCTTGAGCTGATATGCTGAGGGACAGTGCCCAGGCCCAGAGTTCAAGCCCCAGTACTGACAAAAAACAAAAAGAAAGAAAAAGAAAAGAAAAGCCAAAATTGGAATTGTGGTTTAGGTAGTTGAGTACTAGCCTTAAACAACAACAACAACAAAAATCTCAGGAGAGCACCAAGGCCCTGAGTTCAGACCCCCAAACCATCTTTTGTCAGATGAAATCATCCTAGAAGCTACATTTTGGAGTATGGAATATTGGAGTCTTTATTACACAGTTAGCAGCTGCAGACCGCCTGTTGTTACAAAGGCCTGCAGCCCCCAAATACACATAACACAACTAGGAAATAGGCTAGAGAGAAGGAAAGAACAAAAACAATACCAACAAGGCCAATTCAGCTCCAATGGGGAGCTGAATTGGAAGCCATGATGACCAGAAATGAGCCAAGAGACAGAACACAGGAGAGATGACAAGTCTCACACGTGGCATGAAATTCTGGGAGCTGGGCTGGTCGGGCCTAATTAGGGCCCAAGCAGGGGTGGATCCACAGGAAATTCCCAGTCCCAGGCAGGAGACAGACAGATTCAGTAACCTATCAGCCAAGTACCCACCTTGTCTCTGGGGATCCAGGCACACGTATCACCTGGGAGGCAGGTGATAAATGGGGGACATTTCCCTCCCCCAGCACGAAGACAAGATGCCAGACCCGACCATCCAACCATGTGGCCAATATGGTGCTGGTCAGACCTGACCTCATTACTTCACAAAACATTCTTACACACACACACACACACACACAAATATTTATTATAAATTGCATTTACCTTTGTTTATTCTACCTTCCTCCCATCTTTCCTTCATCTCTCTCATACCCTTAGGAGTCTAACCAGTCCTTTAATATAAACTGGGCACCAAATCTCCAATGACCTGAGTTCCCAGTTGATTGACTTAAGGGTCTTATTCTCACATATAAGGTTAGAGATGGAGAATTCAACCCAATAGAAGATCTTTATAGAATGGGGATTTTTTTTTAATAACTTTGTAACTGGGGACTAGTTGACATTGTACTGAAGATATTTTCTATTGGATAAAAAGCAACTACAAGGGTTGGGTGTAGTGGCCCACAATTGTAGTCTCAGCTATTTGTCAGGTGGCAGTAAGAGGATCACAGTCAACACAGACAAACTTGTGAGACACTATCAAAATCAAACTAAAGCCAAAGGAAGTGGAAGTGTGCGGAGTGGTTCAATCTCTACTATATGGAGGAAAGAAAGGGACGGGGGAGGAAGCAATGACTAGTAATGTAGCAAAGAATTTTTCACATTCATTGATCCTCTTTGTTCCCCACCAAATAAAATACTACTACCACTACTATTACTACTAATACTACTACTATGAAGGAGGAGGAAGTGGAGGAGGAGGAGAACAAGGAGGAGGAGGTGAAAAGAAATGGTAAAACAAAGGGAAAACAGATTGCCCTTTACAAAAAGAAGCCATTCATGAATTCATTAACAAGAAACCAAACATTTCGAGTACCTAACTGGTTCCTCTGAAGGTCCAGGCCCTGTGTTAATACAGTGTCATAAGTGGAGAGTGCCTTGAAAGATTGGGGCAAGGGTCAAAATCAGTTGTCAGGATGTTTGCACAGGGTTGCTATGCAACAGCCTTGCATCTAAGCCAAATGCCGCCCAATGGACCTGAGTCTGGGCATCACCAAGGACAGGTAGAAGCAACAGACACAAGGAACATTCTCTCAGCCATAAGTCAACTTCTGGACATCCCACTGCTAGGGTATACTTGAGATCTTACCTGCAAATATCCATCAGAAAGTCAGGGAGCACCTAACTAAACACATCATCATCACCACTGGTGTTGTCAGCTCTGTTATGACTTCTGCTGTCTGTACAGTCTGCAAATAACAGGACTTTTGTCCATATACACAGACATGGAGTCCGGCCAAACACACTGTGGCCTAAAGCAACTACAGATCATGGTGTCCAATCATCAGAGGTTGAGTGATTGGATGAGGGCCAGGCAACTCTATCTTTATTTCTCTTGGTGAGTGGTGTTCAGAACACTGTGCTTATAAAGGTAAATAGTGATGTTTAACACTGTGTTTCTTCCCTCTCCCAAAGGCAGACAGCCTTATTTTGGAAACAGGACATTTTTGGCATTCATGCTTTGGGTTGGGTTTTGTTTTGCTGGTGTTGTTCCCCGTGTGATGACTGTTCACACACACCTGACTAACCAACCACCTGTCAAATTAAAAGTCTAAGGCTACCTATCAGGAATTTTGAGGATTTATTTTCTCCATGGCTGCCTCATCAGGACTGACTGGCTAGAACCAGCTAGACGGCTACAGCTGACCTTGTGTCCCAATGTCTATCACTTCTAAGAGTCTAGGAAGGTGCCAGGGGTATCTGATCCCATTGTAAGATGCTGAACTGAAGTGGGTTGAGAAAATGGTGTCCATCTGTCCTCTCTTTGGATGCAGAATGTCACAATACCTTCCATCCTACTAGATCTAGTAAGAGTTTTTGTATTGTTTTGTTTTGTTTTCAGTCCTGGGGCTTGAACTCTGGGCCTGGGTGCTGTACCTCAGCTCTTCAGCTAAAGGCAAGCCCTCTACCACTCGAGCCACAACACCACTTCTGGTTTTCTGGTGGATAATTGGAGATAAGAGTCTCACAGACTTTCCTGCTAGGCTGGCTTTGAAACATCCTCAGATCCTGAGATCCTCAGATCTCAGCCCCTGGCATAGCTAGGATTACAGACCTGAGCCACAGGCACCACCCAGCTAGAGTTGGGGGTGTTTTTGGTTTTTGGTTTTGGTTTTTTTTTTAACTAGATTTTATTCTTACTCTAAAGTAACCAGTCAGAGGCTTGCTCTACTAGAAGTCACATGACTCCCTTTGCCAGTTTATTGATGGTGTCAATATGTTCATATGCTGTGCCTTATAAAAAAAATTTCCTAGCTGTCAAAGAAATATAACCATAGAAGAGCAGCTCATATTGAGACACTCATAAAATCTCTGTCAATAAGTTTGGTCCCTCAGCTATTCCTCCACAGAAAACCAATAGGCATTAAATGTATATATTAAGTGGTAACAATTCTTCAAGTGAAAAACTCTAGTCAGGTTAGTATTTCACTATATACTAGCAGTTGGCTTTTAAATTCATCTAATTTTTTATTATGACTATGATGGTATATAAAATTATACTTACCAGTACAAAGTAGATCATCTGAGCGAATCGGTATTTTAGATACTTTATAAAATAGAAACCCCCCCATAATGTAGCATTTCCGGCTATGCCTTCCTTACCAGAAAAGAAAAATTCTATTTTTTTGAAAACTTCTATTTGGTTATTGGTCCTTTCTGTGAATCTCCTGATTATTTCAAAACATCACCCTCAACAATAAAACATAAATCTCTGAATTTCAAAACTATGTGACAAAAACATTGATCATATTTACATTTATCAAAGATAATAAAGTATAATAATCTACCAACACTAAGAACATGTTATAATATCAGTTGCTGTGCTACGTACCTTACTTAGGCCATCTCTCTGCATCCTTTAAGTACTCGTAGGTGTGAATACTATTGGTATCAAACCAAGAAGCATGGCGGCAGAGGTAGGTTTAGTAAATATGCAAGGCTCCCCAACCAGTGAGTGAAGAATCACATTTCTTTGGATCCTACACTCTCAGACTAGTTTGCTTTACAGACTAGTAATCTTTAACTTGAGGAGGAAGTGGTTACAGATCACTCTGAAAATGTGATTAAAATTAAGAACCCTCTCCCTGGGAGAATCACACACACACACACGCGCGCGCGCACACACACACACACACACACACACAGACCCCACAGTCAGTCACTATATACAGTTGGGAAGGCTTTCCAGACTCCTCCTGAAGACCATATAGGGTTTTCTGTAGGGCCAGAAATACTAAATTTTGAACTTCAATTTAAATACTTAAATGAGTACCGAAGTATGAGGATTTCATTGTTGCCTCTAAGGAGTTGTGGTGTATAATGAAAATGTCACATGCCTCTGGAGAAAGGTGACTCAGATGCTGGAGCACCTGTATGCCCTACCAACAGCCAGAATCAATGAGTCAGAAAACCAGGAACCCAGCCTATTGCATATTGTTGAGCCAGTGTATTACCGCAAGAAATTTTAAAAAGGAATGATTATAATAATACACACTGGACAAAGAACTTCCTGAAAAGAACAGGCATTATTCTTTCTGACCCAGACCTTTCTGAACTCTTGTGACTTGTCTCTGCTTTTCCACTCTCTGTTTTTTCTCTCAAGCCCAAGGATTTTGTTTATTTATTATTGATTTATTCTTGGTGCAGTACTGGGGTTTGAACTCAGGGCTACTTTGTCATTGCTAAGCAGGTTCTCTACCACTTAAGCCATGCCCCCTAGTTATCATTTTGCTTTTATTCTTTTTGAGTAGGATCTTGCTTTTGCCCAGACTAGCCTGGATTGCACTACCCATGTAGCTAGGATGACAGATGTACACCACAACTGCCAGATGAGGCCTTATAAGCTTTGTTTTGTGGGGGGGGGGGGGCAAGGGGAGGGGCTCGCGGGGCAGAGAGAGTGGAAGGGTGATCCCTAGTCTGGTCTAGCCTTGAACTACAATTCTCCAGATCTCTTCTTCCCTAGTAGCTACGATTACAGGCCTGGGCCCATGCACACAGCTGATCCGCATAGTCTTTACTCCAGATGGACGATCTTGGACCCCAGGGACTCCTGTGTATAAATGCAATGACTGAGTTTTTACAGGCTCAGTTCTGCATCCTCAGAGTTTCAGGTTTCCATGACACCTCATTGCTTTGACTTCACCTGAGGGCTTCCCTCTTGTGTCTTCTCAGCCAGCACATCTACCACCAGAACTAATAGGGTTAATTGATCCATTTTCATTATTTTCCAGTTCCATGGCCTGACTGCAGCTTATGTTTTCTGCATGAGATCAGCCACAAGTTTTTAACCAGCCTATAGTTGGCTATGCT
This sequence comes from Dipodomys ordii, assembly GCF_000151885.1. NCBI lineage: Eukaryota > Metazoa > Chordata > Mammalia > Rodentia > Heteromyidae > Dipodomys > Dipodomys ordii. The sequence continues at coordinate 10,756,309 of NW_012267313.1, read as the reverse complement.
TGTAACTGAAGTCACCTCTAATCCATTCAGGTATGGCTGCTGGCAGAAAGAGTAGCAGCTTCTTCTATGAAACTGATCATGAATCTGCAATAGACCAGTCTGGGTTACTTTGTTCAGTGGAAGATGTGAGTTGGGTAATTTCCAGTAGACAAGTACAAGTGGTAACTACTATAGACCCTTGGCCTAGACTGACTGAGGGAGATACCAGTTCTACCCTCTGCACTTAAAACCAGTTCCATCAGGTAGTGGCCGCTCATGCCTGTAATCCTAGCTACTAAGGAAGCTGAGATCTGAGAATCAAGGTTCAAAGCCAACCCGAGTAGAAAGGTCCATGAGACTCTTATCTCCAATTAACCTCCAAAAAGCTGAAGCTCAAGTGATAGAGCACTAGCCTTAACCAAAACATGCTCAAGGACAGAGCCCAGGCCCCAAGTTCAAGCCCCAGGACTAGCATTGGGGGGAAGGGGAGAAAACCAGTCCCATCTAATGTCCAGTCCTCCACACCATTAACTGGGTATATTTGGATAGGAAGTAAGTGACAGAGGAATATGCACTACTGATGAAAGCCCAGAAACTAGGGAAACATCCGGATATGAGATTATCCATTCCATGCTATCCAGGACACCTTTGTATCAAGCTTCAGAACACTCCATACTTCCCGTACAGTTCACTGGTTGCTCACTGAGCCTTCTAAGTAGGAAGTAGCTTAAAGGGCACTGTTGACACATGCAATAAAATAGATTTACAGAGTTAAACAGAACTTTAAATATCATGTAATCTGCCAACATATATTATGGAAAGGGACATAGAACCTGAGAGGAACTAAGTGCATAAAGAGAAGCATACTGGAAGTGACTATGTACCCCTATTTCCAGTCCACTTCTTCCTGTATCCACCACATTTGCTCTTTATTCCCTTGCTGTCATTGAATGCTATCACAATGCAGCATAAGCAGAGAAACAGAAAAAGCCTTTAAAGCCACATCTAATACTATGGGTTCAATTCCAGGGTATGTATATCCACAGAGTCTTTCTATCCACTGATATTGCTTTACTGGAAGTAATCCTGGATTAGAAGACTCCCTGTGCCATTCTCAGATATAGAAGTTAACCTTTACTTCTTCACCTTCCCTGAGAAACAGATTCATTAGGCACTCCTCATTTAGCTAGCAAACATTAACAAGACATCTGCTATATTTCAGGCTCTGAGTGTAAAATGATATATGACAATTGTCTCTTACCTAAAAGAGCTTTTATACTCTAACAAGGGGTATAAAATAACTGTTATATCCAAGCACTTCTGGAGGAACCTGACTCTGTCAAGTTAAGAGAAGGTCAGGAAAAGCTTACAGGCAGACAGTAGGAATGTGACGTTATACGAAGAGTAAGAGCAAGGCATGGTGTGGGGCCAAGCAGAAAGACAGCAAACAGCATCAGACATCTGGGAAGAAGTGTAGCATCGCTGAAGCACAGAGGTCAAAAGGAAGATAGCATGGCATTGTCAAGAGATATCAAAAAACATCACGTATTATTCTCCCTTTCTACCTACTGGCAGTATTATTTTAGGACAATTCTTCTACTGGGAATACTAAGGATGGGCACTAATCTCCTTTATCTCCTTCATCTCCTCATAACCCATTTCCTAATATGAATTTTCAACCTGTGAATTTTTGAGGGGACACACACACACACACACTACAACCATATAGTAAGAACTATTAGTCCACAGAACACAGGGAAAGATGTAAAGGTGCTTTCTGGTATACAAAATACCTTATGACAGAAGTTACTAAGATTCAACTGGAGTCTCAGCTACTTTGAAAGGCCTTCCCTGTCCTCTCCTGACATTCCACAGTACCCAGAGCAGAGGCTATGTGCATTTAGCCTGTGCTCAGCACAAGAACAGCACGGAGCCAAGGACAAGCTCATGGAACAGTTCCATGCCTACGATCGTGAGATTGTATTCTAAGATTTTCTTCAACACATAGCATACTCAGATGATTTATTTTAACTGAATCTAACATGCTCATTTCTTTTCTCTTGGCCTGCCCCTGTTTCTGTCTTATGCTTTTACAGTTTAGGAGGAAAAAAAAATGAGTCAGCTCCTGACAGTTTTCAAATAAAAACATATAAAAGTTATCTGCAATGCAGATGGTGGTGGCCACGCCTGTGATCCTAGCTACTCAGGAAGCCAAGATCTGAGGATTTCAGTTCAAAGGCGACCAGGGCAAGAAAGACTGTGAGACTTGTATCTCCCATTAACCACCAGAAAACTAGAAGCCAAGCTGTGGCTCAAAGTGGTAAAGCTCTAGCCTTTAGCGAAAGAGCTCAAGGACAGCACTCAGGCCCCAAATTAAAGCCTCATGACCAATAAAAAATTAAGATTAAAATTAAAAAATAAAGTTATTTGCAGTGGAGACCTCCTCCTATCTGTCCCCCTCTCTACTGGGCACCTGTGAATCTCACCAGAGCCCTTGTTTGGTATCTGATCTCTGGCACACTCACATCAAATCAATCTGAACTAATTTTACAAGTAAAGTGTTTTGAGAGTTCACCCCCTAAGTGCTTTCCTAAAGTCTACCATTTAACATCTGCTTAGCTGGACTTAATTCCAAGTCTTGTAAGTCTACTTACATCCACCAATTTGGTTTGTCATAATTTATCACCTCAGAAATCTATATTGTTTATTGCCCTTGATTACAATATCACAGGGGCTCTGTGCTACTAACACTTCCCTCAGATCCTCGTCACATCCAATTTACCAGGAGCTCATACTCATTCTTTTCCCAGCATTGACAACAAACTAACTCCTCCATCTCTCCCTTGGTCTGGTAAACATTTTTAAGGATGATAAATTCAGGAAGTTTATCTTCCAGTCTTGCAGATTTCTCAGGGAATTTACATTTCAGAGACCTATTTTTTCCATGAGCGGAGATATTTTTACAAAGTACTCCTGCTAATTAATCACAGAGAGTTTATTCTCCAGAGCCTGTGCAGTTGCACCAGGCCCAGGATGAGCTTTCTTGATCCTTAGAACACAACCCCTCCTCCACCAACACCTTACTCCGTAGGTACACACCCTCGGCTTTTGCTGTGGGCTGAGGTTCCTCTTCCTCCTCCCATATCTAATAAGGGAGCCAGGAAGAGAAGAGACTCACCCACAACCTTTGGTCCTGGCCATCTATAGCTTTCAGCTTCACTGAAGATATCAGCCCTACCGGCCTCCGGCTTGACAACAATAACAGGTAGTGAAAAGAAACCAGCAGTTGCCAAGCCAGGATTCCTACAACACAAACAAGTTTAGGAGACCTTCTCCAGCCTCTGGGGCCTTACTACCCAACCCACAAAGATGAGGTGGGCACAGGGGAATTCAGGATAAAAGGCAAGTCAAAATAGCATGCCTTGCTCATATAACACAGGATGCCTGATAGTAAAGCCCAGGACTTGGGAACTACTGAAAGCACATAGAGAAAGATCAAAGTCTTGGGAGTTGGCAATTTGGGGGCCACCCATCTTCTGTGACAACAAGGACTTCCAATCTGTGTGTGTCAGTGTCATACTCACAGGGCAGAAAAGATTACATACCAAGCTTGGATCAAAAATTTCTAGACCAGTCAGCTACTAGGAACATGGAAAATCACTGCCAGCCAAGAGCCATCCAGTGTGTATTTATTACATCTCCAAATATCAGCTCTTTCTTAGAGAAAATGTTTGCTGCCTGCGTTCCCACATCACTGCATTGAGCTTCAGTCCTCCTAATAAATTAGTTTTTCTCTAGCAAACTTCTGAAACACTCTTTGCTTGGCCAAAAGTGGAAATAAGCATTGTTAGAGACACTTTATTTCTCCTAGAAGCACCATCGGTTAAGTGATTGGTATGCAAGCCAGACAAGATACGTAATATCCTTAACACCTCATAGTGTTTACTTATAAAGTAGACATAATAAGATGTATCTCTCAGAATTGTTGTGAAGATGGAATGAGATATTTAATGTAAAGTTCCAGGGATCTCAAGCTCACTGAACTTGAGAGAATAAACGATAACTATTCATGCATGTATGAGTGTATTATATTTTTCAAAGATCGATTGCTTTGCTAAGAAATACCCCCAACAAACTCATCCTAATCTCCACAGTTGGACAGATGGGTTTTCAACACATGCACAGTCCTTCAAACTGTGGATTAGTCATTAGACTGTGAAGTAGTATATCTCGGTATTTTACTGGCTAGAAGTTTGTTTTCATCTATATTTCTGAGTTCTTTGTCTCTGTCAAGTTCTTCTCCCTGGCCTTCTCTATTCTTCTAGGCTTGGTATTCCACATCTAGAATGAGTAGGCAATGTACCTGCCCTGACATCTTATCAGAAGCCATTCTACCAACCTAAGGGAAACTGCGCACCTGGTAGAAGGGACTGTGCTGTGGAAAATTACTGATCCACACTGAACTACATAAAAAGCATCTGCAAAACTGCCAGGAAGAGTGAATTCTCCTCCTGGCAAGCTCTCCAGCAAGGTCCTTGGCTGATGGTAGCAACCACCCTCACTAGGCACCAACCAAAAGTTGGGGCCTGAGCGGTGACAAATCTGGAATCCTCTGGCAGACACCAGTCCAATATCTCCTACTCAAAGGAGGCCCTTCTTCCAGACCCAGCACTAAACCTGAACACACAGAGACTTCGTGCTGGCTGTAAGGGAAATGTTAGTTTGGAAAATATAATCTGATGGATAGAATTTGAAATGAAAGATACAATAGGTCCCATATTTCCAGAGCTTAAACTCTCACTGGGAAAAAGTATAAACACTTCAGAAGCTAAATTCAGAACACAATCTGATACCACAGCAAAAAACAAAAACCTCAGGAGTAGCAAGAGGTTTAAACATTAAAGACTCCCTTCTGTTTCCACACTGTGAAGCACTGGAATCAAAATAGAGAGGAAAAGGTATCTTCACCAGCTTTTCACCTAGGCCTCCCCTGGGCTGAAAAAATTCTCCAGAGCCTACAACACTCTCTCTTTCGGGGATGAATATGACAAGTTCCAGCCCTTGAGGACTTTGTACCTGGTGAGGGCAGCTGGTAAGTAGCTAAAACAAGCCTCAAAGTGGAAAGTGCCAAAGGTCAAATGAAAGCAAAGGGCAGCAGAATTCTCAGCTTCCAAGGGGACTGATTGAAGGCCCCCCCAAGAAGAGGTAATTGTACTCACACATCTGAAATTTTGAGAGAAGAATCTCAGCTAAGGGTTTCAGCAGGACCGATGCATACCTAAGTGTAGCAAGGAACTAAGCTAATCCCAAAATGGGTGGAGAGGCCTTGAATAGCCAGAAAGATCAGCCTTGACTTCCTGGGCCTTTTGACCATTTCAGACATGCTTTGGAAATAAAGCTGGCCGTGGTGGCTCATGACTGTAATCTCAGCTTTGACAGTGGCATAGGTAAAAGAAAAGGCATGTAGACTCTGTCCAAAAAATACCTTAAAGCAAAAAGAGCTGGAGGTGTGTGTGGCGTGACAGAACCCTGCAGAATGCCCTGAATTCAAATTCCGATCTTGCCAAGAAGAAAGAGGAGAGGAGGAGAAGGAAGACACAGAGGAGAAGAAATCAATGAATCAGAATCCAGAGTGTTGAAGCATGGCTTTTGAAAAAAAAAAAAAATGATCCCACATGCAAATCAATGATTGACTTGTCACTCTATCCAGAGTATGGGTTTATTCCTTCCACAATTAGGTTCAGCTGCTTTGTGGGATCCCATGGGACCAGATCAGCTCTTGTTTTAGAGCTCTTATCACCCGTGTGTTACAGCCCATTGAAGGCTAAACTCATCGCAAGACAGCCATTATTATCGTCACAGACACACTTCCAAATTATCTACAGTTCTGTTTGTGTTTTGTTTGGTTTCCCCGGCACATTCTGGATGCAAATAGAATTTAAGGAATAATTATTCTAAGGGGAATATTATTAAGTCATTTTTTCATATCATAAAAACATAATCTCATGTCTTATTGGTACCATTGAAACTCTGTTGATGATAATTTAGACAAAAAAGAAATATATCCAGCAGAGACAGACAGTGATTATTTATGAGAGGCTCCATCAAGAAATTATTTACTTCCTTGGGTAATTTCCACTTTGCTTGTCCTCAGAGTGTATTTTTGTCTAGTTATTCACACCAAGTTAATGGAGCTTCCTATGTTTTTGATATCACAGCACGATGAATCTGACTCCTATCTTCTCTTTCCTAATTAATTGTAGGCTTTCCCCCACCTCTACTTTATTTCTTTAGCAGAGCCATTCTTTATTTCAGCAGGGAGACACCACACTGTGTGGAGTGTTAGATGCACTTCCAGAATATTCTCGAAGGCTACAGCCCCATTCTGGAACAGGTGCTGACAGTTCAGATGACAAGAATGAGGAGACTTTGTGCTTGTCACCTAGAGAAGCCCTCCACTAGAGACATCAGGGACTGTCATCTCCACTTAATTCAGAGCACATCGAAGTCATCTTCATGGGGCTTCTACACCTTTTCAGGGTCGCCCAAGTCCTCCACATCACGGCCATGTCTCCTCAATGCTGAAATAATTATACTTTACCCAAGCATCCAAATAAGAGAGAAGGAGTTGACTGTGTTTGTTTTTTAAACCAGTCATTTGTCCAGCACATTTTCAAAAGAGGATAGATATTCTTAGGAGAGGATCACAAAGGTGCAATGCCTCCCTGCCTCTGACCATATAAATAATATGAACTCCAAAAATGGAAATGAGGTTTTTCTTTGTTGCTGTGTTTGTTTTCTTTTCCTTTTGTCTCATTTGTTAGTTTTTTACTTGTCTTTGGGAGGGTAAGGAGGATTCCAGAAAAGGTAGGACAAAGAGAACAAATGTAGCAGTGGTACTCACTAGATACTATGTTGAAAATGGACTATACAGCTTGTGGGTGGGATGAGAGGGAAAAACTAGGAGGGAGCAAGGGAAGGAGTGACACTGTCCAAACAGAAATGCACTCTTTATCTGACATAGGTAACTATAACCCCTCCATATATCACCTTCATGGTAAAGAAATAGACACCTGATCCCCTGATTCCCAAACCAATGGCTTTTAAAGGGCAAGCAGTCATCCCAAAAGACCAAAAGATGTTAGCTCACCAGGCAGGCGCTGTCATTTTCAGCCCCGAGCTTCAAGAGGGGCATCTCTGCAGCCACACAGTGGGAAAGAAACTGTGTTCCCCTTGCAGCACCCCCAAGACACACCACAAACTGCACTGGGGCTCTGTGAAGTTCTGATGGGGAAATAAACCTGTCCCATAAAAACCTCACTCCCCAGAAAACTTTATTACCAAACTAAGGGTAGAAAAGAGGGAGGGAACCCTTTCTGAGTAACTATATCCTACCTAAATTCCAGCCACTTTCTCTCATATCCCCTTTTAAGTCCCTGGACATACTTAGAAGAGGTCATTTCCTTTTCCTTTTTTTTCTCAGAAAAACAAAATAAGTTTCAGAGAAATAAACTCAGTAAGTTAAAGTGACACAATAAAATGTCAAGTCAGGTTACAGACCAGAGCCTCCTGAATATAAAAGTCTACCTTCCTGCTTGAGCTTAACTTGTAATAACTCAGTTTTAGATGTGCATTGTAAAAGGGAGAAGAGGGCAGTAAAGACACAAAGAAATCACTACTTTTCACATTAATGATCAGGTTTCTAGACTATTTTGGATAAGATGTAAAGCAACGAGCCTTTGCATTTGATGTTAGAATACACCTCATAATCATAGTTTTGCAATGGCCCCAGAAGAAAATTTATCTTCCTTAATATGTTCTGGATGTGTCAATGCCAGGGCTGGGCTGCGAGCACTGAGCACATAGCTGCTGATAGAAACCACCTAAGAGCCAACACGGAGAGACTCCAATGTGAGGTCTGGAGTGTTGGCCCAGATGCCCATGGTAGGAGAAGCATGCCTATTGAGGTGAGGTTTGTGAGATGCAGAAACAAAAGAATTCAGAGATACAAATCCATCTTTATAGCATGACAAATTATCCCCAGGAGGACCCTTGCAGGGGATGTGTGTTCTAAGCTACCCAGTGGACGCCTGAAATTACAAATGATACCAAACCATACATCTGCTACATTTATAAATTGGGCTCAGAAAGAGATTAGCAACAATAATAACATACAACAATCATACAGAAATAAAAGTATGTGTATGTGGTATCTCCTCCTCCCCATTCTCTCTCTCTCTCTCTCTCTCTCTCTACATATATATAGATAGATATATATAGATATATATATTCCTGACCTCACACTTTTTTGGACCTCACACTTTTTTGGACCATAGTTGATGTGAACCTTGGAATGTGAGTACCAGTATAAGAAGTAAAGTGATAGCTGTACACAGGCCAATTTTCCAGGTACCTGAGGAGTCTCTCATGTGGGGTATGTGTGTGTGTGTGTGTGTGTGTGTGTGTGTACACATGTGTGTCCATGTGTCCTATTTGTCTTTTAAAGAAGACTTACCTAGATCACACCCATGGAGACCACCAATTTCCAGACCAGGCAGTTAATGTAAATCCCAGAAGGTAATCAACCAGACAATGGAGAAGAGACTAACATTCTTCAGTTTCATCACTGTTCAAACAGGAACAACAACAACAAAAGAAACATTTAGCATTTCATCAGTTTTGGACTGTGGAGTTTTCCCTGTTATTATGAGGGGGGCAGGGTTGCAGTTCCTGTGGCCTGTGTGGACAGCCAAGATCCAGGTCACAATGGAGCAAGTCAAGTGCATACTTAAGTCAATTTCTCATTAACCATCATCTTACTAGAACAGGAAATATCTCCTCAGGTATGTACCTTCAGAAAGTATCATTTCATAGCACTTAAGTTCGACAAAAGGATACTGAGGCCAGATATACCCAGATATAGCCTGTAATCCTAGCTACTCAGGAGGCTAATATCTGAGGATTAAGATTCAAAGTCAGGTTGGGCAGGGAAATCTGTGAGACTGTTATCTCCAATTAACTACCAAAAAATCAGAAGTGGAGCTGTGGGTCAAATAGTGGAGTGCTAGCCTTAAGCAAAACAGATTTGGGACAGCAACTAGGCCCTGAGTTCAAACCCCAAGATCAACACACACATACACACACACACACACACACACACACACACACACCACAAATTGAGAAAATACCAACAAGACTTTTTAAACCTTATGTTGTTAATGTGTAAAATGATGCTAATTATACCCTCTGTGTACCTTACAGATATCACTAAACAGATATAGTCATTTTAATATAACACAATCAATCAAATTGTTATCATACAGTCTCAGGCACCACACGTGTCACATCAATAGGGAAAAATATTAAAGTAGAAGAAATTTTAATAAGGGAAAAAAGATATGTGGTGAGATCCTGAATGCTGGAGCTAAAGGAAAAAGAGAAGAACCCCGAATCTTATATATACATTTGTCTAATCTGGAGAAGGGGAGGGGAATAATAAAACACTGAAACAAGGATCCAGGATGACCCATTGCAGCAATGATACCGACCAGACAGTATATTAGAAACGAACTTTCCAACTTCAGGCAGGGGGGTTGGTTGGGGTGGGGAGGAGTGTGAGAGGTGCGGGAGGGAAGGGATAGTTGGAAAACAACAAGGGAAGGGATTACAATGATCAACAAGTAATGTACTCATCTTATTAATGTAACTGTAACCCCTCTGTACAGCATCTTTACAATAAAATAAAATTTTTAAAAAAGGAAGAAAAAGAGAAGACCATGAAGTGAGTGGTGGCTTTCCTCAATTCCTAACCATCCCGCGTGTTGTGTGGCTCGTGCATTGTCTTTTGTCATGTGGCTCATGCATTGTCTTTATCACCCATCTGCCTGGCACCTCATACTTGTCTGAGGACAGAGGCCAGGGATGGCCCAAGGCCAAGCACATAGTAACCATCCCCAACCCCACTTAATAAGTTCATTTATCACGTGATGATGACGCCAAGGCACTACACACCTCAAACACAGACCTGTGAAATACATTGGTGGGCCATTTCCTCAACCACGTATTGCCGGGCAGACCTGGTAGCAGGCAGACAGCCTTTTTCTGGTCTCCATGTCTGAGGTTTATGACCTGGAAGGAATTGGGGAGAAAGTAAGTAGGTGGGACCTGGCTTCCTACATGGTGCCACTCTGTTTTGGGGGGGAATGAGAGATCTTTAGTCACCTCTTAAACTGTCCCCCCCGATCCTCTCTCCCTTTGGGGAATGCTTCCTAATGATATACATGTAGTGGATCTACCATATTAACACCAATTAACTTAATACCAATCAACTTCTACCTGCCTTCTTAAGCAAGAGAACCTGCAACTCCTCCAGGGGCTGGCCCTCTGGTAGGCCAATCTGAGCAGGCTATTCCTCAGCAGGCCCACCCATTTCCTAGAACTGCTGCCATTTATCCATAAGTACTGGAGCTGAGGCTGGGGAGCAGGGGGTGTGCAGATCTAGGTGGAAGGAGGCAGCTGGGCCCAGGCACTGCTCCTCTCCCTTCAAAGACACTTCCTGGGGATTCCTTCTCCCTTGGCAGTGAAAGGAACCTAGGATTCGTCCATTTCATGGGAGGGCACAGCTGGAATCCAGCTGGACAATTCTGCTGAAGAAGTTTATACTTCAGAGTCTTCTTCCCACCAATGCTTCTAATTGAATACATTGAATGTGAGAGCTATTGGAGAACTTGGAAAGTAAATTCAATGAAAGGAAGGAAGGAAGGAAGGAGTAGGAAAGAAAGAGAGAAAAGGGAAGAGAGAGAAGGCCTAGTTCGTTTGACAGAACAACGATCAGTAACTTTATTTTTAATTAGGTCCACCTTAATTCTTTGCCTAAAGACCTTCATTTGGCAGAGGAGTTAGGGTATCAACAAGTTTTTCAAGGTCAGAAAGGCTTCTGATTCCTGCTTAGATTCTCTGTCTACCATAACTCTAGCACCAGAAGGAAGGGAGGAATGTGAGATCTTCAGGAAACGTCTTAAGTTCTTCCTTACAAACAGGGAAACTCCTATTTGTCAACTCCAACTAAGTCAAAGAAAGTAACTACATCTTTCAAAAGAGCCAGGCAGGAAGCAGAAGCTGGCTAAGGCAGGCAGGCAGGCAGGCCTGCTTTGGGGAGAATTTATTTCCCAGCATCAAGACCAGTCTGGTCCTGGCTGGGGCAGGAGTATCCATGAGAGGAAGGTGGAAGTGTGTCAAAGCTTTACCAGAGTCCAGAATTCCACTCTCAGAACTCTGCCTCCATGCCAGTATTTGCAAACCTGGAAATTTAGGGCAATGTCTGAGAATGTTTCTGGTTGTCATGCTGGGAAGGACGGTACTACTCACATCTAGTATAAAAGCCAGACATTCTATTAAAAATCACAGTCCTCTGTTCTACCAAAAAGTGCCTCATCCCACAGCAAATGGTGCCAAGGTTAAGGGTGAAAAAAAAAACAATCTGGCTCAAGATAGCTACCAATCAATCAGGACTCTACTGAGGTTCAATACCATTTCATCAAATGCTTCCCTTCTGAACACAAGAAAGCAAATACCCATGCTAATGCTTTACCTCTTTCTTTTCTTTAGATCTTTAGAGTTTAGCACTCACCCCTTGCCAGGGGAAAAAAATCCCAATGAAGAGTAGATTTGCAGAAGAAGAGGAAGTAGCAATTTCAATAATAATAAAAAAAAAAACCCTTAGTGCTGAAAATATATGCGTAGGCGAGACTATTTTCCAAGTACTTATATTTTTCTTGCTCTTTGTTGTCATTCCACCATTCTTGGTAAATTTGTTTTCATTTTAAGTGTTACAAGCAGTTATTATGTATTCCAGGCAAGGCTCCCAAGCTGTGACAATTTAAATGAGGGAGACTTTTTTGTAAGAAAAAAAATGATAAAAGTATAAATGGTTTGTTGAAACACTAAAGTAAAGCTTGCCTCAGAGAGCAAAATGCTTTTTTCTAATGTAGGCTTAATATGAATCCAAAGGAAAATGTCCTTTACTTCAAAAGAGTAAGACTTGGCAGGTAAAGGTATAGTAGGGCAGGGAGATACTCCCTCCACATTTAGAAGTGTGTGCCCACTGGAAGACTTTGAAATAAGTAGGCATTCAAGCAGATATAAGTAATTTCATTTTTTTTAAGATTGCTTATATCTTTTACACACTTTCTGCTCAAAGGAATGGAAGAGCTCATAATGGCAGCTTGGGAGAGTACAAGGGACTGGGGGGTGAAGAATCTGAAAACTTCAATTTCACTTCAGGGACACCAATGGGTTCTGCAAATAGATAACTGGTCTACCTCTTGTGTATTACTCCACAATTTAACAGTCATCAGTGGTAGCAGCATCTTCATTGAAGACCTCAGAAGGTTAGTGTGAGGATCAGAAGGCATATCTATGTAAACGTCCATAGGTGTCCTTCAGTATTAATTATCTCCTGCTCTAAGAAATATTCCTAAGGCTGGAAACTTTATGAAGAATAGAAACTGAAGATCAACCACATGATGCCAGCTCTGTCCCAGGCCCTTGATACCACAGTGGGAGAGTGTATGAGGGGAGGTATCATATATCAAGACAGGAAGACAGAAAGAGTCAGGCTTGGTCTTTCATAACAAGTCACTCTTGCGGGAATTAAGCAGTCCCTTGAGAATGACCTTAGTGTCTTCTGAGGGTACTATCTCTTGGTGACCTAACTTCTTCTCATCAGGCTCTGCCTTTGGACAGTTCCACCATCTGGCCAGATGCAGTAGCATGTGCCTGGAATCCCGACCACCAGAGAGGCAGAAAATGGATAGATTGTGGTAGGAGATCAACCTAGGCAAAAACTTAGCAAGATCCCATCTCAAAGAATGAGCTGGGCATGACTCACACACCTCTAAGTCTCAGCTATTCCAAAAGTCAAATGGATTGATGTCCAATGTTAGCTCTGCGCAAAACTACAAGACCCTACCTAAAAAACAACTAAAGCTTGACTCATAAGTCAAGCAGAAAAGGTCAGATAATGTGATGTCAGGAAAATGAACCATTAGATGTGTATTTTAATGTTTTTTCTTTCATGCATGTGTTTCTAACGCATTTATAAGATTATCTCTTTGTTGCTTTGTATGTCCCTCCCCCCCGTTTTACCCCTGCTTTCACTATATTTGATGTCAGTATAACTTGTGGAGGAGATGGGGAAAAACCAGTTGTTTAAGGATACAGGTGGACCTGTTGCAACAATGAGAAGTACAAGTTGTCATGTCCAAAACGAGCTTTACAACGTCGGTGGGGGGGGGGGGGGGGGGGAAGGAGAAGGATTGGGATTGGGGGAGAGGGGGGAGGCTGGGAAGGGATGTGAAGGGTAAACAAAGGAGGAGGCTGCAATGCTTGGTAAGAAATGTACACATTATCCTGCCCATGTAATTGTAACCCCTCTGTACAGTATGTTCACAAATAAAAAATAAATTAATTAATTAAAAAAAGAAATGTACACATTATCCTGCCCATGTAATTGTAACTCCTCTGTACAGTATGTTCACAAATAAAATTAAATTAAATTAAAAAAAAAAACAACTAAAGCAAACAGAAGTCTGGAAGTGTGGCTCAAGTGATAGAACAGTTGCCTAGCAAACATGAGATTTGACTTATACTGAAAAAAAAATATATAGTCTCACAACACAATCACACTTACTGAGTATCAAGTCTCCAATACATATCCCACATTCAAACCAAAACACTTCCACGCTGCTTCTCCTCCTGTCTCCACAGTACTGCCAGTACAGCCAAGAGCCTCATCGAGATGAGAAACAGCACCAATACAACCCTCAGTGGTGACCAAGGGGATCTTCTACAGCATTGCTTGGTACATAACTTTAAATTTCCTTTTTAAATGCTGTGGTTAGTCTGTTTAAGGTAAGTATAGCTCAAATAAATATCCTCACACTGTTTAAGGTAAGTATAGCTCAAATAAATATCCTCACACAAACATACACAAAGCCGATGACAAAGTATGACATCCATAAGATCAATATATTGTTGATCTTAGCAAAGAAAAAAAAAATGTTGTGTTCCTAAGATTTCTGGTGGATGAGCAGTGGATGAGTGAAAGTCAGGCAAAGGGCACCATGAGAGGTAGTCAGTCCGTGAAATTTATTATTATGAGAAGTAACTCAAAATTTCATCATTTATTGTTATATTATTAGCATATAGCAGAGACTATCTTTACTTTGTGGAGGTTCAGTGGCAGCCTTGAGTCCACACAGAAAATTATTTTAAGAGAGAAAAACTAGTAGCAATATTTAATATGCCCACATATCCAGAAGAGAGGAGTAAAAAGAAGAGGAAGAAGATCAGGTAGACAAAGAAAAGGAGGAGGAGAAGTAAAGAAGAAATGGAAAGAGAAGAGGAGGAGGAGGAGGAAGCAGAAGAAGATTTATTTTTATTTTTATGTGCCTTTGATATTTTTAGTAAAATTTTATGGAGATAACAATAATAAAGAAAAACTACTAGATGTAATTTTTTAGGACTCTTAACAGGCTTTTGATAAAGTCCTACACAAAAAACTATTTAAAACCAATAACAAAAAAAAACTAGACAGCAACCAGGAAAAGGGGTAAAGAGTTGCCAATCATGAATTAGCAGTGGGTTAAGTGATAGAGGGGAAGGAAATAATAAATGGCTGGTTCTCAACATGGAAGGTGTTAATAGTGGGGTTTCAGCAATACGGGAGCAATGTTCTCAAAGATATTGATGAATGTGTTTGAAAATGGACTAAACAAAGGGGGTGGGGCTTGCTGGAATTTGCTGACTGTGCAAAATTATTTTTGTTTCCTATGTCTACACAGATGGATGCGAGAAACACAGAATCCAAACTCAGTAATTGGGTAAAACAGTGGCAGATGAGGCTCTGAACAGACAAGTAATACACATTGCAAGTAGCAGCTTAAATTACTCATCCACTGAAGTGAGTTCTGAAGTAGCACTAACCTTCCAGGGGAAAGGCAAAGCTTCATAGACCTCATCTTAACGAAGATGTATACATGATAGTCCACAGAGGTGTTTTGTTGTTATTGTTGTTGTTGTTTCCAAGAAGGAAAACAAACACACTTAAATTTCAGTAAGAATGGAAGGGCGCATCTTGTTCTTCCTTTTCTCTCCAATATATAGCTAAGATTAGCAGCTTCATTATTGAAATAAGAAGGTAATCAATCAGTTTTTCAAGAGGTCATTTGTATGCAATTAAAATCATTATTTTCAAAAGAAGATGGTAAAAGTAGGAATAACTGATATCATCTGAGAAAATAAAGAGAAACAATGGAAAAGAACAGGCAAAATTTCATATGGGAAGTTTTAAAGTTAATAATTAATCATTTGAACATAGGAAAAAATGAACATAAGGGATCCCATAAGCATTCCATAAACATAAATATTTATGTTAGTATTTCTGTAACTTGGTAGAAATTGTTAATGGTGTTAAAGATACACTGGATTTTTCTCTGTATGAGATCCTGTCTATTTTCTTACCTATGCTGCCATTTTTCATGAATATTACAATGAGGAAGAAATTAAAATATATATCTTCTAATACTGGGTGTGGTAGAACCCACCTGTAATCCTGGCACATGGGATCTGAGAGAGGCAGATTGCAAGTTTTAGGCCAGGCTACATAGGAAGACTGTGTCTCAAAACAAAACAAAAAAAAAGACTAGACAAAGCAGGGTTGGGAAGGTGGCTCAGAGGTGGAGTGCTTGCCTTGCACCACACAAGCAGAAAAAGCCGGAAGTGGCACGGTGGCTCAAGCAGTAGAGCACTAGCCTTGAGCTGAAGAGCTGAGGGACAGCACCCAGGCCCAGAGTTCAGGCCCCACGACTGACAAAAAAAAATTAAAAATAGACAAATGTATTATAAGTTACTGAGGACATAAGTGCTGTTTCTGGTACAATTTATTTTCTCTCCTTAGAATGCAAGAACGACATGTCAAGATTTCAGATTGACACATACCTCTGCAACGCAGTAAGGCAAGCATCTAGCAGAGTCAACAGGTAAGGCGGTGCATGTAGCTGACCCTGTTACTTCTTGGGTATGCTCATCACTGCATATTCCCTACCTTCCCTCTTCTCTGGGAAACAATGTATTCATGGACCTAGTCACCAGGAGCACAGTAAGATCTCCCCACCTTCTGCTCTTTCCATCCCCCCCCAAATGCAAAGCTCAGTTAGGTGATTATCATTAATGAAGTCAGAAGACAATCTCCAACCTTCCAGAAATGTAGCATTGGCTGATGGGTGTCAGAAAGTAATGCTCTCTGATAATGCCAAAGTACTTTACATTATCCCAGTACTAGTTGAAAAAAAAAAAAAAAAAGGCATCTCAAGCTCAGGACTTCACAATTAGCAGGTGCATGGGGGGATACTAGGGAAAGGGAATTCCCTTTCTGTAGTATGTGGTTCTCACAGGAAGATTGGAACCACACTTAGTGGAACTTTGGAGACATCTTAGCTATGTGCTCTCAATCACTGTGTTCAGGCAATTGATCTGACATGGAACTTCACAAGTACTTCTTGTGTGTTTTCCTTCCCGAAACCTAACCCTTCAGCACAGTGATAAGTAAAAATAAACTAAGAATGACTAGTAATAAAACATGAAAAAGAACAAACCAAATGTGAATGTAAAAATAGCAGTCATAGAAGCTAAAAACTGAATTTCAGCACAGTTTTGTTTTGTTTCTAAATCTTGCAACTGGTATGTAACTATTCTGTAAGAGATTAGCTTACTCTTAAGGAATGATTCGTATTTTCCTCTTCAAATATGTAGGCTCTCTCTAAAAGAAGGCACAGGGAAATATTGCCACAGAAATTCAGCAAAGCTTCAAAAGCAGAATATTTTGCTGGATGTTGGTGCCACATAAAAGATTTGTGTCAAGTGAAAAGTTATTGATAAGGGTCACTGTTTACATAAATATCTTCAGCTCTACATTCATCACACTAAAAATATCTTAAGATCTTTTTAAATAAATAAATAAATGCACACAGCTGTTGAGTAGTTTGCTATTTTTAGACTACCTCTACTCATTTATTTTCCATCCTACCAATGATACGTTAGAAATTTCAGTATTATCATCCCACCCCTCTCTGTTCTACTTTAAACTCCTTTTAGTCTCTGCAGAAGCCAGAAATGAAAGTGTTTTGGGGTTGGTTTTTTTTTTGTCAACTTCAACACTCCATCATTCAAAACTGCTAAGCCACCAGGCACCAGTGACTCATACCCATAGTCCTAGCTACTCAGGAGACTGAGATCTGAGGATCACTGTTCCAACAAAGCCAGACAGAAAAGTCCCCATGAGATTCTTATCTTCTATTAGCCACTCAACAACTGGAAGTGGCGCTATGGTTAAAAATGGTAGAATACTAGCCTTGAGCAAAAGTGCTCAGGGACAGCATCTAGTACTTGAGTTTAGACCCTACAACCCCCCTAAGAAGAAACCCTGCTAAACCTAAGCCTGAATATACACATGGAGACACACACACACACACACACACACACACACACACACACACAGAAATAAACTCAGAACCACTAGGAGTGATCATCTAAAGTCGTAAATAAGATGATTTTAAACAGCAAGGCACTGGGGTTTGTGCTTCTAATCCTATCTACTTAGGAGGCTGAGATCTAAAAATCATGGTTTGAAGCCAGCCCAGAGAAAGAAAGTTTATAAGACTTATCTCCAATGAGCCACCAAAAAGCTAAATGTGAAATTGTGGTTCAAGTGGCAGAGCACTAACACCATGGGCAAAAAGAGCTCAAGGATAGTGCCCAGGCCCTCAGTTCAACCTTAGGACTGACACAGCAAAAACAATTTATAAGTACTTATGAGACAGTACACATACAGAACATGGTCAAAAAGGAAAAGTGGATGTCAACCACCTATTATACACTTCTTTTTAAAATAAGCTCTTCTGGTTATCTCACAAAATCACTTTACTTTTTTTTTTTTTTTTGGTCCAGTCATGGGGCCTGAACTCTGGGCCTGAGCGCTGTCCCTCAGCTCTTCAGCTCAAGGCTAGCGCTCTACCACTTGAGCCATAGCACCATTTCCGGCTTTTTTCTTATGTGGTGCTGAGGAATCGAACCCAGGGCCTCAGGCATGCAAGGCAAGCGCTCTACCACTGAGCCACCTTCCCAGCCCCTCACTTTACTTTTTAAAACATTATTTGCTTTAGAATATATCCATGTATATATATGTACATACTCATATATAATCATGCCTATAATCTATAAATTAATCATTACTTTATAATAATGGGGTTGTTTTCAAATTTGGCAGCTTTGAGATATTATTTACATAGCATACAATCATGGATTAAAATATGCAAGCCAAGGGTTTTTAATATATCATGGATCCACATATCCAGTTGGCCAATTTTAGAACATCTTCACTGCCTCAAGAAGAAACCCTGGCTGTTGTCCTCCATGGCCCTAAGCCCATGCTCATTCCTGCCCTCAGCAATGCCCAATCTGCTGTCTATCTCTGAAGATGTCCCTGAATTTTCACGTGAGTGGGATCACAGGATCCCCGATGTGAATCAATGATGTTCCATTGGATGGCTAGGCTACTTGCTGACCATCAGTTAGCAAACGTTCAGCTTGAGTCCACTTTTTGGCTATTGTGCATAATGCTGCTGGAATATTCTCACATGTATTTCTGTGTGATACTGCTTTTCACTTCTCTTAGAACCTAGGACTGAAAGAGATGATCCAATCCAAAGCCTGTATGCAATCATTTGATAGGACTGTTTTATATTCCTACCAACCAAGAGGAGGGTTTCAATATCTCTACGACTAAATAACATGGACATTATTTGTCTAAGACAGTACATCTCCAGAACATAGACAAAATGGAAAAAGTTGTCACATTTCATGTACCCCAACCCCTTTAAGCTAGCTCTTCCAATTGTACCCCTTGTCTTAACAGACTTTTTGATTGGAGCCATTCTGGTGGACATGAAACAAAATGGCCTTGTGGTACTTTTTATTTAAAAAAAAAACTATACATTTTTAACATTTTTTAAATCTTTAAGTAGTTGGCCAAAGGGGTTTCAATTCACCTTGTGGTTCTGTTTTATATCTACTAATGACTAATGATGTTGTCTTTTCACACTTTTATTGATCATGTGTGTGTTCCGTGGAGAAATGTCTATTTACACTGCTTCTCATTTTTTAATAGGAAGCCAGTTACTTTTACCTTATACCAAACTTTAACAGCCGATTTGTCAAGGAAGCAGTTCCTCATATACTTTGGGGCTTAGTGAAGGGAAATAATACTTGTTATGAATGGTGTGCTCACAAATATTTAATCACCAACTTTACAAGGGAAGAAAAATGTTTGATTTCTACTCCCACCATAATGAATTCAAGGTACCAATGCCATGTCAATTTGTCTAAGAAGTTCCTGAAATTTCAACAATCAGTTCTCAAGCTAGTGAAGCTACTTGGACATGCCATACCTTGATATGCAACTGTTAAAAGCCTGGCCCTAAATGAGGGAAGGTATAACAAGTTTGACAAGAAATGTACTCACTACCTTACCTATATAACTGTAACCCCTCTGTACAGCACCTTGACAATAAAAAAAAAAAAAAAGCTTGGCCCTACCAGGGCACGGGTGGCTCACACCTGTAATCACCATAGGCTGAAATCTGAGGATTGCAGTTCAAAGCCTGCCCAGACAGAAAAGTCCCCGTGAGACTCTGATCTCCAATTAACCATTCAAAAACCAGAAGTGGAGCTGTGGCTCAAAGTGGTAGAGCACTAGCCTTGAGAGAAAGAGCTCAGTAACATCGCCCAGGCCCTGAGTTCAAGCCCCACAAATGGGAAAATCAAAGCTTGACTGTGTGTTTAGTGTCTGCCTATACTACCATCATTTGATTCTTTAAGTTCCTCTAGACATCTTGATGGAAATGAATCCCCATGCAATAGTGATAAAAAAAAAAAAACTTATGGCCTTTGGGAAGTGACCAGATCAGATCAGATCATAGGACTCTGTTGCATAGATACACTTAGAAGATGTTTTTGGAGACTACCAGCTAGACCTCTCTTTGCTACTTCTTCCTTCCACAGTGTTTAAGGCAGCATCTTGGAAGCAAAGAGCAGTCATCATCACACTGAAACGGCCAGCACCGCTTGACCTTCCCAGCCTCCGAAAGAGTGAGAAGGTAGATTTCTGGTCTTTATGTACTAACCAGTTTCAGGCATTTTATTCTTGCAGCAAACATACCTCAAAGAAGAAATAAGTATATTTATTCTCTTATGAAGAAATAAACTGGTGACAACTAAGAAATGCCAATACTGGTCTTCCCAAAGACTGTGTTCTTTCTGGTATACTAACTCAATTTCTTACTTTTAATGAATTCTTAAATTGGGATAACAGACAGCTCTGAAGGAATGTGTTTTTGTTTTGTTTTGCGTGTGCAGGTGTGTGTATAGAAGCACACACCAATCCTAGGACTTGAACTCAGGGCCCAGGTACTGTCTCTGAGCTTATTTGTTCAAGGATAACACTCTACCACTTGAGCCACAGCTTCACTTTAGGCTTTTTGGTAGTTTATTAGAGATACAGTCTCACAGGCTTTCCTACCTTCGCTGGCTTTGAACCATGATCCTCAGATCTCAGTCTCCTGAGTAGCTAGGATTACAGGCATGAGTCACTGGTGCCCAACAGGAATGTGTTCTATTATTGTGAAATTATACTCATTTGGAATCCTACCACCCTGTATATCACTGGGCTACTGAGGTGTTAATACATAGGTATTTACAAGCAGAAGCAAGGAGCTACAACTTTGCAAGAAAAAAAAATGGACATAAACCTGCTCAGTGAGAAGGACAAAGCCAGACAGGAATTTGCAATGGGAGCTTTCTAGCACTTGAAACAGCATAGAAAGTAGTTCTGAGTAATCTAGAGATCATTTCTTCCAGCTTCGCATTCACCTGTGACTCCTACCATGGCCTTCTCTGCTAGGCTGAGGTGGGGGCTCTTACCACTCCAGTTAAATTGACCCTAGTTTGTGCACAGCACATGCAAGCTCAATACACTGACACACTTTCACCAGCAGCCTCATCGCAAAGTGCAAGATACGTCATTTCCACATCATATATGTGACAATATGCCCTCCTCCTTGCACAATGTGTAAGAAGACAACCTAATTCCTAACCCACTTTCTGAACGTACAGTGAGAGCATCTTGGGACTGAACACTAGCAAGATTCTATTCAAATACAAACCCCTAATTCCTTACCCAGGAATCAATGATCGCTACACTTAAAAATGTGTAATTGGACAAATTGTATGGAAGGAATGACTTATGCAATCCGTAGCAAGTTTCAACTTCTGTTTCCAGCCAGTATCAAAGAGGTGGGTTGATCTACCATAGGATAATACATTCCCCTTGCCCTCCCTGGCACCCACAGTGGAATATATTACTCCATTCAAAAAGCTGCTATTATGTGCTTGTTAGGTAAGAAGGAGTTATAATTCATTAACCAAACTTTGGTAATTAGCCCTATACCAGCCAAGGCTCAAATCTCATCACATACTAGTGTCCAGAAGGCTTGATACTAAAAGAGAGAGAAAAAAAAGATATTAGTCCATGCTTTGGGAAGATCTATTTTTAATTTATGTCAAGAACAAAACGCTACAGTCTCTCAATATCTTCAAGAGACTAGGCCCATTCATGTACAATACTCTCCATTGTGTTTTGCTTTGCTCTATATTCAAACCTGAATGAGCTGGGTAAGAAAAAAAAATAGCATGCACTTTTTTCTAACCTTTCACCCAGCAAAGAATACAATAAACAGTAGTCTCATTCAGAGATCCTTGGTTCAAAGCAGAATACTTTGACACTTAATATTGTTGTTATTATAGGTTTAGTAGTAGACACGTAGGAGACCAAGAGAAGAAGCAAGAAGCCAGCAGTACATGGAAAGGTTTGATTATCCCCAGCCTCTCCCTTTCAAGGCCTACCACTGCCTACCCAATCCCTGCCTTCCCAGGACTCTAACCCTCTTAGAGCACATCTGCCTCCACTTCTCTCACGCTGCACAGCAAGTTAGACATCTAGAATCACATGAGCTCAGGGCCAGGCTCAGTTGTTAGGAAACACGATCAACTTACCCCATGTGCTAGTGGGGAAGAGTAAGGGACACTCCTCTTCCCCTCATCCCCCTCTAGGTGCAACCAGATCGCTTACAGGACCAAGGGGAAGTAATGGTTCACCCAAAGGGCTATCCCTGATGTAAAGATCCAAACCCAGGTAATAAGAAGCAGTAATGCCAACTTCCTCCTGGGCCTCTTAGGTCAGAGATGGGTGAATGAGGAATGGATAAGGTAAGATCACAGGGCTGGAGTAACCTAGTGGGCATGCAAGTTCCTTAACAGCAGGCAGAGGGCCCAGCAAAAATCCAGTGGACCTGCTGCTCCCAATGTCGAGCAGACATGAAGAGCTTGCAGAAATCAATTTGTATAGAGTCCAATCCCCAGAAACACCAGTCTCTAGCATCAGCCCGTGTCACATCCAAGATGTAGGGAGTTGTGCAACCAATCCCATGTGGCTAGAAGGTTCTTTTGTTTATCTGCCAGGTAAAACAGAGCTGACTCCTTTAAACAATCTCCCTTCCCCTACATACCCTTCATGCACAGAATTCCTTTTGAAGCCACCGAAGATCCCTTTCTCAAAGAGAAATGAGAACAGTCTGTTTGCTTTTGTATGAACCTGTGTTTCTCGCTCTCCCCTCCAACTGTCCTAGTGAGTCGTCTTGTCTTTTTCGGATCACTTTTCAAAACTCCCACAGGCCGCATTCCCAGGAAGGCTGTTCCACAATGGGTCTCCTCTACATCAAAATGGCTGCAGTCCAAAGGTTGTGCCAAAGAAAAAGTCAGTTAGCTGCCAACAAAGCCTCAGCAGGATGATTGACCTTTCCTTCCTCCATGTTTTTCTTTCTTAATTGTCATGTCTCTCTCAGTTAAATGACAAACCTGAGGTAGAAATTGCTTTTATCCTCCTGTTTTTATAGTGCTTCAGATGATGACACCACTCAATAAGTTGGAAATCATTATTATACACGAATGCATATGCTAATGTGTGACCTGTAAGCTCTGGTGGAGGAATGAATAAACAATTACTAGCAAACACCAGGGTATGGCATTTCAATGAAGTCATCACAGAATCACCAGCAATTATCTCTGCAAACTTAAGGTAAGACGTATATAGAAGGAAAGAGAAATACACAGTGGTATCTTAGAAAGAGAAATTGTTTTTAAAAAATCATCAAATTCAATCTAGCTATATGTCAATCCTACACACACACACACACACACACACACACACAGTAGCATAGTAGTAGCATTCTGGAGAGAAAAACACACCAAGACATTCTTGTTTGAAAAAGAAATACTATCACATTAGCCAAATGTTATCTCTCAAAAGCCTGACAAATCTGATTTTTTAAAAAAAACAAGTCTAAGGCAAAGATGTAAAATAGTTTTGATTACTGAAACATTTTTTAAAGTTTTGGCTTGCTTATGATCAGACAATTTAAAGAACTGCATCCTGAACTCATCCTCTAATCTAAAAGATTAGAAGGCATTTCCCAGTAAGTAATTATTAATGGTCAAGTGTCAATGCAGAGATGCATACCTCATGGGATTCCTCAGAGTTTGGTCTTACCCCAGTGCTATTTTTAGTAGTGAGACAGGTGATGAGAGAGAATATGGTTATTAAGTTCAGTAATGACATCAAACCGGGTGTGGTACATTCCACTTTGGAAAACTGAATAGAAGTGCAAATGATCTTGATAAGTTGGAGAAGTGGGTGGACATAAACAGTTTGGGGTTGTGCAGTGTAATTCAAAGGGGAAGGAAAACAAACCACACAATTGCAGGATTCATTCTGTGATGTCATAAAGAAAACGATCTGGAGGTCATAGCCCACACAAGATATTGCTGTTTGTGCTCTAGGTTTAAAAGCATGCTTGACTGAGTAAAAGAAAACTAGAGGGTCTTGCCCTGATTCTCAATGTTGGCTACAAAAAGCTCCTCTATAAGAAAAAAATTTAAAAAAAGTCTATGCCATCTTTAGGCTCATGTTTTAAAGTACAATATGGAAAAGGTGGGGGACATTTACGGGGAAAAAATCAATATTTTATTTATTATATGTTTGAAAAACAGCCCATAGAGAGCCTGTGTGTGTGTGTGTGTGTGTGTGTGCGCGCGCGCGTGCAATACTACAGAAAATCAGAGAGCTTTGCAACTGAAAACTGGTACTGTTTGCAGGAAATGCCAAAATCTTTGGCCAGACTTTGGAATCAGCTTTACCTATACACAGATTAGTCTCCAGGTGTGGGGGTAGCTCAAGCCAGCAAAACCTTTGAGCTTCCTGTTTAATTGGTTTGCCTCCCTTTTATTTGCAAAGGAAAGAAATAGAAAAGAGGGAAGGACGTCCACGGAGTTTGGACATTCCCCTAGGGAACTTGGTAACACTCAGGGCTGTTTCCATTTTTTTCCTATGTCGTTTCAGAGATGGTCTTTCTGGGTGACATTGAACTGTGAAGAAACTACAAAGCACAAGCCATTTGCAACCTCTGAGGTACGACACATCCTGTTTCCAGATGTTCCCCTTTGCTCATCCTTACTCCTGGCCTTTGGGGCAAACCAGGTCTAAAATATACACTGTGTCCTTCCATCCCCCTCTGAGGACTAACCACTTCAAGGCCGGATGTGGCACAGCCTCCCATGGAGCTGGTTTAACCTCTCCTGGTTACAGTATTTTCTCCCTTCTTAGGAACTCAGAGCATTTGTTTACTATCAGCAGCATTCCCTTGATACATAGTCATGCACAGCCTTGTGACCGACCAGCCAGCCACGGTTGACTCAGAGTCAGCTCTTACTGCGCATTTGCACTACACTACCATCTCACTGTGAAGGCTTTGAAGGTGAGGGTCATGTGTTACCCTGTTTTATATCCTCCTACAGCATCCCATTCAGCAACCACTCTGCTCCAGTCAGGACTAAGTTAATACTTGCTTGATGAATAAATGATTAAGGTGAATGTCGAAAGTAAATTCAATCTTCTCTTGGAAACATTCCTTTCTACCTTGGAAAACTATTTGAAGAGAGACTCTTTCATGAGAAGGAACCCAATTAGGATAAAAAAAATCCTTTACATTTTATAAATTCTTAGTGGGAAATGTTTAATTGTCCACCCCAGAAAACCTAATAAAACAATGACAATGCTTCTTTACATATAGAAATTTGACTTTACAACCCTTAAAATGGTAAATTATAAAAATTATACAACTGTGAATATTGTCATTGCGTAGAACATTTCTTATCAGCAATGGAATTGTAAAAGCAAAATAGAAACCACTGCTTGAGTGTGTGTGTGTGTGTGTGTGATTGAAGATGATTTGGTCAAGTGAAGTTTGAATATTTCTATGATTTTAAGATTAATATTAACGTTTGCTACAGCTCATCATGAGTGGTCTTTGTACTAAGTCTGCCAACAAACTATCAGCATGGCCACATTTATAAGGTTGTATCTTTGAATTTGATTTAAAACACTGGCTCATTTTATAGAGATACATGTCCCATGACAGTAACTTATCTGGGCTACACTTTAACCCACAGCTTGGGTGGTGCTTTAGGTAAAGCACCATATCCCTTACATCTTTTTAAAAGTGCCAACCTGAGACTTTGCTGCTATTAGTTATCTAAATAAAGGCTTTCAGATCTTTGAAAAATGAAGGAGGCACATGGTACACATTGGTTTAGGAGGTTGCTTAACAACTCATTCCTCTCTTGAGTTTTTCTTGGAGTCATTTCCCAGAAACTCATTGACTGTTGTAGTAACACAGAATGCCCCTGACATTTCCTTTTCTTTTTTCTGTGTTTCTTTTTTTGAGGTCCAAGACCAGGACTCAAACTCTGTACCTGCCATTTGTGCTCATTGGCGAGCATTCTACCAACTGAGCCAGGCCTGCAGTCCCATATCCTTCACATTCCCAAAACTCGGCATGCCTGAAGTTCTTGAAAAGCAAGTGCAGTAGGTTAGGAGTAGAGAAATTAATTTTGGCATAAATTTTGTATGTGAAAGTCAGTCAAGAAAACAATGATTTGCTTCCAAAATGTATACCACCTGGTTTCTATCTTTAAAGCATAAGAGGCTGTAACAGAAAGCTATTTCTGTAACATTTAGTGGATTTCCATGGGGGCAACCAGCCCCTCATGATTCAATCATATAAGTTTGTTCTACTGCTGTTGGGGAAGCCATATTGTTCCCTCTGGTTAGGATAGTTAGCCAGGCAGTGGGGCGGATACAACAGTGAATACCTGAACAGAATCAATGGTAGCTGTACTGCAGACAGAAGTCCTACAGGCCTGGGAACACAATAGCTCCATATACTACAGTAATTCTCAAAGACTTCTGCTTGGTGGCACATCATCTCTGCTGAAGGTATAGAAAAGTCTTCTGTCTCATCTTGAGTTCTCATTTGAGATCTTCAATGAGCAAAGCCTCAAATTTCATGGGCAGTAAGATAGGAAAGCTATCTTAAACACAGATATTCCTTGATTTTTGGTATGTTTATACACAATTAAATGTATCAGAAGTTGAAATATTGTAAGTGAACATGCACCTAATTACCTGTTGTTTTTCTGTGTGACTCTCTGGCCCCTGTATCCTGAGAGTCTATTTCCTCGTCAAGAGCCAGGGGAAAGGTCAAAGGTCAAAGGATGGTTTCAAACCACTCTGAAGTCAAAAAAATTGTTATCAAAGACATCCTAAGCCAGGTGTCCATGGCTCATGCCTGTAATCCTAGCTACTCAGGAGGTTGGGATCTGAGGATAGCAGTTCGAAGCCAGCCGACACAGGAAAGTCCACGAGATTCCTATCTCTAATTCACCACCAGAAAACCAGAAGTGGTGCTGTGGTTCAAAATGGTAGAGCACCAGAGTTGAATGCAAAAGTTCAGGGACAGCACCTTGACCCTGAGTTCAAGCCCCACCTCTGACAACTAAAAATAAAAATAAAAAAGTCCTAAGTTGATAACCATTCATACCATCTGCCAATACAGGCCAGAGGAGGTCCAGGTAAACTGAGAAATACGTAAATGACCAAAACCCTGGCTTCAAAGGTATAGAGATTCCAGCTCTGCCATCAGGCCTCTTACAAGCTGGGGGCCTCTCTCGGTTTTAGTCTGTCAAACATTAACCTTTACTTTAGACAAGAGAAGGAATGAAAAGTTACACAGTATGTTACTGCTCTACACCCAGGACCACAGTTCCCTCCACGAACTAGACCTGTTGAGACAATTACTTGTCTGTGGGGTAAGGCACCCACAGCAGTAAGAGCATCTGCACTGACACCACCTCCTTGGGGCCATGATGCTACACATCACTACCCAGTGGTCTTGATCAGCGGAACAGGGGCTTGGGACAGGGAACTTGTTCTTCACTGCTTTTCTCTGTCCCTCTCACTGGTACGTGGATACAGTGAGCACCTCCCAGTGATTTATACTAAATAGTCTCAACAGAAGAACAAACCAATGTCTGAGGCAGGGAGAATTCCTGGAGAATTTAAGGGACTGTCATCAAAGCAAATTTCAAACTAAAGTTCTGGAAACATTGTATAAGTATGTGTGTGCCTGTCCTAGGGCTTGAACTCAATACCTGGGTGCTATCCCAGAACTTTTCTTGCTCAAGGCTAGCTTCCTGCCACTTGATCCCCAACTCCACACCTGGCTTTTTATAATAACTAATTGGAGATAAGGAGTCTTATGGACTTTCCTCCCTGGCTGGCTTCAAACCACCATCCTCAGATCTCAGCATCCTGTGTAGCTAGGTTCACAGGAGTGAGCCACTGGCTCTGACAGGGACTTTCTTTTAGAGCTAGTACTCATTATTTTTGAGTGTATTACCCTGACATGTTTTACTCCTCTTTATCTTACTCTCTTCTTGTTTTGGCTAGTGTTTGTGAACACTAAAAATAGTTTAGCCAGATGTAATCCATTACACTGATTACCACATTGTGTTTTAGTCTTTTTTCAGTCAATAATTTTCAACAGGTTTGAGTGTGATGTCCATGTTGCCAGGTGTTATGAGATTATGACTCGTTTCAGTCATCCTACAGGAGCATTTCCATAAGATGGAAGAAAACAGCAGCCAGGAGGAGGCAATGGGACAAGCCCATCAGCTTGCCCAGGACCTTGGGCCTTGGGCATACAAATGCATCTGACTTATTTTTATGCATCTACAGTCTGAAGGTGTCACTTCTTGGCCATGGATTGAAGTGAGACAAGGGGAAGAAATAGTTGATGAATCTTCACAGGAAGAAAAGCACATATAGATCTGATTTCCATTTAACTTCCATGAAGTGTGTGTGTGTGTGTGTGTGTGTGTGTGTGTGTGTGTGTGTATGCCTGTCCTGGGTCTTGAACTCAGGACTTGGGCACTCTCTCTGAGTTTCTTTTGCTTCGTTAGTGCTCTACCATTTGACTTGCAGCTGCATTTCCAGGTTTTTTGGTATTTTATTGGAGATAAAAGACTCATAGATTTTCCTTCCCAGGCTGGCTTTGAATAGCCATCCTCAGATCTCAGCCTCCTAAGTAGCTAGGATTACAAGTGTGAGCCACCAGTGCCTGGTTCCATGAAGTTTTGTGTGTTTTTTTGTTTTGCTTTTGGGTTGTTTTTGTCGGTCGTGGGGCCTAAACAGCCTGGGCACTGTCCCTGTGCTGTTCAGCTCAAGGCAAGCGCTCTACCACTTGAGCCCCAGCACCACTTCCGGTTTTCTAGTGGTTTATTTGAGAGAAGAGTCTCACGGACTTTCCTGCCCAGGCTGGCTTTGAGCCATGATCCTCAGGTATCAGCCTCCTGAGTAGCTAGGATTACAGGCGTGAGCCACCGGCACCTGGCCATGAAGTTTTTTTAATGGAATATTTCCTGTCCTTCATTGACATTTCATCCCACTGTAAGTACTCTGTCTCAAGTACTCCAAATCTAGGAACATTGGTTAAAATTAAGCCAAGCGGAGATTGAGGATAATCATGAGAGGTAAGAAGAAATGTCATCTGGTTTCTTTAACATGCTTCTTCTGGTGGTGGGTTTTTGTTGGCTGCTTTTGTTTTGCTTTTGGTTTTTGTCAGTCATGTGGCTTAAACTCGGGGCCTGGGTGCTGTCCCTAAGTTGAGTTTTGCTCAACGTTAGTTCTGTGCCACTTTGAGCCATGGCTCTGCTTCTAATTTTTTGGTGGTTAATTGTAGTAAGAGTCTCATGGACTTTCTTGCTTAAGCTAGCTTCGAACTGTGATCCTCAGATCTGAACCTCCTGAGTAGTGTGAATTATAGGCATGAGCCACCAGCCCCCAGCATTATTTAATTTCTTATTGGGTCAAATGTAAACTCAGAATTTCCACCAAATCTCCAGGATAATTTCATGGGTCATTGGTGTTCTTCTTAAAATAAAAATAAAGGGAAGAAAAAAATAAAAAAATAAAAATAAAAACATCCCCTTATAATTGTTTCAAAGCCAGAGTGCTAGTGAGAAGATTTTAGATTTTTAGAATGAACAGCGCAAAAGTCCTAAACATGCAGTAGCATCACAAATAAACCCTTGACCTGATATCTATTATAAGATGTATTCACTTCCTAATCAAAAAGGAAGCAGAAAAGGAAGCTCCTCTGAAGAGCTAGGCCCAGGAGTATCCTGAGGGGAAAAAAAATGTCTAGGTGACAATTGGAAGGGGCTGGGAATGGTAGAAATGGTCCGGGAACTTCAGGAAATCTGGCGAGACTCTATGGAGCACCCATACAAAGTGGGTGCAGGGAAAGTGGCTGCGTGAAGAGCAAATTAGATAACAGGTGAAGACAGGGACCTTCAAATGGCTTGGAGTGTCCGGAAGGGAAGCTAGGGCCTCAGCCTATGATGCTTGGTAGGATGTGATGTCCAGATAAATCCCACATAGACTCTCATAAGTAAGTGCCCAGGGCTGAGCAGATTGATAGTTCTCCTGAAGAATGGAAGCCACTGATCCTAAGCATACAAATATAAATAAATCTGACCTCTGTCCCTGGGGAGCTCACAGGAATGAAAGAAGTAGTAGATACAGAAAGATCTAATTGTAAAAAAAAAAATCAAAGCATGGTATGTGCTACGATAGAAGAATAAACAAAACTCCCCAGAGGTAGTGACATGTACGCAAGACTGTGGAAGATAGCTGGGAATTGAACAGGGATGCAAAATCGTCCTGGACAGGGATAGCCATGCCATAGAGTAAAAAGATAAGCTTTCAAGGTCAAGGAAGAAGGAGAATTTTGTGGTGTTGGAGGTAACTGGAGGTATAAAGTTGGTCTGAAAGACAAATCGTCAAGGATCTTGAATATTACATGGAGTTGATGATGTGAACAATGAAGATCCCTCAAAGATTTCTTATCAGCAGCCTCACAGGCCTTGAACATACCTCCAGCCTCTCTGGATGGTGAACTAGAACAAGGAAATAATGGGTGCACTTCAGAGGGAACGGAATTCAGTAGTGCAGACATCAGAGCCTGATTACTGTCTTCGATGAAGCTTGATGACAATGACATTTCTGGGCCCAGAAAGGAAGGCCTATGATTGATGGTAAACAAGAAAAGGGAGAATATTTATGATCCTAGGAAGATATACCAGCCAAACGGTACTAAGGACTGAGGAGATATTACCAAAACAAAGTTTGATGAGTTTAGTACCCAAAAGGTTATGGAAATGTTTACACACTATAAATTTTATAATGAATCATGAAGCCAAATGAACCCAAGGAAAGGTTTGTGACAGAGCCAGAACTGCTAATGAAGGACCTTTTGCCTTTACTGACAGGGATGAAATCATTTATAATAATGGTATATTCTCAAGCAAGTCTCTGAGAAACGTGACAAATTGGAAATTCAGGATTTATTTCAATAAACTAGCCTGCTGGCAGTTTTCATAATCAAAATATGCTGGCCAAAAGCCATAGAAAGGAGAGAGGAAAACTCATTTGTCTCCTGTGCTTTCTTATCTGTTATTTTTCTTTTTCTTTTGGGGAAAAAGTAACAGTGAAAAGAACATATCCTCAACTCAATAAGCTGTACTAAATCTGATGACAAACAGATATCAGAAAAAGACCCAGGTCATTCTTACCTCCAATTGTCAATGTCTGTGTATGTATATATGTGTGTGTGTGTGTGTGTGTATGTATATGTATGTGTGTGTTTTCAATAGAAAAGCCATGTTTGCTTAATCATAATTTCCTTTGCCTTTTGAAAAAGGGGTTGTAAAATTAGAAGTTTAAGAGCTAATAAAAATGATCCTTCATAGTACAAATATGAGGCAATCCATTAATTATGGCAGCGGCTTCTCCATATCTATGCATGATGGACCATACTTATTAAGAGTCTTAAATAACAGATCATTTATTTCCTTGTGTTTTATTCATCTTACTAGCCCTTGCTGCCATTCGGAATTTCTGATCATTAGGAGAGAATCTCTGTTACCACACTGAGTTGATAAGATTTGAGCCCAAAGCAAAGAAACTTGACATTTTATTCAGCCTGTAGGGACTTATCTCAGGAAAATGTACTGGTTTCTGTTAGCCTTTTTGAAATATTGAAAATAGCTCAAGGAGTCCATTACAATCTTCAAGGACCCTGAGGGATATAGAGACCTTATACCGGAAACTCTTGCACCAGAGAATAGACAAGAATCCATTAAGAGCAGCAGATCTTGTGCACAGTGCATTTCCCCCAACTCCTGTGCCTTGGCTCTTGCATTCATTACACTTGACAAGAATTGGTTGAGTACCAACTAGTTATGTAAAAGAGCTCACAGTCTAATGAGGGAAACAGAGCTGTAAGGAAGGCCAGCATAATCTAATAAGGACTGGATTTTGCATGCTACTTGGGCTGTCTGGTTGCAGAGACTTCATTTCCCAACTCTTTTGGAGAACCTGGAAAGGCGTCTGGGAGTTCACAGTTGATTGAGACATGGGAGAAGAGAACCGATCAGTGGCTTGAACAAGGTGGATAGGACTTTCTGGGAAATCTATTAAATGAAGACATATATTTTAGCATGTCAAACATATGAAAGGTGTTCAGCCATGAGAGAGGATAATGGGAGATTAGAAACCAGGTAGCTCTCAGCAGGAGAAACAGGCAAGGCAACTACAATGTCCAACCACTTGGGAGGAACTCTAAACTAAGCTCCATCACTTGGAAACTGTGGTGACTTTCCATGAGCGAATCCTCTGTTTCCCTACCTGTAAAATGGGGTCATAACAGCACCTACTTTTTTTGGACTTATCAGAAGATCAAAACACACAGCTTGCTCCTGAATCACTGGTGTTCAGGTCAGGTTGGACTTCAGAGTCTTAAGAGTGTGCTCGTGAACCTAATAACACTGTGTAGGTGAGCAGAGACCAGGGCATAATGAATTTCTGTCATGCTTAGAAGGAAGCATTGCCTTTCTGTAGGGCTTTGAAGAATTTCAAGCTAGCGACTAGGGGATAAAATGATGGGTTTTTTTGTTGTTGTTTTGTTTTGTTTTCGGTTAGAAAGATCATTCTGGCTGCAATGGGTTGAAGAGACCAGAAACTAGAGGCTGAGAGCAAAGTTGGAGACAACTGTCAAATTACCACCAAGACACCAGAGCTTTTTAGTGTCACTCAGTGATTGTAGTTTGTAACTAGGCTGGCCAAGATGGATCTGTTAAGAGAAGAAAAACATTACTTTTGTCCACTCACACCAGGTCTACACATTCAGTGAAAATTTCTCTTCCTGAAGTGTTTGTTTTTCTTCTTAGAGCAACAAAGCATCCTTTGAATTAGCATAGCAACTAATGTGGGAACTTTGTCCCAATGGGGGATGTCATGAAAATCCTTTTTTTTTTTTTCCTAAAGAGTTCCACACCTGGAAAAAGCCTCTTTGCCTGAAATGTGATGACTTAACTAATGGGATAAATAAACCCTCTTTGAAATGCAGAATTGCTTAGGAGGAACCTCCAGGAAGTCCCATTTCATATGCACATGCATCTTGAAAAATACTTTCCTTCCCAGGGCTCCCCTGGAGATTGGAGGAAGACAATTCTTCAGGCTGGAATACCTCACAGTGCGGTGTGGGCTCAGTGTGGTCCCACCTCCCAGCAGCTGGGCTTTTAGAAATGCACCTATTGCAAGCCTGCCTTTTGCTGAAATTCTCAGTTTCAGGCTAACACCAGGTTTCTATAAGAGGCGGATAGAACGCTGTAGGGGACTAGTCTGCTTGGGGAGGGATGTCTAAGCTCTGCTTACCAGAAAATAGAATTCTACTGTCTGTCATTCCCTTCCTCTGAAAGGGTAAACCCTAAAGAAAAATAATAATTATGATTAAACTATGTAGGTACTCAGAAAGGAGACAGATCACCAACTATAGAGTTTTGCTGGGCACTGGTAGCTCACGCTTATAATCCAAGCTACTCAGGCGGAGGCTGAGATCTGAAGATCTCTGTTCAAAGCCAGCCAGGGCAAGAAAATCCATGAGACTCTTTATCTCCAATTAACCACCCCCCCAAAAAAAAGTTAGAAGTGGAGCTGTGGCTCAAGTGGTAGAGCTCAGGGACAGTACTCAAGCCCTGAGTTCAAGCTCCAGGACCAACATAAATAGATAAATACACAAATGAACAAATAAATGTTTTTTAGCAAGGGAGTGAGGAAACGGAAGCGTATTTAGAGGGGGATGAAGAAGTCCCTTAGAACCTGAAGCAAAGTGCTATATTTTAAGGTAATGTGTTTTGCCCAAATGGCTTCTTCACAGCCTGTTAAAAAAAAAAAGTCTCTTTCCCACGTTGAAGACCACCCAGATGTGATAGCGTGGTGATAGGCTCATTGCTCTGGCATCTCTAAAGGCAGCCGCCAGCAGCCCAGGGGACTTGGAACCAGCCACAAAACATCTGCAGTCAAATACAAGTTCAAGGTACATGGTCTTGTAAGCAATGGTGTTGAAGGGAGACCGAAGTTTATCTGAGAACGTTCTTCTTTGAAAAATACTGCATGAAAAAAAATACTGCAAGTATCAAGTTTAGAGAAACCAAGTAATTTTTGTCTCACTTTTTAAAACATCTTTTTTATATTTTTCAGGGAAGTTAGTTTTTTTTTCCTACAACAGAACAAAATTTCACTCCTTCCTAGCATGTTTGCCTTCATCACCTTTATCACAGTCATACAAAATTCATTAGAAATCATTGGTAAACTTATTTGTGCTATAACAATGCAATTTCCCCTTTGTGTTCTTGAAACTTTATTGAAGTTTACCTTACATGCCAAGAAAGAAAAAAAAGAAAGAAAGAAACGCTGTATGCCTATAAAATACTAGAAATGCAAAAAAAAAAAAAAAACCTCTGTGGATATAAAGTTATCCTCAAAGAAACTATGTGTGGAAATGTAACTGAAGTTTTTTTTAAATGGGAGAAATTGGAAGTAAATAACTATAAAGAATCTTAAGATCATAACAAGCATTGAGAGGAAAAAATAGAATGATGGAATCCTGAACTAAGACTCTGTAAGATGTTTTGATTTCTGCTACTGCAATGAATAAGAAAGCTGAAAGACAGACATTTGTGATTTAATCTATCTGTAAATATAAACAGTTTTTTCGGAGGAGGGAAATGCGGCAGAGAGCAGCTGGAAAGATATTATTAAATGGATACCACTCTGATGGCCTGCATGATTGTAAGTGTCCCAAGTAGAAATATTGATAACACATTTTGTGTATGTATACCCATTCTAGAACTTGAATTCAGGGCCTAGGCACTGTCTTTTCACTTTTTTGCCCAAGGCTGGAGTTCTACCACTTTAGCCACACATCCACTTATGGCTTTCTACTGGTTAAACCTTGGAGATGGGAACCGTGTGGACTTTTCTCCCAGGGCTGACTTTGAACCACAATCTTCAGATCTTAGCCTCCTAAGAAGTTAGTATTACAGGCAGGAGCCACTGTCAATAATACATTTTAAAGGGTAAATCATTATGAAAATCTTCTTCCTAAAGACACAAAATCTGTTATGAGTCCTGTCTGTGGGTGCGGTATGTGGACATTTTCTACAAAGTATTGCAAGTTAGTATAGAAACTCCTCACAAATATTGTCCACTCAACATATGACAGGCTAGGACAAGAAACCAACACTATATAAATCTTGTGAGAATGGTAGCTCAAGTGATATTGTGGAAGGTCATTGAAGACCTTCACAGGAAGAGTTTCTCTGAAAAAAATCTAGCAAAAGTTATTGTGTCAAATTGAGTAAACAATCAAAATTTACCCTCTGTCATAGTTGGCTATCTGTAATGGACAAAAATATTAGCTTGTTGCCAGGTGCCATTGGCTCACACCTATAATCCTATCTACTCAGGAGGCTGAGATCTCAGTTCAAAGCCATCCTGGCAGGAAAGTCCGTGAGACTCCAATCTCCAATAAATCACCAGAAAACCAGAAGTAGTGCTGTGGCTCAAGTGATAGAGTGCTCACCTTGAGCTGAAGAGCTGAGGGACAGAGCCCAGGCCCAGAGTTCAAGCCCCATGACTGACTCTCACCTACCCACCCCAAAATAGCTTGTTATTGTTTCATTTTAAACTACTCTCTAGTATTTTCTCATTTATGTCACTAATGTCCTTTTAAGGATTCCTCATAGGTAACTTTTCTAAGAGTCACCAAAGGAAAAGAGTTTATCTTGCTTAATAAATTAGTACTCTTTTCCCGAGTTGACAGTGGAAGCCATGTAATGTGGCATGTCTCTCTCCTTGCCTTGGCCACCAGGAAGCTCTGAGAAAATGTTTGCATGCCCCGGGATTTACTGAAAGCATTATCCAATGTTCTTCCTCTTTTGTGGTTTATCTTTTGCTATTTTTATTGTATGACAAGGTTCTTTAGTCTCACTGTAGCTTTTGAATAGCTCGTTTTATTCAAAGCTAGAAGGTGGAGGGTAGGAGAAGGAAGGATAGTATGTTCCTCCTTTCCATCTAAACGAATTCTGCATTTTATGTCCTTTCCTTAAAATGGACAAAAGAAAGATGAAAACCTGGATTTGGAGACACAATCAAACAAGCATCTTTGTTTTGCAAGGCTGTTTTGGTTTGGAGTCTTCTTCCACTTTACTGTCTTCTAAAAACAATTTAAAAAATTCAACTTTGGAGTCAGGCCGATTTTATCTTTAAAACCCTAGCTCTGTCATTGGACAGTTGAGCAACTTCAGTCAAGTCACTTAATTTCTCTGGGCCTGAGGTAATAATACCTTCTCCTCAGAGTAGATACTGAGATTGAGGAGGACCGTGTACATGAAAGCAGATGACGCCCTGTGTGGAACCCCGCAGACGCTCAGCAGGTGCAGTGTCTCTGCCTCCTTTCTTTCTCTTACTCCCCCCCTACCCCCACCCCCACCCCAGGGCGCATGGAAGTCATTACACACAAAGTTGGCTAAGTAGGTCAGTGCCCTGTGCTTGTTGATGACAGCCACAAGCCATTTGTAAAGACCTCTGATTGCCCTCCTTCCTATCCCTACTCTGAATACTGTGTTTTTGTTTTTGGTTTGATTTGGTTTAGTTTTTTGTCGGTCCTGAGGCCTAAACTCTGGGCCTGGGTGCTGTCTCTGAGCTCTTTTGCTCAAGGCTAGCGCTCTACCACTTAGAGCCACAGCACCGCTTCCAGTTTTGAGTGGTTAATTTGAGATAGGTGTTTCACTGGGAACTTTTCTGCCCAGGCTGGCTTCAAACTGCCATCCTCAAATCTCAGTCTCCTGAGTAGCTAGGATTACTGGTGTGAGCCACTGGTGCCCAGCTGAATCCTATGTTTGAGAGGGGAGAAATACCTTAGTCAGTCGATTTAATTAATAATTAAATTTTTTCTTATAAAATAAAATATAACTTGCTATTTGAATTCCTGCTCAACTGGGGGCTCCCATTCTTATCTTGAATCCTATGTTTGAGAGGGGAGAAATACCTTAGTCAGTCGATTTAATTAATAATTGAATTTTTTCTTATAAAATAAAATATAACTTGCTATTTGAATTCCTGCTCAACTGGGGGCTCCCATTCTTATCAAAATCTTTGAAATAATTTAGATCAAAAACAAAACTACTTCCCATTTAGGTACCCTAAACAACCTGATGGTCAGTCTATAGACTTCCAAGTATTGAAAGGCACTAAAAAGCTTATCCTACCAGGCTCCAGTGGCTCATACCCATAATCCTAGCTACTCAGGAGACTGAGATCTGAGAATCACAGTTCAAAGCCAGCCAGGGCCAGAAAGCCTCTTTCTCCAATTAACTGTTACTCCAATTGACTACAAAAAAGAGAGAGAAAGAGAGAGAGAGAGAGAGAGAAAGAAAGAAAGAAAGAAAGAAAGAAAGAAAGAAAGAAAGAAAGAAAGAAAGAAAGAAAGAAAGAAAGAAAGGAAGGAAGGAAGAAAGGAAGGAAGGAAAGAGAGAAAAGAAAGAAAGAAAGAAAGAAGGGAGGGAGGGAGGGAGGGAGAGAAGAGAAGAGAAGAAAAGAGAAGAGAAGAGCTAGAAGGGAAGTTGTGACTCAAGCAGTAGTGTGCTAGCCTTGAGCAAAAGAAGCTCAGGGACAGCATCCAGTCCCTGAGATCAAATCCCAGGACTGGCACAAAAAGAAAGAAAGAAAGCAAAAGGGAAAGGGAAAGGGAAAAGCAAAGGGAAAGGGAAAAACAAAGGGAAAGGGAAAGCAAAGGGAAAAGGAAGTTTATCCCTATACACTACTGGACTCATCTGTGCATCTCCAATGGCATGGTAGCCAATATGATGACCATTTCTGATGAAATTAGTTTACTTGACTCAAGGCAAACTAATATTAATGACATCAGAAGTGGAAAGTGTGATCTTCATATAAAATGTGCTCGCTTATTACAAACAAGACCACACTAAAGCTACCACCACAACTATGTTTATTGCAGCATTATTTACCATAGCTAAGATATGGAACCAACCCAGATGCCCCTCAGTAGATGAATGGATCAAGAAAATATGGTATATATACACAATGGAATTCTATGCCTCCATCAGAAAGAATGACATTGCCCCATTTGTTAGGAAATGGAAAAACTTGGAAAAAATTATATTAAGTGAAGTAAGCCAGGCCCAAAGAAACATAGGTCCCATGGTTTCCCTTATTTGCAATATCTAGTATATGTACGAGTGAAAAGGTCAGATAATGTGATGTCAGGAAAATGAACCCTTAGATATGTATTTTAATGTTTTTCTTTCATGCTTGTGTTTCTAACAAATTTATAAGATTATCTCTTTGTTGCTTTGTATGTCCCTCCCCCACAGTATAACCCCTGCTTTCACTCTATTTGATGTCAGTATAACTTGTGGAGGAGATGGGGAAAAACCAGTTGTTTAAGGATGCAGGTGGACCTGATGCAACAATGAGAAGTACAAGTTGTCATGTCCAAAACGAACTTTACAACGTCGGTGGGGGGGGGAGGGGAGGAGGGGGGAAGGAGAAGGATTGGGATTGGGGGGGAGGGGGGAGGCTGGGAAGTGATGTGAAGGGTAAACAAAGGAGGAGGATGCAATGCTTGGTAAGAAATGTACGCATTATCCTGCCCATGCAATTGTAACCCCTCTGTACAGTATTTTCACAAATAAAATTAAAAAAAATAAATAAAAAAAAATGTGCTCGCTTACTCGCTCTCTCTCTCTCTCTCTCTCTCTCTCTCTCTCTCCAGAGAGATGCATTGGTCACTCAGTACATCAGTGGAGTCACCATGCTGTAGCTGTAGAACAGAGTTCTTAGGTTTCAGAATAGAAATTCTCTCTCTCTCTCTCTCTCTCTCTCTCTCTTGCCTTACTACAAAGTAGA
This sequence comes from Dipodomys ordii, assembly GCF_000151885.1. Lineage (NCBI taxonomy): Eukaryota > Metazoa > Chordata > Mammalia > Rodentia > Heteromyidae > Dipodomys > Dipodomys ordii. The sequence continues at coordinate 10,717,431 of NW_012267313.1, read as the reverse complement.
CTCTATATAATCTGACAAAATTAAGGTAAAATAGATATTCATCTCTAGATGCATTAATTTTTAATGAGAAAAGGACATACTTTTCAGTAACTAAAATATTCATAGCCACCAAGTACTATGTCCCCTTGTATTTGTCACCCTACCCTGATTCAGAGAAGTTGAATTATTTATCAGAAACGTCTTTGATGGACACACAATCCCTACAGAGAGAGGACCAGTCATGGGGAATGGGGTGGATAACAGAGTCCGTGGGGGACCCCCAGCTCCCACATAGTGCAGGCCCTTGTCAAGGAATCCAAACCTTTCCTCACTTTGGAAGAGAGGAGAGGGCAGATAAACACCTTGCTTTTCAGATTCATTCCAGACTATGTGAGCATGTACCTTGGGTTCTTCAGTAGCCTTCAGCTTCCCAATCTAAGACTTCTATTGCTTCTTGCTGTTTTGTGGCATTTTGAAGATAGCCTCATTACTCTGTTGTTACAAAAGTCCCTCCTTAAGACTCTCACTTGTCACTTTGATTAGATAGGGCCCTCTCTACTGTCCTAAACCCCCTTCCTCACCCCCCATAACAGGCTGAGCTACTTCTCTAGATAGCTGATCTTAGCTGTGGGGTCTTTCCTAGTTACACTCACTTTCATAGGGTGAATCCGTCTTTTCACACTTCCAGATTTCAGTGTTTCTTTAAGCTTACCTCTATGTTCTGAACATTCAAAGAATCTTGTAGTAAACCAGGAATTTTGCAAGAGGTGGGGGAGTACTTTCTTTCACACTGGTAAGGGACACAATTAGGTTAGGGGAAAATCCTGATTCATTGGTCAGTATGAACTTTATAGGAAGCTGGGCACAGGTAATCCTAGCTCCTCCTAAGGGTCGCAATTCAAAGCCAGGCTGGGCAGGAAAAGCTAACAGACTCTTGGTGCCAATTAGCTACGAGAAAACGGAAAGGCTAGCATCAAACTGATGCTAGCCTTGAGCAAAAGAAGCTCAGGGACAGCACCCCAGGCCCTTGAGTTCAAGCCCCGCTACAAACATACACACACACATACACACACCTTTTCAGGCATTTCCCTTTTTCAGATTGTATTTGTCCTCTGAGCAGTCTTTACCAGAGTCTGTCATAGTACCTAGTTTCCATCTTCAAATGCACCATTCTATACAAAAGCAACAAATATCTGTCAAGCCTGAGTCTATGCCTTTGGCTAAGCAAGTGTCCTTAATGCCCTCTCTCCAAGAACATGTTCAGCCACCAGCTTGACCCACACATAAGGCCCAGGTCAAGTTCTGCTATCCACTGATCGAGAGGTAACTTTCCCACAGTCCAGAAAGTGAAGCACAACAACTGGGCATTTCCTCACTGGCCTCCTAACCCTGCAGTCTTTGGTCTGTACTGTGAGTAAAGTCTTTGGCTCCATGTAGGGTTTTTTTTTTTTTTCAGATGGCAGCTGGTGCACAGTTGATCCCTTCAGGCTCATCAGCAGGACATAAACAACAGAGCATGAACTCCACAGACAGTTCACATAATCTTTTGCAACTCTCTCAGGCTTTGCTCTTGATCCTCTCCCTCTGTGACCTTGAGCAAGTCACCTCACCTCTCTTAGTCTGACTTTCTCTAATCTGTAAATGAAATGTGATGGACTGGATAGTGTTTATGTCCCCTCTCAGTAGTAACATACAGTGATTCTACAATTCTTATGAACCTACTTCAAAAACTCCATCACAGACTGGGTATGGTACATGCTTGCAATCCCAGCACCAGGGAGACTAAAGCAGGAAGATCATGAATTCAAAGCCAGCTTGGACTGAGATTCTACCTCAATTTTTTTAAAAAAGGCAGAGAGAGAGAGAGAAGGGAAGGAGGGAAAGGAGGGAGGGGGAGGCAGGCAGGCAGGCCCATCGTCAGCATTCAAGGCATGGCTAACATCAGGCACATTTTTGCATACACTTGTGAAATATTTTCCATGGTTCTATAGTCTCATCTCGTACACCAATTACTTGACAAACTCCCAAGTTTTGTTGGCATTTATAACTTGATGACTTGAAAGAAAACAGAAAGCTGCCTAACCCTAGCTGCCTAGGCTCTTTCCATTTTAGAGCAGAGCTGCATCAAAGAGATGGACTCATGGTCATTCAGTCGTTGGAATGTTTGTAGATTCCATTGCTTGTCTACTGCTGGATGTATAGAGGACATGATAGGCTTAGGCCCCGCAGAGCCATGTGTCCTTCCCTCGGATCCCAGCGGATGCATGCATTTACAAATTATCTGGCACTGGGATGGATTATAATGTTGGCCTCCATGAAATGTTAATATTGATATAAATTCCAGCGCATCATAACGCCCACAAATGGTCTTTTCTTAGATCTTTTTTTGCTTACCATTGAGTGCTCCCTGAAAAGACACTAGGCCAAACTAAAACAGACAGAGAGAAGAGAAAGGTCCAGATGCTATTGGTTCTACAATTTCATTCTTATTTAACACATAAATGTGTTCTAGTATTATAGCTGCATAAGAGCTATAAAGATGTCATATGTTATTTTCTATTTTTGTATAAGTAATATGTATAATAAAAAATAATTTATGTAAACATTTAAGACCTCAGAGATCTTTTTCTTTTAGAAAGGATTTAGGTCTACACTTGAGAAATATTGGCTTGAACCAGAATTTTTCAACATTTTTACCTTGGGAGTCTTTATCATTATTATCTGATGAATCACCCAAGTATTTGGAGATCATTTAAAAAAACCTGTATGGCACATAAAATAAATAGAGTTCCCATAAAAATATTATATTTCACATAGCTTTATTATTGCAGTTTGGAGAAGTTTACTTTAACCCAATTTTTAAAAATATTTAAAAAATGTATAAACAGATTTTTAATGTACTAGATTCACATTGATGATTTATTTTCAATTAAGTATAGAAATAAAAGCATAACTTGCTGATAAATTCAAAATAGACAATACTTCTTTTGGAATTTTATGTAAATACATGATAAGATACAAGTATGTATTATGAGAGCAAATACTTCCATTACTTCCATTTATTTACAAAATACTTTCATATCTTTAGTTCTTCAGTTTTGTACTTAAAAGTCAACTAGGGAAAGAAATGGTTTGAAGAAGTACTATGTATGCTTTGTTTGTAAATAATAAGATCAAAGCCAGGAGCTAGTGGCTTACATCTACATTCCTAGCTACTTAGGAAGCTGAGATCTAAAGACCTTGGTTCAAAGTTAGCCTAGGCAGACATAGCTTTTAGGCTTTGTATGCAACTGATGAGCAAATAGCCAATTGTGCACTTGTGGCTTAAGTGGTTTAGTACCACCATGAGCAGAAAAAGCTAAGTGAGAACAAACTACCCCAAGTTCAAGCCCCAGTGCTGGTACAAAGTGGGGGAAACAAAAACAAAACTACTATGGAATCAAAGCAGTAGTTTCATCCTGTTATTTGGAAACATACCCCCACAATTAGTACATAGTGAACAAATCATTATTTCTAATAAATTGAAGGTGATTTGGGCGTAGTCAATAATGATCATATGTCTCAGTGGTCTGTTTTATTCAGGACCACTAGTCTTCTATCTTTAAAAAAAATCCACACAATGGGCTGGGAAGGTGGCTCAGTGGTAGAGTGCTTGCCTTGCATGCTCGAGGCCCTGGGTTCGATTCCTCAGCACCACATAAGCAAAAAGAAAAAAGCGGGAGTTGGGGTTTGGCTCAAGTGGTAGAGCACTAGCCTTGAGCTGAAGAGCTGAGGGACAGCACCCAGGTCCAGAGTTCAGGCCCCATGACCGGACCCAAAAAAAAAAAAAATCCACACAAGACAAAGTATTAAAAACAAGTCAAGGGGCTGGGAATGTGGCTTAGGGGTAGAGTGCTTGCCTAGCATGCATGAAGCCCTGGGTTTGATTCCTCAGTGCCACATAAACAGAAAAAGCCAGAAATGGTGCTGTGGCTCAAGTGGTAGTGTGCTAGCCTTAAGCAAAGTAGCTCAGGGACAGTGCCCAGGCCTTGAGTTCAAGCCCAGGATGGGCAAAAAAAAAAAAAAAAAAGTCAAAGGTAAAGCAGTGTAACCCTTCCTTCCCATGGGGATATTTGGTAGACAGTAACTAGCTTCTCAGATGCCTACAGCCAACTGACCATGTATTTGCTCAGCTCACATTCAAAGACTCAAACTTCCAGTTTGAAGTGGTAAATTCATCTTAAATAAGTATACATATGTGCACACGTGTGTGTGTTTGGTAGTCCTCAGGCTTGAACTCAGGGCTTTTTTGCTCAAGGCTAGCACTCTACCACTTGAGCCATAGCTCTACTTTCAGCTGCTGTGGTACTTAACTGGAGACAAGAGTCTCAGAGGCTTTCCTGCCCAGGCTGGCTTTGAATCTTGATTCTCAGACCTTAGCCTACTGAGTAGCTAGGATTACAGGCTTGAGCCATCAGTGCCTGACTTACTCCCCCCTCCACCTTTTTTTTTTTTCAAAGTAGAGATTGATGTGAATTCTGTTGTATCTCGTACAGCACCTTATAAAATAGAACTCTGGCTGGGAAATGCTGACCCCAGAACATTCCATACTACAATGTCAGTCTGTTTCATTGACATCTTCATAAAGACAGTCTCATCTCTCTGATCATCTGCACTGGAATTCTAAAATTCTAATGTTTAGAAAGCCCTTTATGAACAAGTCTTGTAACCTCACAGACCTCAGATTTCTCATTTAGAGAATGAGGAAGTTTGGATAACTGGTTATTTTTAAAATGCCATCCAGAAGCAGAATTCTACGCTTTCCTTGTGTATTATTCAAAGTATCATTCAAAGTATTCATTTTCCTAACTGCTTGACATCAGAACACTGTTTTGAAACATACAACACATAAAAAGCAACACTGAGTATACTCAAGATCTGCAGAACACAATTTGGAAATCACTCATTGAAAGCTGTCTTTAAAAAAAAAAAAGCTTTCCTTTTCTCTTTGTCCCAGTGGAAAAGGAAAACATCTGGGAAGGATCCTCCATATTCATGTCCCTATGTGTACACCAGAACATATGGATTAAGTAACCTGACAGACTTTTCTTCTCCAGATTAAATAGCCAGTCACATTTCCTACTCCTTTAAAATATATTTCCTTTAAAAAAAAAAAAGTAAAACTCCTTTGGTTTCTGTAATTCTTTATTAAAATGTAACATTACAAACCAACCATGATCTCTAAGCAGAGCCAAAGGATTACTCCCAGCTCTGTTGAGTGATCTTCTTACTCCTAATATACTTCCAGTTTTGTTTTGTTTTTAACCTCTTTTTTTTTTTTTGGTAGGCTGTGGGGCCTGAACTCTGGGCCCGGCTTTTTCTGTTTATGTGGTGCTGAGGAATGGAACCCAGGGCCTCATGCATGCAAGGCAAGCACTCTACCACTGAGCCAACCTCCCAGCCCTTTAACCTCTTTTTTAATAACAGCATTCCATTCCTGATTCTGATTCAACCAACTCAGCATGAACCATAAGCCCTTCCCTCCTCCCCCCCACCCTCTTCTACTATAAACTTGTTGGAGCTACTCAACAATTTCCCACCCAGTCCCAGGTAATTGGTTAGGATCTTTGTAAAGTCTCTGCTGTTTCATTCTTATTGAACATGATCTTGTTTTTCTCTAATCAAAGTCACTGCGTTTTTCTTCTGCCTTTCAACAGACCTCATCCAGCTTCTGAACCAACGCAAATGTAGTTTAGTCTTGAAGTCATAGACTACTAAAATGGCAAGTAGCCAAGAAGAGTTTGCACAGGAAGGTTAACATGGACAGAACTATGACCCCCAACCCCTCTAACTTCCTATGTTGAAGTGCTAAGCCCCAGTACCTCAGAATGTAGCTGTATTGGGAGATAACGTCTTCAAAGATTACAGTAGAGCAGGTCCTAATCTAATCTAGTTAGTGTCTTTACAAGAAGAGGAAGCACTTACCCACAAGGAACACCAGGCTTTTCTGCACACAGAGAAAAGACCACATTGAACACAACAAAGAGGACAACTAAGATCTAGGAGGGAGCTCTCGGAAGAATAGGAGCCATCGACCTTGGAGATGTAGCCTCTGAAAACTCTGAGAAGATAAATTTCTTTCATTGAAGTCTAATTTGGCACGGCGATGCTAGCAAACTAGTACAAGGTTGCCTTGTTGGATGATATGGAGGCTCCTTCCACCATTACAGAAAAGGCCTCAGGAAGGAACAAATAAGCCAGAATAGGTCAGAGAGGAAGACCTAGGCGAAACCCCTTGGAAACACTAAGGAAGTCTGAATACTTTCCATCTGAGGGACACAAGAAAAGCTCGAAAGAAGAGAAGGGTTCTGAGTTTGGCCTTCAAGGCTGGACAAAATTGCAGTTATGGGCAGGAGAGAGGAGAAGAGATGGTAATGCAAGTAGGTAGGATCGTATGTGGATGAACTAGGTCCATGCTACATCTACTGTCCCTGTCAACAACCACCTTAGTTGTCATCTGCTGGTGGTTTACAACCATAACTCATCACCATGATCAAGTGGGAAGCTTTAAAAAACAAACAAACAACAACAACCTGTAAATTCAGCAGTAGAGCATTGCCTAGCATGGGCATAGCCCTGCAGCTGATTTCTAGAACCACAAAAATAAACTAAAAATACACAGATCCTTAGGTCCCAAACCCAGCCTGCTGAATCAGAAGCTCGAAGGATCATCCCAGAGTCTTTACATGTTAACCAAATGCTTACACGACAGCATGCCAACTTCATCAGTTTAATGACCCCTTTTAATATAAACATTGCCCTGGCCTCCCACACAATCATGGCTCGATTTTTTATTAAATGAGAAAATGTATGCGAAGTCAATTAGGAGCGTAGTAATGATTTCAATGATTTTGTATTCTGTTCATTAGAACCAAATTCTTGAGTTTACAAGTGATATGCATGTATTATTTTGGCATTGTGTATTCAGGATGCAGGCAGTATCAGGTGGCTTAAAGGGTCTCTGGCTCATTAACCAGAGGTTCATAACCTCTTTCTCTCTCTCTTTCTCTCTCTCTCTGTCTTTCTCTCTCTCTCTCTCTCTCTCTCTCTCTCTCTCCCACTTTCTCCCTATTCCTCTTGTTATGCCTTTCTACATTTTTTTTAATTGCACATCACTCCTGCCTTTCTACATTTTCTTAAAAACTCTGAAACTCAAAAATCCTCCTTGTTGAGAATCAAAGGTGATTTAGGTAATATACAAGAACAAGGCCAGAGGTGCCATCCTACTCTTACATGACACAAAACCCCCAAAGATACGAGACATGGAGATTTTTTTATCAGCCCTCAGAACCAACCCAGCCACACAGGTAGGAGCGCTTTAACTACCTGTGTTGGATTTGAGCTCTTCAGTTGGTCTTTTCTTAGCTCAAGTATTATTTCATTTAATTGTTTATTTACTTTTATTTATTGTAGTGGTACTAGGGCTTGCACTCAGGTCCTCACGCTCTTGCTTGACTTTTTCTCTTCAAGGCTAGTGCTCTACCACTGGAGCAACAGTTCCATTTCTGACTTTCTATTGGTTAATTGGAGATCAGAGACTCATGGACTTTAGTCCTCCAACTGGCTTTGAACTGTAATCTTCATATCTCAGCCTCCTGAGTAGCTAGGATTACAGGCATGAGCCACCAGCACCCAGGGAACAGCACAGTTCAGCTTTTAGCTAAAGCTCAAGACTAACCTTTAAATTTTTCATTTCTCTCCCTTTTTATTTCACTAATAGGAATTGTCTTCTATTTCTGAGCAGTCAATGGACCGCTGGGTGAGCCAACTTCCAAACAGAGGACAATTGAGTGCAAATAAATATCAGAGATAATGCGCAGAGCAATGAGCAACTGTGTTCTTGTTTTGTCTTGTTATCTGAGATGGGGACTTGGTACCTGATACTTTGGCTCACTGGCTAGCACCCTACCACCTGAGCCATACCACCAGTCCCAGAGCAAACATTCTTTACCAGTAGAGTTTTCTACCCCACCCTTGAAATTGATCTCCAGAAAATCTTCCCCATCTTTGCATTTGGATTCCAAAACATTCATTCGCTCATGACTGTTTCATTCATTCATCCATCCATCTATCCATATTCATTGTCAGTGAAAGTCTACCCCATGCCAGGACTTGTTTCAGTCTCGGAATGATCAAACAGGCTGAGTCTCTGCTCTCAGAGAGCTGCCATCTATCTGGAAAGGGGGTAAGATTGTCATTCTATGATAAAATAAAGAAGAGAGACATTGCCATTTGGGTAAGACAGGGAGGACGTTGTTTCTAAAGTGGAAGAAGGTTGGTCCAGTGAAGCATCTGGGAAGAGGTACAGATTTCTTCCTCAGTTTCTTCACAGATGTTACGGGTTGAATTGTATCATGGTGTAGTCCCAAACCCTAGTATCTCAGAATGTGATTTAGATCAAGTTAAAATGAGTTCTTGGGCTGGGATGTAGCTCAGGGGCAAAGCCCTTACCTAGCAAGTGCAATGTCCTGGGTTTGATCCTCAGTACCAAAAATAAAAAAAGAGAAAAAAAGAGGTTCATAGGAAAAAGCATTAATCCAATACAACTGGTATCCTTGTGAATAAATTAATAAATAAAAGGAAGGGGTGGGGGAGGGTGGACAGGGAGACACACATAGAAGGAAAAATGCCACGCAAGGTGAAGGCAGAGATCACTGCGATGCATTTACAATGTGGCAAACACTGCCAGCAAACTGCCAAGAGATAGGAGAGAGTTACGGAACAGGTTTGCCTTCACAACCAGCCCTGTCAACTCCGTGATCTTCTACTTTGGGCCTCTAGAACTGTGAGACAATATTTGTCGTTGAAGCATGATATTTTGTTATGTCAGTCCTAGCAAACCAACTAGCACTGCAAAGATCAGAGGCAGACCCCCACACATCCACCAGGATGACAGGACAACACATGTCTGATTACAAGGAGCCTCCTAACTGGACTTTGGGTTTCCAGTATTTTTTTTTCTTTTCCCTAAACCATGCTCAATCGTACATGCAATATACTTTCTCACAGTTTTACAACCTTACAGCTGCCCCTTCAGGTCCCAACCCGATTTTCTCAGCTTTGAGATAGAGTCTTCATGGGTTTATCTATCTATGTCTCTTATCTTTGCATTGTTAACTCCTTAACCAGGCATTTTCCAACTCTGGTCCTAGTGGTCAAACTTTTCTTCTTCTTGCAGGCTCAATGCAGTCACCATGTCCGCTGGAAAGCTTCCTGACACCTCTAAGACAGGCCCTGGTGTCCCTGCAGGGTGCTCTGGGAAGCCCTGGCATGAAAGTTCTTGTCCTGACATTCATCACAGAATGTCCAAGGCCTGTTGGTGTGACTCCTCCTCTTGACCATGTGCTCTTATCTTGTTTGTATCTCCTGACACTAAGAAAATTCCTGGCACTTGGAAACACCTATAGGATAAACCAGAATAAATGAACAAAGCTGCTGGTCCCAGAAGTCTTTCTTCTCCCCGCCCCATCCCCTTTAAGGGGTGGGGGAGGGGTAAGTGACCTTTCCAGAGATTTCTCAATATGTATGAAGCCCTAGAACTGGATGGTGTGGCTGTGTCTTTAATGGTTTTGAGAGGAATTTAGACATTCAAAAGCTGTTCCTTGTGTCGCAAGACAACTGCAGAATAAGGGAAGTAAACCTATCCAGCAATTTTTGAATAAAGGTGAACCAATATTTTAGCATCTTTTAAAAAAAGGGGTGGGGGTGGGGGGCATCTTCAGGTTTCTTCCCCGCCTCTACCTCCCTTGGCACATGTCTAACCTATAGATAAAGGTGGGGGTGGACAGCAGAATAGGGAATTGTTGTGACCAAGCCATCCAACGGGGCCTCTTCTCAAGTCTCCTAAAAGTAAATATTTTTGAGGTTTCAAATTATTTGCATGCATGGTTATAAATGCCAAAGAGCTGGAAAAAGGAGAGGAAGACAGAGGAAAGTGTGTGCTGGTGGTGGGGTGGGGGTGGGCAGTATTTTTAGACACAGGAGTAACGGTTGAAAAGAATCAGGATTTGGGTGTCTTTTGCGAATTACTGAATGGGGACATACATCTGAATCCCCCCCCCCTTCAGAAGTCTTGTGGGCTAAGAGAGAGAAAAAGGAGTGGGGGGGGAAGAGGGAGGGAGAGTGGGGGAGGGGAGAGGAGAGGGGGGAGAGGACTCCTCTCTGCAACAGGAAGTCTTCAATGGCTTTCGAGTTCAGAAGAAGCCGCTCAGCCCTGAAGTCCTTATTCCAAGCGCGGATTTCTCCCCCCGCCCCCCCCTCCCACACACACATAAAGAACGATCTGAAAGCTCGGGAGCCACTCCTCCTCCTGGTGTTGGGGAAACAGCTCGGCTGGCCGGTGCGAGAAAGCCAGCCCAGCTCCTCGCGGCGACTGGGTGGTGGCCGGGACCCGGGTGCGGGGTTTTATTTGCAAGTCAATGAGCCAAATGGGCGAACGGGCTCGTGGGGCCGCGTTCGGCAGGCAGGGTTATTATTATCGCCTATTGCTCCACTGAACAATTTCACTGAAAAGAAAGAGTCCCAGCCGAGTGTGTGTGCGCGCGCGCGTGTGCGCGTGTGCGCGCGTGCGCGCGCGCCCTGCGGGACGGCTGCCGCCACGGCCCCCCCATCCAGAACGACTTTATTTACAAAGCGATCACCGTGTTATCTATTTGTTTTCCCTTTTCCAGCGACCAGCGGCCGCCCTACCCAGCCCTCGAATTTCTTCATTACAAACCCGTTTGCTTCTTTAAAAATAAACCAACCCCAAGCTGCCAGGCAGAGCCCAGAGGGAGGTTGTGCAAGTTTGCACACACACACACACACACACACACCCCACCCGGATCAAGGGCAGCAGCAGAAGAAAAGTAACTGTGTATGTGCAAAAAGGTGGATCTGGGGACGGGGATCGCTGAGTTTGTTTACAGAGCACAGACGCCTCAGCTCGGATGCCAAAGCTACCAAGAGCTGCAAATGCAAACTTAGTAGAAGCACACGTACCCGGCGGCGCAGAGCCGGCCCCAAAGTGCGGACCGGATTCCCCGGCGCGGGGAACGGAGGGCCCCGGGCCCCGCAAAGCCAGCGCGCTCGCTCCACCTGCCGCTCCCCGCCCCGAGAACTCCCGTCCTTGAAGGGGGGGGCGGCGGCGGGGAGGAATCGGTCTCTACGCAGAGTAATCCACATGCAGCTTCTTGGCCGCCCCCTAGAAAAGCACAAAGAATAGTGCCCGGGAACGCTCACCCGAGGTGGAGAGGGCATTACTTGTCTAGGGCTTTCCACGCACCCCCCCCCCGCCCCGCAGCCTAAGCAGGCGTTTGCAAGGTCTAGGAAGCCGAGAGGGAGCCGCGCTGGGCGGACGGGAGGCGTGGGGCGGTTGAACCCCCTTTTCCTGTAGAGGGCAGACCAGATCGCTGGGCGAACCGACTGCGAGGGCTGCGGGGGTGGGGTAGGGAGGGGAGGAGTGGGGGGGCGCTGGAGGACCCGGAGGTCTCCTCGCTTCTCGCGAGCAGGCGCTGCCGTCTGCGGCCAGGCGGAGGGTATTATCTACCCCCCGCCCCGCCCCTGCTTTCGGCCAGGTGGCAGATCCGGCCCTGGTGTTTCTCAGCTAGAAGGAAACCCGAGTTCGGGGCGCTGCCAGGCGGCTCCGGGGCGCACAGCCTCTGTCTCTGCCCCCCCCCCCCCCCCCTCTCTCTCTCTCTCTCTCTCTCTCTCTCTCTGCGCACGTGCCGCTGGCCGCGCGGGGACGCCGCAGCTCCCGGAGCCGGTCCGTGATTCCGGAATCCGTGTGTTCGCATCACCCGCCCGGGCGGCCTTGGCTCCGCCCTTCCCGAATCCCTTATATTAACCGTGGCCAAAGCCCAGAGAAACACAGCTCATTGTTGGCAGCTGCCGGGCGGTCCTGCGGAGCGGGCGGGCGGGCGAGAGCCGGCGGAGAGGGGAATCAAAGGGACGGCTGCGACTCGGCTGCGAACCCTCGGCACCGACAGCGCTGCGGCCGGCGCCCGGCACGCCTCGAAGGCTTCTCCCCCCATCCCGCACCCCGCACACCTATGCGCGGCTGAGCCGGTCCTGGACCCGTCGATCCCGCCCTCGGTCTTCGGAGCAGAAATCGCCAAGACGGAAGGTGAGCGCGCGGCGGCGGGCGGGTGCACCGGGGCCCGTGGGGCGGCCGGGGAGGGGCGGGGGACCCGCTGCCAGCGCCGTCCCCCGCGGGGGGCAGGGTTTGCCCGGAGGAAGAGCGCGAGGCGGAGCCGGGGGAATAACAACAGGATGTGCAACAACAGGATGAGGAGGGCTGCTTTCGTGCCTGAAGTTCGCGGCCGGGCTACGGGGCACTTCCTTTATTAGGCCACTTCGGGGAACACCGGAGGAGGAGGAGGAGGAGGAGGGGTGGGCTCGGGTGACCTCCCCCCTCCCCGCACCACCCCGATCGCAGGGGCCGGGGGACATGGCGCAGCGGCCCCCGGCTCTGCCCTGGCTGTAGGTCCGCTCAGATGGCAAGCCGGGCTGGCACGGGCTGGAGCGGTGGGCATCCTGGACCCGAGGGGGAGCCGCGCGGGAGGGCGGGCGCCCGGTGGCGAGAGAGGGCTGGAGGGGCCAAGTGGGGTGCGCCGGGGTGGGCGACACGTGTGGCGCGCGGGTCTCAGCAGCGTCTGCCTCCCCCCCTCCCCGCCCTCCTCTCCACCACCCCCCTCTGCCCTTTCAGGACTGGAAATGGCAGACCATATGATGGCCATGAACCACGGGCGCTTCCCGGACGGCTCCAACGGGCTGCACCACCACCCGGCCCACCGCATGAGCATGGGGCAGTTCCCGACCCCGCACCACCACCAGCAGCAGCCCCAGCAGCAGCCCCAGCACGCCTTCAACGCCCTGATGGGCGAGCACCTACACTACGGCGCGGGCGGCCTGAACGCCACCGGCGGCATCCGGCACGCCATGGGGCCGGGGACGGTGAACGGGGGGCACCCGGCCGGCGCGCTGGCCCCCGCCGCCAGGTTTAACAACTCGCAGTTCCTGGGCCCCCCGGTGGCCAGCCAGGGCGGCTCGCTGCCCGCCAGCATGCAGCTGCAGAAGCTCAACAACCAGTATTTCAACCATCACCCCTACCCCCACAACCACTACATGCCGGATTTGCACCCCGCCGCGGGCCACCAGATGAACGGGACCAACCAGCACTTCCGAGATTGCAATCCCAAGCACAGCGGCGGCAGCGGCGCGCCCGGCGGCTCGGGCGGCAGCGCCACCCCCGGGGGCTCCGGTTC
>NW_012267313.1:10675700-10704119 GCF_000151885.1 Dipodomys ordii | reverse complement strand
GGAGCAGCGCGGGCGGCGGAGGCGGCGGCGGCTCCATGGCCGCGTCGGTGGCCCACGTCCCCGCCGCGATGCTGCCCAATGTCATAGACACTGATTTCATCGACGAGGAAGTGCTCATGTCCTTAGTGATAGAAATGGGCTTGGACCGCATCAAGGAGCTGCCTGAACTCTGGCTGGGGCAGAACGAGTTTGATTTTATGACGGACTTCGTGTGCAAACAGCAGCCCAGTAGAGTAAGCTGCTGACTGGGTCGAAAGGAAAAAAAGAAAAAGAAAAAAATGAATCAACCCCCCCCTCCCCACCCCCACCCCCACTTCTTCGGTGTGAATTAAGACAAAAAAAAAAAGAAAACCACAAGAAAAAAAGCAAAAAAAAAAATCCACCCCCCAAAACAAACAAATACAAAAAAAAACAAAAAAAAAGAAAATCATTCCCTTAGACACAGTATCTCACTTTTCACATCCTGAAAGGTTTGAGAACTTGGAAACAAAGTAAACTATAAACTTGTACAAATTGGTTTTGAAAAAAGAAATCGCTGCCACTTTTTTTCCCTCCTGTTTTTCTTTTTTTCTTTCTTTCTTTTTTTTTGTAGCCTTGACATTGACTTCCCTGATGTAGTTGAAATATCTAGTTAACTTGGGTCTCTCTCTCTTTTTCTTTTTGGTTGTTGTTTGTTTTGACTCCTTATTTCTCACTTTCTCCAGTGCTCAACTGTTAGATATTAACCTTGGCAAACTGCTTAATCTTGTGGATTTTGTACATGGTCTCAAATGACTAAGCTGCGTTCAGATTTACGAGGGAAAGGAAAAAAAATTGCATTTAGTGGGTTGCATGAACTTTCGGAAGGCAGATATTACTGCACAAACTCTGCCATCTCGCTTCGTTTTTTTAACTATGCATTTGAGTACAGACTTAACTTTAAAAATAATAATAATAATAATATGCTAAACTGGAAGATGAAACAGATGTGGGTCAAACCGTCTGGATCAGGAAAAGTCATACTGTTCACGTCCACCTTGCTGCCCCCACCCCAGCCCCGTATGTACAGAACAGTAGAGTGTGGAATGTAGTCAGGCAAACATTTCACAGATTTTTATTTTGTTTCTGTCTTCAACATTTTTGACACTGTGCTAATAGTTATATTCAGTACATGAAAAGATACTACTGTGTTGAAAGCTTTTTAGGAAATTTTGACAGTATTTTTGTACAAAACATTTTTTTGAAAAAATACTTGTTAATTTATTCTATTTTAATTTGCCAATGTCAATAAAAAGTTAAGAAATACTTTTTTTTGTTTTCTAGCTGTCATTTGAGGTTGGTTTTTCTCTTGCGTGGCTTTTTGTTTGTTTTGGTGGTTGTTGTTTTGTTTTCTGTCTTTAAGTTGAACACTTGACAGCTGAGAGCACTCCAAAGGCTAAGTTACAGGACACTAAAACAGGTCACCATGAGCTTAAGGAGAAGAGCAGGATTTAGCATAATTGGTATAATGCTTCATTGTTATCATTGTAAAATGCCTCTTGGTGTGGTTTCATCAAAAGCTTGCAGACTTGTCAAAGTGCTTTTTTTTTTTAATTGCCATGGTATTCCAATGTATTCTAGTTACAAAGGTTTGCAATACTAAACATTCTAAATGTCCTTTTCACTTGGGGGGGGGGAGGAGAAATCAAGTGTTTCTGGTTATACCTGATTCAACTACTGAAAGGAGCTAGACTGGAATAATATACCGAGCAATTGATGGGGGTGGTATTAAATATAAATCTACTTTATCTCTTGTGATGAATTTTATTTCTCATCCAAAGTGCTAAGGATAGGCACACGTTTTCTAGCTTCATCTCTGAAATAGCTTCTGTCTAGTTTATAGTTCTAAAAGGAAGAGGGGGCGGAATTCCACCTTGAGGCTGCCTAGTTTGTTCTAGAATATTTAAAATTTCCTCAGCAAGGTTGATTCAAAGGGCAGATTACTGTTCCTTTTTCACACCTGTTCTGTTTCCCAGAATGCTGAGGATTGGTTTTTTTATTTTGGTTTTGTTTTTTTGTTTTTTGCTGTGACATGCATTGCATTCAAAACACATGGGAGAAGATGATTTCAATATTCCTTAGGTGAGCTCTCAAGAGGACCCTGACTACAGTGAGCTGGGTATAAAGTTTTGCCTTGTAGACTCAAGCAAGGAGAAAAAAGTAATATTGTTGAGATCTCACATTATCCCAGGTGGAAGGAGAAGGAAAGCTATTTGGTGTCTCCTTTCGTGTTTACATGGCTTATCTTCTAAGAAGATGTACCGGCTTCTACTTAACCTACTTGGGGAAGTAAAAAAATAAATTACATTGAGGACAATCGTTAAAAGAATGCTGTAGACTCAGATTCTCATCTTAAATGCCATACTTGATAATAAATCAAGAAAGACAGGTATATCAAAGTGTTCTATTAGATCTAGCATAAATCTGATATAAGTGTAATCCATATCATCTACATTCTGTAGGTAGGACTTGTAAAAATCAGGATATGTACTCCACTGGTATGTTTTTACACCTCTGTAGTTGACATTTTCTTATTAAAAAATATGTTCCTTGAGAATACATTGACTCACTCTAAACTCTGCTCACTCTATTAAACATATGCACATACATCTACACACAGGTTTCCCCATGAATAAAGCTGAAGTTTTCTTCAACACATTTCAATATTAAATTTGCAATCAGCAGTAAATCTTTCAGGCTATGCATCTTCACACTAAGTTTTTCTTTCTCTTTATTTTCCTTAAAGGTCAAGTGAAAGAAAAAATATATATACATATGATATTTGCATACATATTAAGAGAACAATGTTAGATCTTTTCACTTGTGCCAGGAGAAAAGAAAGAAAGCTACTGCTATTGCAAAGAATTGCCACTCTTTACCATTTCTTCTGCCAGGGAAAAAGCTACAACACCTGCTCGGTCACTAAATTCCTCCTGCTGCTCCACCACCATACATGTATGTGGAGATTGGGAGCTCAAGAAACTATTATTAGTTCTTGGGCCCATTCCTGCCAGGACAGAGAGCTGGCTACCAGCACAATTTGTCCTTGGTTCTGATACAACACACCTACCCTCAACTTCACTCAAATGATCTCTATGTCAGTAAAACTTTCTTGATCAACAATTGAGCAGATTCTGCGTGATATGTGCAGGTCTCTTACGCAGAGAAAAATAAGTCCTTGTTTAAACAACCTGCTTAATGAAACCTGCACAGTGACCTAGATCACCCGTCTCCTGGAGGACATTTGCCAAACCTTCTGTGGTTTTGCTTCCTATTAAGTTGCTTATAGCATATGGGGAAATTTGACCTCTATACCTTGGCTGTTCATCAAAAAAAAAAAAAAAAGAAAGAAAGGTTCTAATGTGGTACAAGGGAGCCTGTGTTCTTTAAGCTTTGTCCATAAATAGACACTCCATGCTTGATTTTCAAGAAGAAATCAATGAGAAGCTACAGCACAATCCCATAGATACAAGTCAGAAAAATCAGTCTGCATCAATACAGATGTGTACCTCTGCCATATGGCTGATAAAATCCTGGCAGTAGCATCTTTGCTGGAGCTGATAAAGATGTGAGAGCTATGGATGGGTCTTAAAGAATAGTTACCTAATCACCACTGTTTATGGAGTGCTAGGCTAGAACACTAGTTCCAGCAAGCTGACATCTATTGCGAAGTTTACGGTCTCTGTGACTTTTACTACTGTAAATGGCTGGGATGGCTATAAATTGATGTCAACATTAAAGGCCAGATCCTTTAGAGCAAAATATTAATCCACTAATCTATTATGGGTGGCCAGCTTTGCAAAACAAAAACTTTGCAGTCTCAGACCATTGAGGTGTTTTCGCCCCCTGGTGGAATTTATTTAGAAGGTCAAAGCTGTTTCCTCCAGGAGTTTTTTGTTGTGGTTTGGTTTGGTTTGGTTTTATTGTTTGTTTTCTATCATTGCTGAAGCCTTTGATTTTTTTCCCCTTGAGCAAATAGCCTATATTTGTACAATATTTTTTTTATCAACGAAGTCTCCAGAATAAACACCCTTTATGAAAATAAGAGCGTTTCACTTACCAAACACCTTAGCCTATGATTAACTGTGCATCATTGAGATTTGCCTCATATTTGAAAATAGGTACTGGCTAAGCGATTTTCTTTTTGAAAGTGTAATGAGCAGTGGTTTACGTCCTTGCTTTTGCCTGTCAACCAAGTCAAGGAAGCAAACACCTGCACCGACCACCCCGCCCCCCTCCCCCAAAGAGTACTATGGGAGACAGCCAGGAATGCAGAATGCAGTTATCCACACTGGAATGCAATGAAGCCACTGGATGTGTGCGAAACCACCACAGGATTTTGTTTTTTAATGAGAATGAGTGGTGCTACCTAATGGAGTGGATGACATTCACTTTACACATAACGGCGTCTCCAAATAAAGAAATAAATTTAGAATTCAAGGAATTTAGGGCTAATGCCACTGACATCCATTCCCACCCCCCCTCCCACCAATCCCCTACCCCCCCTCACCGGTGGTGGTTTTTTGTGTGTGTGTGTTTTGTTTTTTCCTAGTAGAAAAGATGTAACACACAGCTTTGCTTCTGAAATGGCATTTAGCTTTCCGGGACTGTCTCCTATCTGCAGAATCAGAATTGCCACACAGGTGAAGGGTCCAAGGCAGCAGAAGGAGAACACTGTCATCATGTGTTCTGCTTGTCTCCCCCCACCCCCACCCCCAGAACAGAAGGAACAATGGCTGTGTCAGGATTTTAATTGCAGTGGACTGGCTTAAATTACTTGACCTATTTTTTATGCAGCCAGGAGAGAAATGACTCTTTCTTCCTGGTGACCACGCTTATCACTGAGACTGCAAAAGGAAACAGCGGGACATCTTCGGTCAGCCTGTGCGCTGTGGATACCTAGTTTTGCTTTGCCTTCTTGTACTTAAGCTGCACCTATATTTTTGAAAACTATTAGGGCATGTGAAATAAAGGTATGTTCCCCTCACAGGAAGGTATTAACCTCCTCAGTAATGCTAAAGAATGTATTTCAAAGAGTTTAAGAGCTGTGTGAATTTGTATCCTAGTTTGCTATATAGAAGCACAATAAAGGAAAAGCTAAGACAATAGGAGTGTACTGTGGTGAGACTAAATTCACAGACCTCAATGAAGAAAGATGGTAGCACCAACTTTCTTCCATACTTTCCACAAATAAGTACAGCCTTTACCCCCAAGATGAGTATATCAGAAGCAGGCCCAGAAGAGAGTGGATGCTATTTTGGGAAACCAAAGGCCTGAAGAATGATCACAGGCAGACCAGAGGAGTACGATGAGTATTCCTACTTTCTTTCTATGTTGTTGCTGTCGGTGAGTCTGAATTAATCGGAATGATCAGTGGGCCCGAAGCACACCGGGTCAGCAGCATGGTTCACAGGTTTCTTGGAATTTCCCCCATGGTGTCACCAATTCTGTTCAGTGCTAAAATCCTTCCCTTTCTTCCTTCTCCCATAGAGGTTAACTTCGTGACTTTGGGTTGGGGGAGGGCTTCTGTGGTCCAGGAAGGGCTGTGTGGTAGAAATGCAGGAGATAAGCAAATAGGCAAGCCAGTGGCTTTTGAAAAGTTAATAAGGCTAAAAGAATTTTGCCAGTGTATTCTTGGAAGCCGAGGAGGAAGTAAAATTTAGACTTAAGTGAATCAGACTAACAAACTCAGAAAGCAAGTTAGCCAGCTACACGTTGTTAATACTGTGTTATGAGCAGGTAAGTAGGACAAGGTGGCAGCAAGCCACAAGCACAAAGAGTGGCTACTGAAGCCTTTTCTTTTTTGTTTCCCTTTGGCCTTGTGGTCCCTTTAAGTTGGTTAGTTGGTCACAGAGGTGTTGGGTTTGTTTGTTTGTTTCCTTTCTTCCAATTCATTGTTTGGGGTATTGTTTTTGTTGGTTTCTCAATAATTAATATCTCCCTGCTAACATCTTTAAATTACCTGGCTAATAGTGCCCTGCTCTATTTATTTGGGAAAATTCTTGAAAGGAGGACAATAAACAAGATGATGGCTATTCCCTATTTCTCTATCCCATATGTTGAGCAAATAAATGCTCAATAAGGCCAGTAGGTAAAAAGTGATGGAACTGCTATTAAGTTCTTGATCCTCAAATAAATCCCTCAGTATTTCTGAAGTTCCTATGTCACATCATTTGGGGGAAATAATTCTCAAGTAGATGGGGCCTCTCCTCTAGAAGGTGGATCAGAATAAGAAAAGAGGAGAAATAGTCATTTGCAAAAAAAAACCAAACCATATTCCATACTCTAGCTGAAAACTGTTTAAATAAATAATAGCATAATAAAAAAAATGCAAAGAGAGTAACTTGCAAGAAACACCGTATGATCTATGAGACCCAATTAAGTGAAGATTTCTTAATACATTTCCTTGTGACCCTGAATTTCTTCTGGTTGACTTGGCTGAGCACCTACTAAGGTGTTGGCATCGTAGGAGGCCTTTCACACACCATCTTATTGAGTAGTCCTGCACGCTATATGTAATTATTCAAATTTTAGAGATTGAAAATGCCATTTAGAAAGGAGGTAAGTCTCCAAGTCAGCATAGCTATCAAGGGCAAATACACAGAGTGGCTTCAGAATTTCCAAACAATTCTTCCTATTACACAGCCCTGCTGACCAAAACCATCCCTCAATAACAGCCCTTTAAGAAAAAAAGTCTGTATGTTACATGTTAATAAATTATAAGAAACACTAACACTACACAGCTATAACATGGGTCCAAAGTAATCTATCCATAACTTTATACACCAAATCTTTTGGGAATCACAAAATATAGGTCTATACTTTTTCAAACCCAATATAAATATTCTTGTAAGTATGATACCAGGCGCCTGTGGCTTATTCCTGTAATCCTTACTACTCAGGAGGCCGAGATCACAGGAGCCTGCTTCCAAGTCAGCTTGGGCAGACAGACAGATTTATCTCCAATTAATTTGCAAAAAACTGGGAATAGGGTACAGCTCAATGAGAAGAGTGCCGGCCTTGAACGAAAAAGCTTAGCAACAGTGCCCTAGCTGTGAGTTCAAATCCCAGTACTGGCACAAAAGAAACAAAAACCGGTGTAGCCTGAAAGTACATCATGGTAGAGAGTCTGAATCCTTCTTAGTATCTTCACCTCATTCGAACAAAGAAATCATCAGAAAAGTGAACGTGTACCAGTGGTTTAAATTATGATCCTTTTTTATTCCTCGCTTGAATTTTATATTGCTGGATAGTAAATAGTTTCTTCAGAAGGTGGGTTTGGGGCAGAGTGTATGGCTAAAGTAGCAGAGCACCTGCCTGGTGAACCAAAAGCCCCGGGTTTAAAACTCAGTGACATATTGAAGGAAAACAAAATGCCTTCAGAAACTAAGCCCATGAACTCAGCTTTGCGAATTCTACAACCTACTAAATAAAATTATTTGTGGCATGGAAAGATGACAACTTCACCACTTGCCCTACTATCTGGAAGCAACTGGTGCTAAGACTCCAGCTGATTTCTGAATGGCAATCTGTGAGAAAAATGTCTATCTTAAAAACAAAAGACATACAGAACTTAGCTCACATTTACATAGTCTTCCTTGACCTACCCAAACTTTAATCACGGGCAAGTTTAGTTCTCTTTGCTTTGGTGTTCCACCCAAAAAAGGAACAACTCTTCTTTTAATAGTTGTATACTAGACCAGAATTTTAAATAAAATGGTGTGTAGTCTTAACTCTGCAACCTAATAGCTGTGTAATTTAATCGTTGGTTCAAGTTTCTCCATCAGTCAAATGAAGATGTTTAATTAATACATCTTGTATTCAAATTCTCATGAAAAAAACACAAGCCCATTCCTAGTGTGTGTCCTCCTCTGCAAAGTGGGAATGTTATGAAACACTTAGACCACCTGTTACACCGTTACCTGCCATTCTGTTTCCAGACTAAGGGTAAGCCTTATCATGTGCCACTCCACTGC
This sequence comes from Dipodomys ordii, assembly GCF_000151885.1. Lineage (NCBI taxonomy): Eukaryota > Metazoa > Chordata > Mammalia > Rodentia > Heteromyidae > Dipodomys > Dipodomys ordii. The sequence continues at coordinate 10,696,125 of NW_012267313.1, read as the reverse complement.
TGCGAGCATTGCGGTCATCTCTGTAAATATCATCCTGCAATGCTATCGTGACCACAGTGTGGGGCTGCTGAGATTTACCAGCCCTAGCACCAATAAAAAAAATTTCAACACCTATGCGCTATGTCTAGCAGATGACACCTTCAAAGATACGAGGGACTACAGATCATTTTTCCTGGGGCAGTAGTTTAAATTGCAGGTACTGAAGGTGATAACTTTGATCAACTCTTCAAGTTCTGTCCTTTTTTCTTAAAGATTTACTCAATTTTTCAAACATCATAAATATACAACACTCAATAAACATTTGAGTTCTCTTTCCTTCAAACGTATCTTCCCAGGCCCCAATCACCACCACCACCATCACCACCACCGCCACCACCACCATCATCGTCATCATCATCATCATCACTATCTCTCAAAGGCAATATCCCATATCTGCTTCTAAAATAGAGGAGGTTAGCATATGATAAATGCTACAGCAGGTGGGTAAGGGTTTTTAAGCAATTATGAGTCTTATGCCTATGTCCATTTACTTATTTCCTTTTCCCCAACTCCCCCAGCATGGTCCTCAGACTTGGGGAATCAATTACTTTTTTAGGTGACAAACTGGTTGAAAATAGTTTACACAAAAAGGCACTATGCATCTTAAGACATAACTTCCCAAGAAATATTTCTTGACTGATAGGTGGCTAAATTATTTGTTCATTTCCTTACATCAGCACCAGGTGGCACTAAAAGCCTGTAAATTCTTATTTGCTCATTCTTCAGGAGCAGGTAGCAAGATTATGACTTGTTTAAAGAACTGTCCCCTGCAAAGAGGGAGAATTTTACTCCATCTTTCCCTATTTGGATCCCTTTTATGTTTGCATCTTGTCTTATTGCTGTAGCTAGGCATTCTAATATTAAATTGAAGAGAAGCGGAGAGAGTGGACATTCTTGGCTCGTTCCTGAGTTAAGAGAAAATGGCTTTAGTTTTTCACCATTAAGTGCAATGCTGGCTGCCCAATAAATAAGTGGGCTAAAGACTTAAAGAGAAACTTCTCTGAAGAGGAAAGAAGGATGGACAATAGACATATGAAGAAATGCTCAACCTCCCTAGCCATAATAGAAATGCAAATCAAAACAACATTGAGATACCACCTCACCCCAGTTAGGATGGCTATAATCAAGACATCTAATAACAACAGGTGCTGGAAGGGATGTGGACAGAAGGGAACCCTACCATTGTTGGTGGGAGTGTAAACTTGTTCAACCACTTTGGAAAGTAGTATGGAGATTCCTCAAAAGACTCCACATAGAGCTCCCCTATGACCCAGCAAACTTCTGGGCATTTACCCAAACGATCACAAACAAGACCACACTAAAGCTATCAGCACAACTATGTTTATTGCAGCATTATTTACCATAGCTAAGATATGGAACCAACCCAGATGCCCCTCAGTAGATGAATGGATCAAGAAAATGTGGTAAATATACACAATGGAATTCTATGCCTCCATCAGAAAGAATGACATTGCCCCATTTATTAGGAAATGGAAAGACTTGGAAAAAATTCTATTAAGTGAAGTAAGCCAGGCCCAAAGAAGCATAGGTTCCATGGTTTCCCTTATTTGCAATAACTAGTATATGTCGGAGATAAGCAGAAACAGTTAGATAAGTTGATGTTAGGAGAAATGAACCCCAAGATGAGGACTGAAATGTTTTTTCTTTCTTGCTATTGTTTCTAGCATATTTAGAAGATATTTCTTTGTTGCTTTGTATGTCCCTCCTCCATGGGATAAGCCCTGTTTTCACTGTATTTGATGTTGCTATAATTTGTGGAGGGGAAGGGGAAAAACCAAGTGTTTAAATAGGGATACAGGTGGAACCATTGAACAATGAGATGTACAAGATGGTATGTGGAAAAATGAACTTTACAACTTTGGCACAGGAGGGGAGGGCATGGGAGGGAGGGAGAGATGGGAAGGGATGGGAAGGGGAAACAAAGGAGGAGGCAACAATGCTTGATAAGAAATGTACTCGTTATCTTGCCCATGTAATTGTAACCCCTCTGGATGGTATTTTCACAATTAAAAAAAGAAGAACTGCCCCCTCCCTTGTTTTGTTGAGAGAAAATATCCTGTGTGACCTATTATAACCTTAAAAGCAGCGCTAAACCAAAAAGACCTAGACATACTCTTCCGAGACACCATTTCTCACTGCAGTCTAATGAACATTAGCGTTCAGAAAAGTTGGTCCTCTTCCTTTGGTCCCCTTTCCTTCCTGAAGTGTCCTCCTCCTGCCTTCCATTCACTCAAATGACAGTGACTCAACTTTATGCCCTGCTGGGAACATTCACATTATTAGAAAAAAAACTATAGAAATTAAAAGAAATTTTGAATGGAATGAATTGGTACATCAGCCAAGAAGGTGTTTATTTGCAGTTTTCTAGGCCTTTCTCTACCTTTGACCTGGATTCATTCCTCTCTCCTGCTTCTCTTACCTCTCAAGCCAGCCAATTCCAGTTCCAACTAGGGCCTTTTGCACCCCCTTAGCTACTGGTGTTCACTCAATGCCCACCTAATCTCACCAGCCAGTTCCATGCATTCTTCCATCAAGACATTCCAAATTCCCCATACCTTAGCTTGGCCTACTAGAGAGAGAACACATGAACACACACACACAGATTTCTGAATAACCTTTAAGCAAAATATATCCAAGACTACATTCAACGTCTCCTCTGCTCATTCCTGGTCATGAGAACTATGACTCACTCACCTATCTCATATATGTCAGAGATCTACAAATCTCAATTCGTTCCTTCTCCACCACCAGCCCCCACTAAGCTAATGGGCTACTACATTCAGTAAGTTTGTTTACATTTTCTGTCTCTCTGCCTACTATGTATGTTTTATGTATGTTCCTTCCTGGCCTCCTAGGTCTTGGTCAGAATTTGCATCTTCCAGCTTCTTCCAGGGCGTTCAATATGCCCTGTCTTCTCTATCTTGCTCATTTTATTTTTCCCCCAGCGCACCATGCTTGGTTTCTAGGTGTTAACAAGTTCTTTGACACTTAGCAACTGGCGGCTTCCTTGGATCCAGGGTTCACTAAGTGACTTTTCTGTCCTTTGACTTCTGAGACAGAGTTTAAAAGAAAGGTGGAGAGAGAGAAAGAGCACAGCTTCCTCTCGGTTGGCTTGGGATGCATACCAAGGCTGCAATGAAATCCAGTTACCATGAGGCTGCTGTGCCGGGAGAAGCCAGGCCCTGGGGAAAGCCCATGTGCTGGTGTCTCCAACAGCAGCCCCTGGTGACAGGTCCATAGTGACAATGGCTGTCTGCAGGTGCCACCACCACTGCGTGACCTTCCCTGGTGAGTTTCCCCAATATCAGATATAGAGCAGAGCAAGCCAGGCTTTCGTGAACTTCCTCTGAATTTGTGATTCACAGAATCCATGGACAAAATAATATGGCTAGTTGGGGAGTCATTTGGTAAATAGAGATATGAACTGGAAAGCACGTATCATCTTCCCATTGAAACATATCTCCTCCTTCAAATGATTTGTTGATTACCACCCTCACTGTAAAATAGAAGCTCCAATCCTTCCTTTAAAACTGATCAAAATGCATTGTATTCATAAACTGACACATTGAATTGAAATCCCTTTGTACAATGACTTAAAGGTAACTAAAAAGTAAGGATAAGAGATAAAGTGGTTGTCAGCCTGGGAAAAATAAAGAATAGAAGCTCCATGAAGACAAGAGTTTTTGTCTTCGTTCATACAACACCACCTTCAGTACCTAAAAGAATAACCAGTACCTGGAATGTGTTCAGCAAATATTTGCGTTCATTTATTTGTTGAATAAATGAATGCGCAAATGAATGAATTAATGAATTTCACTTTTGCTGTGTGCTCCTTGTCTCCCTTTCACCTACTGTTTTAGTCCAGAAGATTATTCTCTGCGAGAACTCCTCATCTCAAGAGACTTCCTCCCACATAGGCTCCATATAACCTCTGCTTCAAATTTCCAAAGGAGAAATTCTAAACTAGAGATTTATTCCTATAGCTCAGCTCAACTGAAATGGTACAGCTATGTGTGTGTTATAACTAACCAGTGAAACAATGGATCAGACTATGGGCCAAGGGACTGTCAGAGATCGCTGAAGAAGGCTAGCATGTGACTGGTCAGGAAAATCCCAATGAAGAAACAGAAACTATAGTGACAAGATGACAGTGCTTAAACTGAAATCAGCCAGACACCAGTGGCTCACGCCTGTAATCTGAGCTACGGAAAAGGCTGAGATCTAAGGATTGCAGTTCGAGGCCAGCTTGAGCAAAAAGTTCCCCTGAGACTCTTTTCTCCAAATAACCTCTTAAAACCTGGAAGTGGTGCTGTGGCTCAAGTGGTAAAGTGCTAGCCTTGAGCACAGAGAGGCTCAGAGACAGCACCCAGGCCTTGAGTTCAAGCCCCACAACTGACAAAAAACAATAAAGGGAAAAGAAAATTGAAATTATCTAGAGTGGAGCCTGGATGTCCCTTGAGCTCACAGACACATGAAAGAACAGGGAAATTCGTTTGCAGAAGTCAACAGGTAAGTGCAACCACAGTCTGGACAAAGCAACTAACATGATTACATGACCCTAAATAAAACTAGGGAGAAGAGGCATTGACAGATTTCTAGTTTCTGAAGGAAATCCCCATCAGACCAGACCAGTTGCTGTCAGTCTCTCGGCCTTTCTTTATTTGCTCTGACAATAGTTAGACCTGTAGAGTAGAGCTAGACCTTTATTTGCTCTAACATTTGCTCTACTCTGACACCAGCTACTTCTTCGTCTTTGTTCTTTGGGTGTTGGGCCCTCTGTCCAGAAGTGTCTCCTCATCTTCATCCCCGTGTTGAAGGGTTCATTAGTACTCACTGCAAGCATCTTCTCTGAGAAACATTCTCACATGACTCCCGACTTGATGGCATAGCTATCTATCATAAATACCTCTAGTCTTTGTGCTAATTATGTAGTATGGTTATTTGACAACAAGCTCTGCTCTTCTGCTTTGCAGTTAGATCTTCGAGTTGGAAATGTTCCATCTGCAAGTTACAGAAACTCTGTTTCTGTTTCATCTTAGGAAAGATATTATCTCTCCCTGTCATGTCAAAGCAAGTGCAGTCTGGAGTTGATTAATTCACTTACTCCACAAGGCTGGCAAACGTTCACACTCTTTTCATCTCTCTATTGAGATGTCCTCCATATTAATCATCTATCATGGCCTGGTAGCCAGTGACTTTAGTAGAGTTCATGTGACACGAAGGGAACAGAAAACTTTCTGCTGAAACATCCCTTTCCTGATGGACCTTATCACTGGCCCATCTATGAATCAGCCAACCACTGAGGCCCATTTCCCACTTGAAGGAATGATCAGAACTGATTTAATTGCAGGGAGGTAGAATGGACAGGGACCAGTAAATCTATTATCAGGACAGCCAACAGCCAATGCAGACCCTTTCTGATTTATTTTTTTGGTCAACCATGGGGTTTGAACTCTGGGACTGGGTATTGTGCCTCGGCTCTTCAGCTGGAGGTGAGTGCTCTACCACTTGAGCCACAGCACCACTTCCAGTTTTCTTGTGTTTAATTGGAGATAAGAATCTCATGGACTTTCCTGCCCAGGCTGGCTTTGAACTGCGATCCTCAGATCTCAGCCTCCTGAGTAGCTAGGATTACAGGCGGGAGCCACCTGGCTTCAGCTCTGAAATTTTTATTTCAAAACATAGATTTTTCTTGAACTTGTAATTGAAAGCAACTCTTTTTAAATTTTTTTTATGTTGTCAAGTCTTTAAGAAAGATTTACAACAAAATTATAGCTCGAACCATTTAAAGCAGGTTTAAATGTCTCCTATAAAGGGACATTTGTTAATATAAATAGTCTCTTTAAAAAGAACTATACCATTATTATGTCTACACTTACAGCCCTTCAAAAGTTCCCTTGTTAATATGCCTAATAAGTAAATTCTCTGAACCAAGAAAATCATGTATACATTGGCAAATGATTCATCTCAGTGCAAGTGAACAGAACCTAGCATTTATGAGCAAATTGCTGATGGTTGTATGGTCTGTTTCCTTGATAAAACATACTGGTCCATATGCCAAAATCAAAAAGAATACAAAATTAGTCTTGCTGGCAAGAGAAATCCATTCAGGGCCTGGCCTATCCTTCCACAAAAGGCCTCCTTCTATACTTACACCTCAGTCATTTGTAGCCATGAATCACAAGTGCAACAGTGATCTACTCACTAAACAGTATGTAGAAAATGAACCATACAATTTGTGGGGGAGGGTATCGGGAGGGGAAAAACTGGAAGAAAAATGAGGGAAGAGGTGACATTGTTCAAAAAGAACTATACTCATTATCTGACTTATGTAACCTTAACCCCTCTGGATAGCACCTTTACAATAACAAAACAAAAAATAACTTATCTTAATTTTACACGACCCTCTTCCAGAATACAGGGGTTGGTTGGTCAGGGATGCTCAGAGAAAACCAGCTAAGGGAAGTCATCAGTACTCAACCTTCCTATCCTGACGGTGGTTGATTGGCTTATGGATTTCACCAGACCCTCTCAAAATCTGTCCTCTGGAGTTTTAAGCTTGACCACAGAGAGATTTGGGGTTGTCTTGAAAGGTAGTAATAGAGCCAGGAGCCCGGAAATGGCTGCCAACTTTCTGGCTGTGTGGAAGGAGCCACCCTGGAGGAAGCAAGACAATATGAAGCAGGAAGCTGACCAAGAAGCAATCCACGCCATCTTAGTCCATGAAGTCTAGTTCCAATTTCACCTTTCCTGATGTTTGGTCAAATGAGGCAGTACCATTACCTGTTCTTAGAGTAATTGAATTGGGTTCAATAACAGAAAAAAAAACAACATTAGTCAGGTACCAGCGGCTCATATCCGGCATCCTAGCTAGTCAGGAGGCTGAGATCTGAGGATACTGCTTTGAAGCCAGCTAGGGTATAAAAGGCCCTGAGACTCTTAACTTCAATTAACCATCAAAAAGCCAGAAGTAGAGCTGTGGCTCAAGTGGTAAAGTGACAACCTTAGGTGAACAAGCTGAGGAGACAGTACCCTGGCCCAGAGTTCAAGCCCCAATATCTGGCACAGTACATCAAGGGTAACAAAATTTTCATCTCTGCTGTTATTTTGTTTAATTTTTCACTCCATGAACCTATATATGTTTGGAAGCCTTTCTATTTTATACCTCCAGTCATGAGCGACTTTAGAGTGATCTTTGCAACACACAGGATGAGATGTATGACATCAGGGCAACCGTCCACTTCCTTCTCCCTGAGATAACACTCCTGGTGTCTTCTTGTACCCCTGTCACATTGGGTAATGGATGCTGTGCTGTGCTCGGCTGCCTGACTCCTTTGGAGAACTAAAGAACTCATCCCCCCCAGCTCCCCCTCCCCCCACCCTGTTTCTGGGACTGTGGCCAGCAGACATGGTTCTAGTACACCCAGCAGCATCCACTGTGAAACACCATCCTGATTTCAGAGCTTCTCGCGGGGTGAACATTAGACTTGATCAAGGCCGCATTGCCCAAATCCACCTTGCCAGGTCCCCCTTTTCCCTTCCGTTGCCTTCTTTAGGCTCTGCTTGTACACACAATCCTCAGTCTCCTATGACATCCATCCTGTCCCACATGTGTGGAACTGTGAGCGTAGGATGTGGGATTTCAAGGGAAAATTCCGTATGTACTAGAGGAAGGGCAGGGCTGACACCCGGCTCAGAGTAGCTTTCTAGTTCTATGGGAGACATACAAGGACAGGAAAGACATCTTCATACCACACGGCAGTGTGCTCAGAGGAGCAAGATCAAACCAAAGGAAGCCAAATACTAATGCTAAATGCAGTGGGTCATTCATAAATATGAAATGAGTGCATGCGTTCATTCATGAATGGGGAAGAGTTATGTGTGAGGTGGGGTAGATAGTATCACTCACTTGAGGATAACCCACTCCCACCTCGGCCACCTTTCTTTCATTCATTCATGAACACCGCAGGATGTTTCTCCCACATGCCAATGGTCCAGATGATTACAGAATAGACCTGAAAGGCAACAGCCAAGGAAAGGTGGAATGGCTGAAACAGGACAGGCTGTGAACATCTCTACCTTGAAACAGGAGTTCCTTCCTTAGGCCTGGAGCTGCTTCCCCATGTGGCCTACTTCCTAGGGTGTCCTCACATGGGGGACAGAGAGAGAGTAGGCAGGGGGAGTCTACCCACCCCGAGCAGTTTCCCAAATCTTAGGGATTGGTTCATCCTGAGTCCTGTGCTTCTGTGATCTCGTGCTGTGGATCTATGAGTAAAAAACCACAAAAGAGACAGGCACCTGTGGCCCATGCCTATCATCCTAGCTACTCAGGAGGCAGAGATCTGAGGATCACGGTTCAAAGCCAGCCTGTGCAGGAAAGTCTGTGAGACACTGTGAGACTCCTATCTCCAATAAACCACCAGAAAACCGGAAGTGGCACTGTGGCTCAAGTGGTAGAGCGCTCACCTTGAGCTGAAGAGCTGAGGGACAGCGCCCAGGCCCAGAGTTCAAGCCCCACTACCATCACACACATACACACACACACACACACAAAATCCACTTGTGTAACCTTCTGTGCATGTGAGGTATGATGATGAGGAGAAAAAGAAAGAGAGAGAGAAAGAAAAAAAAGAGAGAAAGAAAGGAAAGAAAGAAAGAGAGAGAGAAAGAAAGGAAGAAAGGAAGAAAGAAAGAAAGAAAGCACAAATCAAGAGACAGGAGCCTGAAGTGACAATCAGCACACCATGAACCTGCTTCTCACCGATTTTACCACCTCCAGTCCTTCAAAAAGTGGATCATGAGCCCACATGCACAGAGCCAGACCTGTTCTCTCGGAGTAGAGCTTGTCACTTCCCCCTAGGCCCAAACCTAACTCTCTTACACTCTCTTTCTGAATGGCCAAAGTGGACAACCATTCCATTTCACAACCACTGTAACCATGGCAACAACAATAATGTACATGAGTAGGTCAGTTTTCTGGCTTGGTTTGGTTTGAAACCTGGTGTCATTATATAGCTCAGGCTGGCCTTGAGTTCTCAATCCTCATGCATTAGCCTCCCAAGTGCTGGGATTCCTGATGTAAGCCTGTATGCTGATCCAAGCTGTTTTAGAGCATGGTTGTCCCAGGCACATTGTCTTTTGTGATCAGTACAGCATTCTGGGAGGAGAAGTGGAAGTGTCAAAGTCCCACATGTTAGAGCTGATATGAAAATTGAAGTCTTATTCCATTGCAAAGTCTGTTTCCATGTAGTGGGTCATTCATAAATATGAAATGAATGCATGCATTCATCCATGAATAGGGAAGAGTTACGTGTGAGCTGGGGTAGACAGTCTAAGTTTTTGCAGAGACCTCTCATAAGGTTTGATCTTTTATCCTACCAATTGAGTATTATGGTTTATGGCAGTAACGAGGGAATTGGTATTTTTTTTCTAGTTCAGGTAGAACAATTCATTCTGGACTCAATGAAGAGCAGTCACACTTAATAAAACACTTTTACAATTGCATCATGTATCACTCCAAATGGATGCATTCAAATAGAAACCTTCATTTAGAAAGCAGGGAAAAGGCTAGGTGCTAGTGGCTCACACCTATAATCCTAGCTACTTAGGAGATTGAGATCTGAGGATCACTCTTCAAAACCAGACCAGGAAGGTCTGTGGCTCAAGTGATAGAGCACTAGCCTTGAGCAAAAAAGTTCAGGGACAGAACCCAGGCCCTGAGTTCAAGCCCAAGACTGGCACAATAAAAGAAAGAAAGAAAGGGAGGGAAGGAAAGAAGGAAGGAAGGAAGGAAGGGCAGAGGGAGAGGGGAGAAAAAAGTGTATAGTTAGTTATATATATACACAAATAAACAGGTATATTGCATTCTAAATAATAACTCTCTTTAACTTCTCTGTAGAGTGCTATTTGTTATTATTTTATTATCTTCAGTTGTACAAAGAAGTTGCCACTTAACAAAGCAGTTTATGAATACAACACATTTTGATCCATATCACCACCCTATCCCTCCCCACCCACCCCTTCCCTTAGTCTTTCCTTAGTATTTATAATTTTACAATTCTTCAAGAAGTAAAAGCTAGATTTCATTGGAAACATTTTTTTTCTTTTCTTTTTGCTATACAGCAAAACACATATCTCCTCTTAGCTGAGATATGCATTTATTTTGGATGTCTACATTGGCAGGTCCCTTGTTGTTGTTTTTTTTTAAAAAAAGGTGGCAGTGGGGGTAGGGAGAAAACTGATGGGAAAAGAAATTGGGCTGTCAGCTCCTGCGATGTGCCTTCAGCTTAAATCAGCGTGCGATTTCCTCCACGTGTCTTCCGAAGCATATGGCAAAAAAAAAAAAAAAAGGTTCATTTTCTCCTCCTTTCATGAGTGAATTGAGGTCATCTCTTGTGTAGTCATTACTCTGTAAGGATTGTTTTGAGGATGATTTGATTTCCTATTCTCTTGTCTACTCTTGTTTCCACCTATATTTACATCTCATTGATTCTCAGGAATAATGTCTTACTCAGCTTCATTCCATCTGCTCCTGTACATAATGAAGATTCTATTTCTAGCATGTTCCACTCCTGAATCTAAGATTCATCTCAGCCATCTCACTTAGAGACAATATGACCTTGGCCAAGACAATTATCTACTAACTGGCTTTGTCTTCATCCGCTACCCAAAGGAGATAGAACTGTCTCTTACTAATGTGCCTTGACACGTATCACTGTGGATCTGTGGCATGTGTGGCTGCAGTGCTCATGTTTGTACATTCACACATCATCTCTGGGAATCCTTGCCATCCATGGGGGCATGTTGTTTGAAGTGTGTGGATGTTTGAGGATGGAGCCGGTTTTGTGCCGCCCGGTTAACTACCTTGTTCAAGCTTCTCGTTGCCCAAAGCTCCCATTAAGAAAATCTTCTTTGGGGCTGGGAAGGTGGCTCAGCGGTAGAGTGCATGCCTTGCAAGCATGAGGCCCTGGGTTTGATTCCTCAGCACCACATAAGCAGAAAAAGCCGGAAGCCGTGCTGTGGCTCAAGTGGTAGAGCACTAGCCTTGAGCTAAAGAGCTGAGGGACAGCACCCAGACCCAGAGTTCAGGCCCTATGACCAGCAAAAAAAAAAATCTTCTTTTAGAAAGACTAAGTCAAAGCCCAACAAAATAAGCACCAAGGAATGGGTACTTGCAAGGGAAGGGACCAAGGGGCCGGGTTTAGCCAATGAAGAGGGGAAGACCAGGAGAATGCAGCCAAGAATTCATTGTATACACCACAAAATTAAGAAATGTAAGGGAATGGATGGGTCAGAGGGAAAGGAGATTGATGGAGTAGGTGACAGAGATCAAGACGCATTATATTCAGATACTGCTTTGTTCAATGACACCCCTCTTGTACAACTACTTAAAGATAATTTTTTAAAAAGAAAAATCTTCTTCGTCATCTTAGTGAACAGAACTCCCAGACAAGCCAGCTATGAGTGACATTGGAAAGGGTGAAGAGAAAATAAAGTAGTGTAAGAAGATGATTATTAGTAATCATCAATGTACCACCTTGAAAAAATGAGAGCATGCTGGAAGGGGTAATGTTTAGGCTCTATTATAAAAATAGCTCTGATTGATTCAATATGGGAAGAAGAGTGATTGGTTTCGGCAAGGGTTTCGACCACTGAGCATATGGAAACTTGCAGGGAAAACTGTATGTTTAAGCAGTTTCATAGATTGAAAGATTCCAGATGGGTTTGGCTGTCTTGCTCTTGAACACTGAGCAGCTGCTACATGAGGAACTGTGGGAATGCCAGCATCTTCACACTGTCCTAGCCAATGAGGTCATTCAGGAGTTGCTTTTACTTTATTTCCTAGTGCTCGGTATTTTATAGAACCTGGAGTTTATACGTCTTGCTGAGAAAATAGTAAGCATTTTGTTATTCATAATAACAATAATTTAAAAAACAATTCATAACTAAAATGTGCCACTATGATTGCATAAATGTCTATACCTTTTTAATTCATGTTCTCTACCAGCTGGATCTATCCTAGGAAACACATGCCTAAAATATAGGCAGATGCTTATGCATTAATATGTATTGCAACATTGTTTGCAGCCAAAAGTTTTTGCCTACTATTTAAGACATGGTTCAAAAGCATAGAAAAGAAAATTACATAGCTGTTTAAAATGGTATTTTTAAAGAAGCTACTGAAAAGGAGTCCTGTGACAAAAATGCTAAGAACTTCAAGAAGAAACTAGATTTTACTGCTTGAGTTCAACCATACAAAGTGTACGTGTGATTAGAAAGTAGCCTGAAAGTGACAGTGCCAAAGTCTCTGAACATTAGAATAAAGAACTTAGAGTTAATGTCTTTGCTAGCTCAGTTACACTACATACATATTATATTTAGAGCCAGTGGGAAAAAAACTGAAGAAATTTTTAAATAGACTACTAACTTTCTTCTATCTTTCTAGTAATTAACAATATTCTGTGGTGGAAGAATTCTCCATGAATAAATGAGACTATAACCCAACATTAGAAAACAGCAACCAATAGCACTCACCCATGCAGGCATGGAAATTTCTCCAAGATTCTTCCTGCCATCTGTGAAATCAGTCTGTCTGTAACTTTTGAATATTTACCACAACTGATGAAACAAAAGATCATGGATGTAAATTTAAAAAAGGAAACTATCTAGATATCTCCCAGTATTATCCAAAGTAGTCATCCATTTACAAATACCTAGCTAATTAGATGCCAGTTACTATATGTACTTGGTCAGAATTCATAATTCAGAGTTTGCAGTCTAATGGGAGAGTTAACTAAGAGGGAAATAATTATTTACCTGGAGGCTAGAAAGACCAGAGGGTATTAACGAAGCCAAGTTAAGGGGTAAGTCAGTCATGGAGCAGTATATATAACAGTTCAGGAAGTAAGAAGGTACCCAGACCAGATCTCCTTCCCTTGCTTGCCCACAGCCTTCCACTCCTCAGCCCTCTTGTAAGGTGGGTAGTCATGTGACTATTTCTGTCCATTAAAATGTGAGCAGGAGTCAACACGAAGCACCTCCCATCCAACATAATCTATTTCCTCCCCCAATCTTTAATATGAGGCCCAAGTTTTCTAGAAGTCCCAGATACATAATAGCATACTGAGAGAGCTGAATTGTGACCCTATGGATAGCTTTCGCCCTGGTTCATAGCCTGGATCTGCAGAGGATGGTGCATTGACAATAAATACATCATTATCATGTTCAGCTGTAAGGGATTTCAGGTAATTTGTTTCTACTGCGCTCCCATCTATTTTTTCCTAAGAGGTTGTGGGTCAAAAGCACACAATTAAGTCCAGTAGCAATGCATAGTGCTACAAGGGATATGCATCTAAGAATGGCAGCATTAACTGCATCAGCTTCGGCTGACATCATTGCAACCGTTACCATGGAGACACATTCCTCAGCTCTGTAAGTTAGCACTCACCTTTCTTGTTCTCAAATGTCCCCACGACAGGCCTCTCGAACACTTGTTCAATTTCTGGCTGTTATTCGCAGGCTGCAGTTATGAGTTGGCTATCCTGTCATCAATCCTGACTATCTCCACCACTGTCTTTGAAGGCCCCGTCTAGTTAATGTAAAAATGGTATTTTAATACCCACCAGGAGGTTTCTTTGCCTTGCTTTCCTTGAACCCTGTCATCAAATCTGTTTTCCAAGCACAAAGTAAACATCATAAAGAGTAGTCACAGAAAAGCAAACTACCATGTTGCAATGCAGAGCCAGCTAGGCCCAAAATAGTACAGAGAAGAGCAAGGGAGATAGGCCACACAAATACGCATGGATTACAGTCTGCTGAGCCACTTTTACTCTGTATATATAATAATAGCTAATGGTACAGGGCCTTGCCACTTGTTGACATATTAGAACCAGAACAACCACCTCCAACAATCACACCAAACAGAACTAGAAGGACAATTTCCAGTTCTAACTCTGAATGTCTTAGGACTCACATAATACTTCCTTCTTCTTCTTCTTTTTTTTTTGGGGGGGGGTGGGGTCCAGTAGTGGAGCCTGAACTCTGGGTCTGGTTGTTGTCCCTCAGCTCTTCAGCACAAGGCTAGCACTCTACCACTTGAGCCACAGTGCCACTTACAGCTATTTTTTCTTTTTGCTTATGTGGTGCTGGGGAATCGAACCCAGGGCCTCAGGCATGCAAGGCAAACGCTCTACCACTGAGCCACCTTCCCAGCCCTACTTCCTTCTTCTTTTGGAACCTCACAACACTCTCATCAAGGCTCAGTAAAAAAAAAAAATCAACCAGTTCAAGACCAACCAATAAAAATAAAAATTGGGTGATCAGCTGGGTGTCAGTGGCACACACCTGTGATCCTAGCTTCTCTAAGGAGGCTGAAATCTGAGGATCATGGTTCAAGGCCAGCCTGGGCAGGGAAATCAGTGAGACTCATCTCCAATTAACTATCAAAAAATACAAAACAAAACAAGCTAGAAGTGGAGCTGTAGTTCTCTTAAGTTCAAGTACAAGCACACACATACACACACACACACACACACACACACACACACACACATAAAGTGATCATTTCCCTCCAAGAGACTAAAAAGTTTCTTTCTTGTTTGTGCAAGTTTATAGTTTTAATTATTTGAAGGGAATTTCCAGTTTGAAGAACCCATCAAAATTCAGTTCTAATCCTCTTGCTATAGACTATGATTCTGAGCCAAACAACTTCGGTGTGTTTTCTTCAAGACATTGACCTACAGTGGAGAGGTGAGTTGCATGCTGGGATTGATCTCATTGTCACCTCCAAGCACTGAATTTGGTTTTGTTGGTTGAGAACATTATCTTTCACTCATTGAACCATGGACTTTTAATTAGGTCTGTGTGTCATTAAAAGTTCCTGTGATTCAGTGTTCTCCATCTAACTTCAACTTTATCTTCTTTCTTTTTTTTTTTTTTTCTATGGTCGTGGGGCCTGAATTCTGGGCCTGGGCGCTGTCCCTCAGCTCTTCAGCTCAAGGCTAGCACTTTACCACTTGAGCCACAGCACCACTCCCGGCTTTTTTCTTTTTGCTTATGTGGTGCTGAGGAATCGAACCCAGGGCCTCAGGCATGCAAGGCAAGCACTCTACCACGGAGCCACCTTCCCAGCCCCCAACTTTATCTTCTTATGTCTTCTCATAAAAGAGAAACATCCAAGTTTGTTGTGTTGTTGTTTGTGTTGTTTGTTTTTGTGCTGGTAATGGGGCTTGCACTCAGGGCGCTGTCACTGAGCTTTTTTGCTCAAGGTTAGCACTCTACCAGTTGAGCCATAGCTCCATTTTTGGCTTTTTGATGTTTAATTGGAGATAAGCATCTCACAGACTTCCTGCCCTGGCTGGTTTTGAACAGTGATCCTCAGATCTCAGCCTCCTGGGTAGCTAGGAGAGCAGGGTATAAACCACCGGCACCTGATTCCAATCCCCAAGTTTTCAGAAATATTTTCAAAATTCTACTCTTTGAAGGTTATTGTTAAGGAAATAAATCTCACACTAGGAAAATATAGTCATAAACTGTATGAGGATCAAGCTGTGCCCTGCTCTCAGTGACTCCATATTGTGTACAGCATCAGCTTTCAGGCTCTGCCTTGCCCTGAGTGACTCCATTTTATAGAACAGCAATTTGCTCCACGTGCATGCCAATGCTGAGGCTGGTGACTCTATGTTGTGTTGGTGCGAGTAAAAAACCACCATCTGTCTAGCATAAACTCTGAAGCACACACTGAAAACTTGTTCATGCAAATAAAATACCATCACCTATGAACACTTCAAAGTAAATAAGGAACCCAGGACCCATGGGTATATCAGAGAAACCAGGTCCAGCAGCTTTGCAAATACACCAGAACCAGGAATTATGCAACCCCTTTACCTAGACCATACAAAAGGAGAAGCACTGAACATCCGGGTACAGCAGCACCCACTAATCCCCCACAGACCATCTGGTGCACATGTCTGCAGATTCACAGATGACAAACCCCTGATTCCCTCCTGAGCCTTCAGCTCATCATTTCCCACGAGCTGGTACTCCAATTCCCATTCATCTGGACCAGTTCTGCACCTAGAAACACTCTGTGCCTCAAACCAGCCTTGGCCAGAACAGCTCTGTAACTGCGTTCCTCATAGCCAACTTCTTGCAATCCTTACCATCAACAGGGCCTCACTGAACCTTGCAGTCACCTTAATTCTTCCTTAGCCATAAGTGTGTGTGTGTGTGTGTGTGTGTGTGTGCGCGCGCGCATGCGTGCATGTGCACACATGTGCAATATGTTATCTAAAAGTTACTATTAGTAATTAAGGGCTGGGAATGTGGCTTAGTGCTTGCCTAGCATGTATGAAGCTCTGGGTTCAATTCCTTGGTACCACATAAACAGAAAAAGCTAGAAGTGATGCTGTGGCTTAAGTGGTAGAGTGCTAGCCTTAAGCAAAAAGAAGCCCAGGGACACCGCCCCGGCCCTGAGTTCAAGTCACAGGACTGGCAAAAAAAATTGTAATTAAGAATGGAATAAAAGAACTTAACTGCTGGGCGCTGGTGGCTCACACCTCTAATCCTAGCTACTCAGGAGGCTGAGATCTGAGGTTCATGGTGCAAAGCCAGCCCAGGCAGGAAAAGTCTGTGAGCCTCTTATCTCCAATTAACCACCAGAAAACTGGAAGTGGCGCTGTGGCTCAAGTGGTAGAGGGCTAGCCTTGAGCTGAAGAGCTCGGGGATAGCGCTCAGGCCAAGTTCAAGACCCCATAACCAACAAAAGGAAGGAAGGAAGGAAGGAAGGAAGGAAGGAAGGAAGGAAGGAAGGAAGGAAGGGAGGGAGGGAAGGAGGGAGGGAGAGAAAGAGAGAGAGAAAGAAAAGAAAGAAAGAAAGAAAGAAAAACCTTGTAAGATGAGTATAATTCAATAAATGCTGACTTTGTGGAAAGACATCAACATGTCCTTCTGTGTTTTTGATATAGCTCGCTCATGACATGTGATGTTCAAATTACATAAAGAAGTTCCCCAACAACCCACTTTAAAAGTGGGTCTCAGGCTAGATGGAAAAGTCTCCACCAAAGAAGATATACAGATGGCAAATGTGAATAAACGATGTTCAATATCACTAGTCATCAGGGAAATAAAGATTGAAACCACAATGAGATACCATTAAACACTTGCTGAAGTGGTTTAAAAGATAGTTTAAAGATAGACCATAAAAGATAGACCATAAAAGTGTTGATGAGAATGTAGAGAGATTAAAACTCTCTCCAGTGATGGGAATAGAACTCTCTTACACTGCTGGTGAACATGTAAAATTTGCATGGACACATTGGAAACCAATTTGACAGTTTCTTTAAAAATTAAATATATAGCCAGGTGCTGGAGGCTCATGCTTTTTGTAATTCCAGCTACTCAGGAAGCTGAGATCTGACAATGGCAATTCAACCCCCCCCTCCCTCCAGGCAGAAAATTCTGTGAGATTCATCTCCTATTAACCACCAGAAAACCAGAAGTGGAGCTGTGGCTCAAAGTGGTAGAGTACAAACCTTGAGCAAAAAGAGCTCCCAGATAGCAACAAGGGCCTGAGTTCAAGCCCCCACGACCAACTACAACAACAAAATTAGATATATACTTGCCATGCTTTACAGCTAGTCTACTCCTTGGTGTTTACTGAAAGGAAGACAAAGCCTGTTTCCTACAAAGACTCAGATATATATATAAATACTCCTAGTAGCCTAATTTTTATAGCAGAAATATGAAAAGAATCTTAACATTCACAAATAGGTAAGTTGCAAAACAATTTTTGGCAATACCTATATAATAGAAAGCATGAAAAATGTTTTATGAAGTTAAATGTTTTAATTATTAAAATTAATGATGAATGAACCACTGGGGTTTGGACACAGGGCAGGTGCTCTACCATTTGAGTCATGCACTCAGTCCCATTTTTTGTTATTTTTCAGAGAGGATCTTTTGTTTTTGCTCAGTCCATGTCCTCTCACCTATACCTCCTGCATAGTTGGGATTGTAGACATAAAGAAGCTCTGCCCAGCTTCTTTATGAGATTGAGGCTCATTCATTTTTCACCAGGGCTGGCCTCAAACCCAAATCTCCTGATCTCTAAGTCCAAAATAAATTACAAACATGAGTTGCACATCCCACCCACCCCCCTCAAATGAACTGTTGACATTTCCACAACAAAAAGTGATTCTCCAAATAATTATGCTGCATGAAGAGGCAGGGAAGAAGAGAATGTGTGTGGCCTGCATTTATAACTGATCTGTCATGATAGACATAGTTCCAAATAGCATTGAGGAAACTTTAGGAAATGACATGCATTTTCAGGGTACCACAGTTGCAGATGTGTGTCAGAACATCAAATTTTATGCTTCCATTTTATCTCATTGTATATCAATTAACCCCCCTCCAAATCATTTAATAAAAATTTTCATCAAGCTGATATTCCTTCATAGATAATATTTGCCTTGAGTCATCAGCCAAAAACCTTACAAGGTCTATTTTGCTTTTGCTCTGTGTTTGTAATTCTAGGGTTGATGTAGGAATGTCCAAAATTTCTGTCTGCTAAGGATTCTAAATGATCAGCCTCTTGCCAAATACAGTCAAAATATGACATTCTGCCCCCTGCCCACAATGAACTATTGATATGCCCACAGAAAGGGGGTGAGTCTCAAAATAATTGTTGCATGAAAGAAGACAGGAAAGAAAAGACGGACCATGATGCTTTTGCCAAGAGTTGTCTCAGTCCAAGTTAGAGTTCTTGCCAACCCAGGCATCTGCTTCTTCATTAATACTCAAATTCTTGTACACATCTCACAAAATGGCAGGATGTTACCCACGATAATTTGAATTACAGCAGCCACATTGGGAAAAACCCTAGATATTTCCTAATACGTTCATCTTCCAGTGTTCTTAGATCAAATGGGCAGTAATGAAGTAATGTTCAATGTGCTGGGTTTTTGTTTTGTTTTGTTTTGTTTTTTGTCGGTCGTGGGGCTTGAACTCTGGGCCTGGGCGCTGTCCCTCAGCTCTTCAGCTCAAGGCGAGCACTCTACCACTTGAGCTACAGCACCACTTCCTGCTGGGTGTTTTTTTTATTCATACTAAGATAGTAAAGAAAATTCCACCTCTAAGCTGGGTGCCTGTGGCTCATGCCTATAATTCTAGCTCCTCAGGAGGCTGAAATCTGAGGATCATGGTTCAAAGCCAGCCAGGCAGAAAAATCTGTAAGACTCTTATCTCCAAGGAACTACTCAGAAAAAGCTGGAAATGGTGCTGCGGCTCAAGTGGTAGAGTGACAGACATCCTTGGATAAAAGAAGCTCAGGGACAGTGCCTAGGCCCAGAGTTTAGGTCCCAGGCCTGGCCAAAAAAAAAAAAAAAAAAAAGAAAGAAAAGAAGGAAGGAAGGAAGGATTTCAACTCTATTAGCTTTAATTACATGGGAAGCCCTCCAAACCTATAATTTATTATCATCTCCTTATGGAACCAAAGACAAAGATTTACCTTCCCTCCAAGCAATACCATTCATTGCCAGATTCATGGCAGCTACTGCCCATTCAGTTTCAGGGTTTCTTTTGGAGCTAAGGCTACATAATTTTGGTACTTAACCCAACAATAAATAAGTAAATAAATATACATTTCCAGCAAGCTGGCTTACCTCTTGTAAATTAGTTCTACTTATCCTTTACAAATCTGTAGTCATTGTTTCATTTTGTTTTGTTAGGTTTGTTTTGTTTGGTGTCAGTAATAAAGCTTACACTCAGAGCCTTGGCACTATCCCAATGCTTTTTCACTCAAGGCTAGTGTTGTACCATTTAAGTCATACCTCCACTCAGGCATTTCTGGGGTTTATTGGAGGTAAGAGTCACACAGACTTTCCTGCCTAATCTGGCTTCAAACCAAGATCCTCAGATTTCAGCTTCTTGGATAGCTAGGATTATAGGCATGGGCACTGGCACCTGGCTGTAGTCATTGTTTCAACACTTTACAACTTGTCATTCATCTCATTCTCAGGAAATAAGGTGGCAGGGGGAGGGGGAAGTATGTAACCTGGGGATCACATCATCCACAATGCCTTCTGAAAATTTAATGCTGTTTCACCTCCAAATGGATCAAAGACCTCAGAGTCAAAGCAGACACCCTGAAAACATTATAGGACAGAAGAGGAGAAACCCTAGGTCTCCTTGGTAAAGGGCAAAATTTTCTTAATAGAGACCCAGAAACACAACAAATCAAAGAAAGGTTGGACAAATGG
The DNA here is from genome assembly GCF_000151885.1 of Dipodomys ordii. Taxonomy (NCBI): domain Eukaryota; kingdom Metazoa; phylum Chordata; class Mammalia; order Rodentia; family Heteromyidae; genus Dipodomys; species Dipodomys ordii. The sequence continues at coordinate 10,675,807 of NW_012267313.1, read as the reverse complement.
GATTGCAAGAAGTTGCAGAGCTTCTGCATGGCAAAGGACATAGCTAGCAAGATCAATAGAAAGCCCACGGATTGGGAGAAGATCTTCACTAGCCATACAATGGACAA
>NW_012267313.1:10526321-10674615 GCF_000151885.1 Dipodomys ordii | reverse complement strand
GGAGGCTACAATGCTTGATAAGAAATGTACTCATTATCTTGCCCATGTAATTGTAACCCCTCTGTACAGTATTTTCACAATAAAAAAGAAAAATATGTGATATATATATATATATATATATATATATATATATATATATATTGGAATTCTATGCCTCCATCAGCAAGAATGACATTGCCCATTTGTTAGGAAATGGAAAGACTTGGAAACAATTACATTAAGTGAAGTAAACAGGCCCCAAAAAACATAGGTCCCATGGTTTCTCTTATTTGCAATAACTAGTACATGTGTAGGACAAGCAGAAAAGGCCAAAAGCTATACGTATGACCATATAAGATGTTAAGTGAAATGAACCCTAAGATAGGGACACAAATATCTTTTTTCTCTCTTGCTATTGTTTGTAACATATTTATAATGTACCATGTGATTTTTTTGTTTCATTGTATGCTCCTCCCCCACAAGTATAGCCCCTATTTTCATTGTATTTGATGTTGGTGCCCTGCATCTTGTATATACACTTCTCTAATTCAGCGAGAGGAAGGGAAAAAACAAAATGTTTAAATAAGGATACAGGTTGACCCATTGTAACAGTGAGATGTACAAAACACGGATGTTGAAAACTAACTTTACAACCTCAGTGGGGGGAGAGGGGGTAGTTGTAGAGGTGGGAGCGAAGGGTTGGTAGGGGGAAAACAAAGGAGGAGACAACAATGCTCAATAGGAAATGTACTCATTGCCTTGCTCATGTAACTATAACCCCCCTGTACAACATTTTTACAATAAAAAAATGTACAAAAAAAAAGAAAAAAGGGCTGGGAAGGTGGCTCGGTGGTAGAGCGCTTGCCTTGCATGCTTGAGGCCCTGGGTTCGATTCCTCAGCACCACATAAGCAAAAAGAAAAAAGCCGGAAGTGGCGCTGTGGCTCAAGTGGTAGAGCACTAGCCTTCAGCTGAAGAGCTGAGGGACAGCGCCCAGGCCCAGAGTTCAGGCCCCACGACCGGACCCAAAAAAAAAAAGAAAAGAAAAGAAAAAAATGAGCAATAGAAAAAAAAAAAAGAAAATTTGATGCTGTTTCAGAAAAATTGAAATTCAGGGGAAGAAGCCTAAACTGAATATGTTTACTGTGAAATAATGTTTTTAAATTCCTAATTTGATTATGTTCCTTCTAAATTGAAACAACTAAAAATTTAATTACCAGGTAGAAATTAGCATATCGGATAGAAATTAGATTTAGTTGCAGAAAAAAAATGTAGTGCTATGTTACTCACAGTTCAGTTTTGAATTAATACATTTGCATAATCCAGGAAGAACCAGGCTCTTGGTCTCCTTTGGCAATGATGGAGTGAATCATCCAAACTCTAGGGGAAGGGTTTTAAGCTAGAGTTTAACCACTGCTGACAACAGGCTCTAGGGTAGGAATGGGGAATCAGCCATGTTCTATATTGAGGTTTAAGTGAATTTTATGCTCACATTCTTTCTTTCTTCAAAAGACACTGTTCAGGGTGTGAATTTCGCCGTGGCCTCTTACAGAGAGGAATGATTGTGATCTTGAAGCACCATCGGTGTGTTTAAAACAGATTATTTGAAGGTGCCACTCTGCATAGCAGATTGCCAAACGAGATGTGTAATCTCTTGAGAAACAGCCCTCCAAAAAGGCTTATATACCAAAATTATGGCCAAGGAAATTCAAATTTAAATTGATAAGAGACAAGCAGTGGGATTGTTTTTAACTGCCTAGACACAATGGGGTGGAGCTCAGATGGAGCCCTGAGGAATTTAGGCTGCTCCCCTACACCAAAAGCTTTCTGGGCTGTGTTCAGACTCGTTCTAAAAGCTTCAAAGGCATAGAGCCACTTTCCAGAGACTGTTACTTTACCTCCCTCCCTCAGGAGACAAGCTAGAACTTACTCATTAGAGCAATTCTGGAGTATTTCTTAGAGGCTGAGCACATGTTGACTATGCATAAGGCCCTGGGTTCAATCCTCAGACACACAGACACAGACAGACATGCAGACACAAACACAATTTTTTAAGAGAACCTATTTCTATATACAAAATTTACTCATTTTCATTTTCCTCCGTAGTATATATGCTTCAATTTCTTTCTAAAATCCTCCATGTTCAATAATTTCACTTTGATTTGGCTTTGCTTTCTGCCTTATGCATGATTCTAGGCCATTTATTATCCAACATCCCAAGGCCTTTTCCTCCCTGCCTCTCAAAAGAACATTTTCAGAGCATCTATCTAAGTAACAGCCTTACCTGCATGCTACCATCTCTGGGATTATAAAATCAATACAAATATATTTTTTTCTTTTGAGACAGATTTGATCAGCACAGCAGGCAAAGAAACATAAGATGATTTTTCTCCCCCCACCCATGTTGATCTTTTTTTTTTAGGGAGAGGTCTGTTTCGATGGAACACGAGCCCTATTCGGCAAAGGTTTAAACGGAACAGCAAGTTTGATGAATCTGTCTGAGGTTTAAGAATATTCAGACACCTTTTCTTCCCCCAGAAAATCCCTACAGATCTGCTCAGGAACAAAAGCTTCTCTACAATGAGTCCAAATGATTCAGACATCCCTTCCTCTAGATGCCACCAAAGGGATTTCTTTGCTTCTACTAAAATCATTTGCCAGGCTTGCCAAATTCTTCAGCAAAACAAAATTATAGTCTAGTCCTCTCTTGGGCCAGCTGAAATGGTGAAAACTGCCCAGAGAAAATTGAAACCAAAAAATTGAAACTCATCATTGATTTTTCTTGCTGTTTTTCTCAAAAGACACAAACCTTTCCATGATTAAATGGAAACTTTCAGGGTGAACATAATCAGAACCACAGGGAATGTGTGGATATTCTTAGAAGTCTTCTAGCTATAACCTATAGATGACATTGCTTCTGATACAAATTCAGAATTGTTTTTCTAAAGAAAGACTTTCCCTGCTTATGCAGAATCAGCTAATTTGACTGCATGAGTCACTTTGTCCTGGTTATATGATGTATACAAATTAAAGTAGAAAAGAAAAAATAAGGAAGTAATAGTTGTTAAACAAGTGCTTTATGCATAAATTTGATACTGAAAAAACACCTCTTTCTCCTCATTAGCCAAATGCTAGAAATACAGACTGTTGGCAAAATAGTTAAGATGTGAGACTTGTAGTGTCCTCATTAAATATGCTTCTAAATGATTAGATAAGATTTTCAATATGCATATGTGGCAAATATGTTTCCAAATAAAGAAGCTTTATAAATTTCTAGAATACAGATCAGGTTGAACAAGACTATTGAAAAATATATGCTTAGGAAATATATGAAGGAAACTTCACCTTTGAAAATTCTTCTCATAAAAGAGCCAATGAACTTTTCCAGACTCACTCCTTATACTCCACAAGAATATTTGGACTATTCATTATAATATTGAATTATTCATTTCTTCAATATGATTATATTATTCTGCTCAGGTTGCTGTAATAAAATGCTCTATAAACAGACTGGATTAAACTAGAGACATTTATTTCTCAAAGTTCTGGAAACTGGGAAGCCCAAGACAAGTCTGTGTCCTCACAGACATGACAGAAAGGTTCTCTCTCCCTCTCTTCCTCTCTCCCTCTCTCCCTCCTCCCCCTCTTCCTCTCTCTTTCTTCTCTTCTTTCCTCTATCCCTCCATCCATCCCTCCCTTTCTCCTTCTCCCCCTCCCTCTTGCTTTCCTTCTCCTTCTCTTGCTCCCCCTTTCTCTCCTCTCTCTCCTTATGATTCACTACTCTCATCATGAGGACTTTCTCTTGTGACCTTATCCAACCCTAAGTAAAATTCCAAATTCCATCATATTGGGGCTTATGGTTCTAACACAGAAATCAGGGGTGGGGTGTACAATTTACCCTTTAGCATTGATACAATGATAACAAATACCTTGGCTAATACATTCTTCATTCTCCAAGTCTTAGATCAGTAAAAAGGGGTTTGAAGAAAGACTACAAGGTCATTGACCCTGAACTCTGGCCAGCTCTGTCACCAGAACTTCTGTGTGCTACTTGAGGGTGGATTTTTCTTCCCAGAACATCCATTCCCCTTTATCATTGCAATAGTACCTCCATTTGTCTTTGGGGGAACAACTCCATCCTTACTCCATGTGCTCAGGAAAAACTGAATCCACTATACTTTGTGACGGAGACTAAATAAACCACAGAGCCCATTTCCACCACCATCCTCCACACCCCCACCTTCAACCACAGTGCTGGAAACATAGGATGAACACATTGACCCAAACTGCACTGACAGGAGGCGGGTCAGTAAAACCCTAGACCTGTGAAAATGCTTCAGGTAGCCATCCACCCTATACAAAATGCAGAAGGGGAATCATACAAGTTTCAGTTCATTGTGCGCCACAGTGCAGACCCTAGGAATGGATCAAATGGAATTGTTTGAGCATAGAACCAAAGCACCTAAAACTATCTATATGCTTAGATGGTTTCACCTCTCCTAAAGGAACAAGAAATGCCTAGGTCAAATTTGATTTCCAAGAAAGTATTTGTAATAACAAGGAAAACGAATTGACATTTGACTTTCTCCACTAGGCAAAAAAAAAAAAGTTCATCTTACATTGTAATTAAATCATTGTGAAAAGGTTTCAAAAGAAACATGCATTCATCTGAGAGTAAAAAATACAAATTTAAATATAGATAGCTGTATCTGTAATTTATAAAGTATATGCATGGCTAGTAACTTGAACAGAAATATAGTAACCTTAAATATTTAGTCTTCAAAACAAATTAGATAAAGGGTCTTAGATATGCTAATCAGATCAGCAATAAGTACAGATTTGGGAACATATTTTCCTGTACAGTAGCTTTTCACAAGACTATCAGGAGAGCACAAAATACAATTCTGACTCTGGGGCTGTTTGAGTTTTGCAGGCTAGCAAACATCTTTCAACGTTTGTTGGACAAACATTTATATTTGTATTTATATTTCTACCCAAGAGGAACAGAAACTCAGAGGTGATCTTTTAAAAGCTTACAGATTCCTTTAAAGCTACCCTGAAATCATTTGCTTGTAAGATCTTTTAGAAAGCATGCTGAGTGGCAAGATTCAACTGTGGTCAACTGTTTTTAGTGTCACTTTCAGATGGACTCAGTATAAAGTTAATACTCTGTAAAAGAAAACGGTTGTCACTGCAGTTTGTTTTTCTTTGACAATGTAAGACAATTTTCAGTCCTGATCTGGGTTTTCCAATCTTTCACAAGGGGAAATACCCAAACATAACCAACCAATCACTAAACTGCTGTACTTTCTTTCCAGTCACTTCAAGTAGCTAGATGAATGTCAGGATCATGTTGGTGTTCATTAAACACATTTGCTAGCTTCCCTTTCGTGGGTGTAATCTTGGTATAGACAGCTTGCCTTTGAATTCCTTCCAGACAGTATCTTAACATTCTGGCAGAATTCAAGTGAATGAGTGTGATGTTCCAAAGGCAGTTTTAAACTTCAATGTTTTGGAACTGGAACATGCATATGCCTGTGTGAAGGTACTGTAGCCGTGGTCTCCTCTTACTTACAGTAGATATATTTCAAGATCCCAGTGGATGCCAGAACCAGCCAGTGACACAGAACTGTATATGTACATTTTCTTCTTATCTGTACCTACTTACGAACTTATAAGTTAAGACAGTGAAAGATGGACAGTAACTAAGAATAAAGTAGAACAACTGTAACAATGAAATATAACGAAAGTGATGTAAATGTCTTTTTCTCTCGACTGATTCAGGACACTGTTTTCAGAGTACAATGGAGTGTAGGTAAGTAAAACTATGGAATGTGAGGCCACAAGAAAAGGTCATTTCTATAGTCATAGCTTGGGTCTTCGAAAAAGCTGGACAGATTCCAGCTTTTAAGTCTAGGTTTCTCAGTCTTACACTTCACACTATTAGCCTCCCCACCTTCTGAAGAGGATGTCCTTTTTAGTTGGATATTTTCTGCTGCATGCAACAGGAAAATGAACCCAAACTGACTTTATCAAGAAGAATATTTTTCTTCAGGCATGTCTGACTCAAGACTCAAAAGCTGTTGTCAAGTCGTCTCCTTATTCAGCTTTATCCTGTGTAGCCTATCATCTTGGTTCTCTCTGGTAGTAAGACAAGGCTTAACTCCAGACCTTCTAGTTGGGAAAACAATTCTCTCTCCCAGAAATCAGAAAACGTCAATATCCCTCTTTGACTCAGGACAATCTTTAAAGCAATCAGAAAATGCAGTGTGTACAAATTTCTGTGGGTACAAATGCCAAATGGATGATAGGAAATCAAAGAATAACTTGTCTTCTAGGAAAACATTATAATAGGTCACAAGAATTTGTGTGTGTGTGTGTGTGTGTGTGTGTGTGTATTAGGGCTTGAACTCAGGACTTGGGCCCTGTCCATTAAATATTTTACTCAAGGCTGGTGTTCTACCACTGGAATCACAGCCCCACTGCAGGCTTTTTGGTGGTTATCAATATACTTTCACTGACTTTCCTGCCCAGGCTGCTTTAAATCATACTCCTTAGATCTCAGCCTCCTGAGATTAGAGGCATGAGCCATCGGTCCCCTGAGTATCATGGTACACATCTGTAATGCCTACTGGGTAGTTGTGGCAAAAATGTGAGATCCTATCTGAAGATCAAACAAAAAGCAAAGAAAGGAGGAGGCAACAATGCTTGATAAGAAATGTACTCATTACTTTGCTCATATAATTGTAACCCCTCTGTACAGTATTTTCACAATAATAATAATAATAAAAGCAAAGGACTGGGGGAGGGGAGGCATACCTTAAGTGGTAGAGTTGAATCCCAGGATCGCAAAAAGACAGTTTATTTGTTGTTGTTGTTTTTAAAAAGACCAAAAGTATGTGTCAACTTGCTGCTAATACCTGCTGAGTTCTGTTCTCATTAGTCAACAATATCTCTCACTTGCATTGGGTTAAAGCTGTATAAACGAAAGTGCATAGGTTTGTCATCTCTCCTATTCCCATGCAACTAGCACATCTAGGGAAGATAAGAGAGAGACAGGCCAACGCCGGGGACCCGGAGATCAGAGGGGCAGACACTCCACCGAGGAAGGAGGAGAGAAAACAATGGTGAGCAGTCATCACTAAAGTATGGAGAAAGTAGGGGAAAGGACAGGGTAGGAGCCTAATGCTCTGGTGACAGAGGAAACACTCCCAGCCAACGGACGCAGTCAGTGGCTGGCCCTGTCTACTTTAGCCAACTATGGCAGCAAGGTAGGGGTATTTTGGTGCTCCCATGTCAGTCTTGCTCAGAATAAGTCTGTCCTGGTCTTTGATTAACCAAGAGGTTTTACTTTCATTCCCCTCCAAGGAAAAAAAAATAGAAGTACTACTTATTTAGAAATTTTGAAGTTGGGGTTGTGTGTCTTGACCTGTTTCGCTTTGTGTCAAGGAAACAATGTTGGTTTTATAATTACAAGGTAAAATAGTTAACAGTTACACACTTATTTGGCTGTGTGTGCATGCATTGAAGAGAAACTGTAGTGGTTATAAGCACGCATCAAATAAGCTCCCCTGGAAGAATGAGGAAGCAACGATTGCAGCTGGTGAGTGGTTTCGATCTCTAACCACAGAAGCAGCAGCCAGCAACAAATTCAATTTACAAAGTAAATGTAATTTCTACTGTTGGGCAGAGTCTGTTGTTTTCTTAAAGGAAATATATTTTAGTTTTGCACTGTAAAAACACTCGGATTAGCATTTTTCAGAACATTAGGAATCAAATGCACTGTCATAAAAAGCCTAGAAAAAAGGGAAGTAATTTCCACCATCTAGTTACAGATGATGCTCAGAATTAAAATGGTGTGTGACTAATAGAGTCCAAATTTGTGTGGCTCTTCTCTTTTCCGTGTGGTGTTCCATATATGGTTCTATAGGAGAGCAGAAGACAGGACCAGTATAAGAAGCCCACAGACAAAACCCCACCACAAAAGACAGATTAGGGCTGGGAGGGTGGCTCAGTGGTACAGTGCTTGCCTAGCATGAATGCAGCCTCGGGTTCGATTCCTCAGTACCACATACACAGAAAAAGCCAGAAGTGGTGCTGTGGCTCAAGTGGTAGAGTGCTAGCCTTGAGCTAAAGAAACTCAGGGACAGTGCCCAGGCCCTGAATTCAAGTCCCAGGACTGGTAAAAAAAACAAAAAAAGACAGATTAACAAGAGGAAAGCATAACCAATTTATTGAATCGACATTTTATGTGGCATAGGATAGGAATATTCAGATTGAAGATTCAAAAGAAAAGACAAAAGAAACTAGGAAAAGCCATTACTTTTGACTCTCTGATTTGATAAAGAATAGATGGCCTAGAAGAAATGGGATTGGACAAAAACGTAGGTACCACTAGCCGGAAGTGGGGAGGCCCACCAAGGCCTGTGTGTCCAGATTCTTCTCGGTGTCTCAAGGTGTCCTTCCTTCCTCCATGTACCCGCAAGACCCTTTGAAAGGGGCTCTTATGATCAGACAAGTTTGGTCAGAGAATTTCTTTCTGGCCAACCCTTATACAGAAAGGCAAGGAAAGGCTAAAGAAATACTTGTAGGCTTTATGACTTGCATGAGGGAAAAGAGGTTCTGGTTCCCAGTCTATCCTGGGAAAGAGGAGTCCTGATTTCTTTACCTTGTTTCTGGGAACAATGAGAGGAGGCGAGAGAAGGCCAAAGAGACCTTGGTGCTGCTGTTCCTGAGGCTTTCTAGTGGCCTCAGAGGCCCACAGTGCTGTGCCCCAATACCACCACGACTCAGTAAAGCCATTCCAACTCCTGTCTCTGCCCAGCTTCTTAATATCACCTGACTCTGCAAAATAGTGCCATCCTATTTGAATTAAATTCAGGATTTCTTTTTCAAAGTAAATCCTCATCTTAAAAAATCATTTCATATTCATATTAGACAATTTTAATGGAAATTTCCAGAAATAATAATACACAAAGCAAAGCATTTTATGTGTTCCTAAATCAGAAAATAAACAATATGGATGCTCCTTGAGACTTTGGTTCCTGTTGGTGCTTTGGGCTCAGACAGAAACTGAAGGAACCTGCTAGAAACTTTGGACAAGGTTTTCAAAACATAAAGTTAAGCATAAGTATTAAGGTTGTATGCCTGCCATTTGACAATAGGATAAGACAATGTTAATATCCCACAGTACTTCTCAAAGTCAAAAGAGGAGTTCTAAGAGCTAAATAAGCAGTAATATAAACGAAGCAAAACTCATTTATATGAAGACGATTCCCCTGCTAGCTGTCTTGCTCAAAGCTTTTGAGGCTGGGCATGTTTTGCAAACCCTGGTCATTTCTGATGGACGTGGGGTGGGTACTAGCCGGACCAATGTGTGCACTGGACTGGAAACCAAAGTTGACCCGATTTGGCGAGAAGCAGCCAGAAGTGGGGGATGGGAGCTAACTCAAAAGGAAGTTGTGAGGCAGACCATGGCCCTTGCAAACTGAAGAGGAAATTAGAATTATGAGTAAGCAACGGAAGTTGCTAAGAAGCTTTCACAGGAAAATGGAGCAGATGTACAAAGATTCTGAGACCAAGTTTGGGACGCCTGCCTCTGGGTGACTTTGCTCCTCAGCCTCAGCTCCCATCCCCAGTGCCATTATTATGGACAGGAAGAAAACGGTAAACAAGCATTTCCTTGGGGTAGCTACAATGCAAAGAAGCCCTAACCACACACAGACCACTTCATCTCACATTGACCCAAAGCACCGGTGATAGAAAATGACTTCCTGAGTCTTTCAGTAAGGAAACAGTTGCTGGCCCAAAATGCGGTTTCAAGTTGAAGAGACAAATGAAGTCTTTTCAGATCTCTCACAAAAATTCTGATGTAGCAATTTAAAATAATGAAGAGTCCTGAAGAGTTAAAGACAGATAGCAAGATGAAGAGGATTAAGAAAGTCATTCCAGCATTAGTGGCTCATGCCTGTAACCCTGGCTACTCAGGAGGCTGAGATTTGAGGATCCAGGTTCAAAGCCAGCTCCAGCAGAAATGTTTGTGAGATTCTTATCTCCAATTAATCTCCAAAAAAAGCTGAAGTGGTACTGTGGCTGAAATGAAGCTGTGGCTGAAGTGGTACAGTGCTAGACGTGTTCAAAAGTAGCTCAGGGACAGTGACCAAAATTCAAGCCCCCAGGACTGGCGCAAGCGCGCGTGCACACACACACACACTCACACACACACACACACACACACAATCTAATCCATTAATGTAAGTTGATGCTGTGTAAATTCTCTCCCTTTACCTCTTTAATTTTGAGTAATATCTATTTCACATTTAATTAATTAATTAATCTTGCTGTTTCTGGGGCTTGAACTCAGGGCCTGGGCTCTATCCCTGAGCCTCTTTGCGCTCAAGGCTAGTGCTCTACCACTTGAGCCACAGAGCCACTTTCAGCTTTTTCTGAGTAGTTGATTGGAGATAAGAGTCTCTGGACTTTCCTGCCCCAGCTGGATTCTCAGATCTCAATCTCCCCAAGTAGCTAGGATTACAGACATGAGCCACCAGCACCCAGCCTAAATTAAATTTTAACTCTTTAAAAATGTTTCCCCAGGGATTAAAAAAATTAATGTACCTTTCCCTTTCCTGAGCCATAAGTATTTCCTTGTATGCACCATGAAACATTTCCTCATTCATTTAGTAGTCTAATAGATCAAGAACATTTTAATTGCATATTATAAGCCTAAAGGATTCTATTCAGTGCCAGGTCCATTCAAAGTGTCTGACTTTTTGCAGGAAGATCAAAGACAGACTTTGTATGCAGGAAACATGAAAATACAAGCTCTTGAGGCTTAGATTAAATATCTTTCCTTGACCTATGATCCAAAATTTATGTATTTAAAATACATCATATGATGAATTTTCTCTTATCTAAAACATATATGCTGTTAATTTAATTTCTCATGCTAGAACTTCAATTTCTCAGAGGTTTTGGATAAAGAAAAATGTCTCTTACTTTAATATTTTATGAATTCAAGCTTCAAAATACCAGCTTCAAATATCTGACAATAAGCGGAGAACTGTCAAAATAAAACAGTTCAGTAGAAATATAACATACATTTGCATAAAGTAATTACATATCTCCATGTCAGTTTTTACACAGACATTAAAACCATGTCACTATCCATTAAATCTCACAGTTTTATTATACAATATAGACCTGGCTACCTTTCAGCATTTAGTAGCGTTTTAATACAAAAAACATGCATGCTGTGATATGCCCCACACCCCCACCAGACTGAGACTCTTGCTATTCTTTGTCCCATGTCTTTCTAGAACTGAAAGTTTGGCTCTTAGAGAAGATTGAAAGCAGCCACAGTGTTCCCTCTCAGACTTTTCAGCCTGCCTAAGCTTCTTATCTCTGGGTTTATTTTCTTCTTTTCAGCCCAAAGGCAAACTTCTTTTCAGCTTAAATATCTGATATAAGAAGCATTCCTTTAAAAGACATTTAACCTTGTACACATGTGTGCATATTATCATGATGGTTGGGCTGTGGTTTGTTCACCAAAGGCTCCCGTGCTGGAAGCTTCCCCTCCTCTCTTGTAGCCTAATGCATGTGGGTCCTGGTACCAGCTGCTACGGTCAACAAAGGGGTTTAATGCTATGAGATCAAGTTGTAGTTAGAGGACCTACCACTCCCTCAGAATCCTCCTCATTTTCTCTTTCCTCACATGATCTCTTCTGTAAGTGTGCACGCACATGTGTGTGTGCACGGGTGCACATGTGTGTGTATACACAGGTGCACACGCGCACACACACACACACACTCCACCTATGGTAATGTCATCACCATGTGGCCCTCACCAGAGTCAAGTAGACACCAGGCCCATATTCTTGAGCCTCCAGGATTATAAGTTAAATAAACATCTTTTCTCTATAAAGTATCCTGCTTTGCATATCTTATTACAGCAACACCAAACAGGTTGACTACAACTGCCCTCTTATTTTCAAGCAAAATACACAAGTTCATTGAAGCAAAATATTGAAAGGCAAATTCTTTGTTTTTACCAAACAAAATCTGAGTTTTCAATTGTGTGTGTGTGTGTGTGTGTCTGTTTGGTGTGTTTGTTTCCATTTGTTTGGTGTTACTTCCTCCCCTACAAATGGTGCTCATATTTTAGTTTTTCAGATCCCTAGCTCTTTGCTACATGAGCCACAGCTCCACTTCCAGCTTTTTGGTGGTTAATTGGAGATAAGAGTAGAATGGACTTTCCTACTCAGGCTGGCTTTAAACCTGGCTCCTCAGATTTCAGCCTTCATAGTAGTTAGGATTGTAGCCAGATCCCACTAAGTTTAAACAGGTTTAAGCCTAAAGTTAGTGGTGTGCCAAGGATTGTTTTGTTGTTGTTGTTGTTGTTACTGTTGCTTTATTTCATTTTCAATGTTAGAAGGGAAGACTTTTTTACATATTTAACTATTTCTATATATACTCAGTGGGGGAAGAGGAGAGGTTACTTCATTTTTTAATCTCTCTTCAGCTTCTGTGAAATAAAATCCAGTCAACAAAGACACCAATGCCAGTAAATAATCTTCAGTTAGGAAATGGGATATAAATCTTTCCTTGGAAGGTCCTCAGAGTATTCTAAACTCATTACTTCTTAGGAATGCTGTTTTTTGCCATGGGAGACTTGCTGCCCATACTGCAGGGACTGACTTTCATTTCTAGACAAGCTCTAGAAAATGGATGGCAGGAGGCCTCTCTAGAGGAGGAAGTTTATGTCTTATAGAAAGATAGAGAAACAATAGAGGTTTACTCAGGCCCCTAGAACCAGAGATCGCTAATTACTAATCATACTTCCTATCAATACGTATTTTCCTCCTCCTTCTTGTCTTCTCCTCCTCCTCCTCTTCCTCCTCCTCCTCCTCCTCCCTTTTTTTTTGGTTGGTCATGGGGCTTGAACTCGGGGCCTAGACACTGAGCTCTTTTGCCCAAGGTTAGCACTCTGCCACTTTGAGCCACTTTGAGCTCCACTTCCAGTTTCTGATGGTTTATTGGAAATAAGAGTCTCACAGGGACTTTTCTGGCCCAGCTGGCTTCAATCCTCGATCCTCAGATCTCAGCTTCCTGAGTAGCTAGTATTACAGGCACGAGCCACTGGTGCTTGGCTTCCTTCATATTTTTTAGTGTTCTCCAATATCTCTGGGGTATCTGGGAGGAAAGCAATCAGGAATTTGTCCTTCCCACAGACACCATGATTCTATTTGTCTACCATTCTTAGTATATAGGTTCATGTTGAATCAAGGAATACTGTGTTACACAAATCCATGGGGCCTACATCTATTTTATTTAAATAGCAACCCATGGAACTAATAAGGCAGCTCAACCATGATCCAACTACAATCTGAAGTCATAACTTGTACAGTTGCTAATTCATACAAGGCAAAGAGCATAAAATAGTTTAAACATAATAACTATGGTATCTCTTCCTAAACCTTGAATTTGAAATAAAGAGCTACATGGTAAATTAATCTAATCTAGGGATGAGCCAGTTAAGAAAGAGAGTTAAGAAAGAATGCTCTCCAAGGTCAGACAGGCAGATAGACTCAACAATGTCTGTTTCTGGGCTGGGAATATGGCTTAGTTGTAGAATGCTTGCCTAGCATGCATGAAGTCCTGGGTTCGATTCCTCAGTACCATGTAAACAGAAAAAGCCAGAAGTGGCTCTGTGGCTCAAGTGGTAGAATGCTAGCCTTGAGCAAAAGAAGCTCAGGGACAGTGTCCAGGCCCTGAGTTCAAGACCCAGGACTAGGAAGAAGAAATAGAAGAAGAAGAAGAAGGAGGAGGAGGAGGAGGAGGAGGAGGAGGAGAAGGAGAAAGAGAGGGAGGGAGGAAGGGAGGAAGGAAGGAAGGAAGGAAGGAAGGAAGGAAGGAAGGAAGGAAAAGAGGGAGGAAAAAATGTCTTTTTGAAGATGACCAAGCCTAAAAAGAGATATAATGAGGAGCACGGAGAGATAAGGAATCAGAGTACGAACATTTGCTCCCTCTGTTCCCCATCTTTCTGGCCACCTTGCCATGCCAACTTATTATAGAACAATCACCACACATTTAGACTTTTAAAATAAATGCATGCTTGGGGCTGGGAAGGTGGCTCAGTGGTAGAGCGCTTGTCTTGCATGCTCAAGGCCCTGGGTTCGATTCCTCAGCACCACATAAGCAAAAAGAAAAAAGCCGGAAGTGGCGCTGTGGCTCAAGTGGTAGAGCACTAGCCTTGAGCTGAAGAGCTGAGGGACAGCGCCCAGGCCCAGAGTTCAGGCCCCACGACCAGACCCCCCCCCAAAAAAAGAGTAGTGCTGCAGCTGGGTGCCGGTGGCTCACGCCTGTAATCCTAGCTACTCAAGAGGCTGAGATTTGAGGATCACAGTTCAAAGCCAGCCCAGAAGGAAAGTCCATGAGACTCTTCTCCCCAATAAACCACTAGAAAACCAGAAGTGGTGCTGTGGCTCAAGTGGTAGAATGCTCACCTTGAGCTGAAACGTGCAGGGACAGTGCCCAAGCCCAGAGATCAGTCCTCACAACTCACAAAAAATAGTAATAATAATAATAGTGTTGCATTAAGCATGCGAGTTCAAGTATCTTTTGGGGTACCATTATTTCATCTCCTTTGAATATATTCCTGGATTATGTAGTAGCTCTGTTTTTACTTTCCAGGTATTTTTAGAGAAATTTCCATAATGGCTAAAGTCATTTATAGTCCTAACAACAATGTATAAGGGTTCCATGTTTACCCTGTCCTCACTAGATCGGTTATTCTATGTCTGTTTGGAGCATAGCCATTCTAACTGGGATGAAGTGGACTCAACTGACTTTTGATTTACATTTTATAAGGACCAAACATAAATCCTCATTATGGATCATTCTCAGGCTTTTGTTCTGAGTCACAGTGGAGGGAGTTTCCCTCCTGTTGTGAGTATGAATCATTACCGGGTAGACACAGCCATCTAGAGCTTACTGAGGCATATCTTGGCCAGTGTAAAGTCTTTTCAAGCCAGTGCAAGTTTTCTGGAGCAGCCAGAGCTGGAGCAAGGCCTCCAGAGGCAGAAATGGTGGCTTCCGTGGCATCCAAAGCCACGGTGGTCCTTGCAGCTGCAGTGGGGCGGCCTCGGAGTGACGCCTTGCCAAAGAAGGGGCTGCTTCACAGACAGCTCCTCACTCAAGGCAGCTGGACACAAGGGAAGGGACTGTCAGCTGTCCCTCGAGCAGCAACTGGCTCACACTTGACAACTTTTGCCCATTGAAAACAGCAAAAGATGCTTACAATGCAGTCCTGCGAAAATAGCCTTATTAGCAGTCATTTATAGGGCCTAACTCCCCGTCAAAGACCCTTGGGGAAAATTGGATCCTTCAGTCTGTTTTTTTAGGGTTTTAAAGTAATATCTATTTTAATGTTAGTGTGTAAAAACTGCGAATCTAAAGATGCATACCTAGTTCCCCTCTTTTTTTTGGGGGGGGGGGAGGGAGAGAGGGCACTAATAGAGTTCAAATTCAGGGCTTCACACTTGCTAAGTAAGTGCTGTACCACAAAAGCCACTTCACCAGTCCCTTTTTTGTCATTGGTTATTTTCAATGAGGATTTTCATTTTATGCCAAGGCTGGCCTGGTTTACTAGGATAGGTTTTCTAGGATAACAGGCATGTGTCACCAGACCCAGCCATTGGCTGAGATAGAGTCTCGTAGATTTTGATGCTAAAGCTGGCCTCAAACCACAATCTCCTAGTCTCTGCTTCTAAAGTTTCTAGGATGATAGAGGGTTTTTGTTTGTTCATTTTTTTGTCTTTTTTTTGTCTGTCTCTGTGTGTGTGTGTGTGTGTGTGTGTGTGTTTGTGTGTGTGTGTGAGTCATGGGGCTTTAACTCTGGGCCTGGGCTCTGTCCCGCACTCTTCAGCTCAAGGTGAGCACTCTACCACTTGAGCCAAGCACCACTTCCGGTTTTCTGGTGGTTAATTGAAGAGTCTCAAGGACTTTCCTGACCAAGCTGGCTTTGAACCTTGATCCTCAGATCTCAGCCTCCTGAGTAGCTAGGATTACGGGCATGAGCCACCAGCACCCAGCTGGATGATAGGTTTGTAATTATTGTGAAGGTCTATTTTCATATGAGTACATATTGGTATAAATGATCATTTAGTTCAATCAAAGTCAGATATTTTTCCTTTAAATTAATTTCAACATTATTTAAGTTATTTTGTTAAAAAGATTCTGTACATTACTTAAATTAGAGAGGCTTAGGTATATCATTAGGGTTTACTTGGAACTCTGACTGCCTTGCACCTATCCACAATATGATGCTACCTAGTCTGACAAGTTTACAAAACACTTGGTAACGTAACACATTTTTCACTTATATATTTTACTAGCAAGCAATGCACTGACTATCTTTTATTTCTTAAGTACTGAAAAGGTTTTATTTGGAACTCTATTTGTTAGGTTAACTTATCTACATATATGTCTCTACTGAATGCAGAGAAAGAAGTAGGGAAACATTTGAGAATGGGAAGCTTTAATTTCCTTTTGCTGCTGTAAGAACTGACCACAAACTTAGTGGTTTTAAAACAACACAACGGTACTATTTTACAGTTCTGGTCCTCAAATGTCTAGCATGAATTTTGCCAGCTCACTATCAGCAGGACTGCATTCTCTGTAGACTCTACAGGAGAATTCATTTCCTTGCCTTTCCCGGCTCTTACAAGCTTCTTGTATTTCTTGGCTGATAAGTCTATACCACTTTGACCTATGCTTAGAGTACCAGATCTTTTTTTTCCCTCACTCCAACCTTCCATCTCTCAATTATAAAGACCCTAGAATGACAGTGGATTCACGCAGAAACTTCTAGATAATACCCCTACATCAAGAGTCCTAACTTAATCACATGTGCCCAGTCCCTTTTGCCATAAAGTAACATATCACTGAATACAAACATTAGAACATGGATTACTTTGGGAGACAGCATTATTCTGCCTGCTACAACTGTGCCAGATTAGCCACATAACAAAAGCTGGTGGAAGCCAGGCCCAAAGAAACATAGGTCCATGGTTTCCCTTATTTGCAATAACTAGTATATGTCTGGGACAAGCAGAGAAGGTCAAAGCTATATACATATGACCATATAAGATGATGTTAAGTGAAATGAACCCCAAGACAGGGACAGAAGTGGTTTTTTTCTTGCTTGCTATTATTTTTAACGCATTTATAATGTACTATGTGACTTTTTTGTGTTTCTTTATATGTTCCTCCCCTACAGTATAACACCTGTTTTCACTGTATTTGATTCCTGTGCCCTGCATCTTGTATATACATTTTTTCTAATTTGGGGAGGGGAAGGGAAAAAACACAATGCTTAAATAGGGATACAGGTTGACCCATTGTAACAATGAGATGCACAAGACATTATGTTGAAAATGAACTTTGCAACTTCAGCTGAGGGGTGGGGGGAAATAGTTGGGAAGGTGGGGAAGGAAGGGAGGGTAGGGGAAAAACAAAGGAGGAGGTAACAATGCTCGATAGGAAATGTACTCATTACCTTACTCATGTAACTGTAGTTGTTGGTTTTTTTTGTTTTTTTTTTGTCAGTGGTAGGGCCTGAACTCAGGGCCTGGGTGCTATCCCTCAGCTCTTCAGCTCAAGGCTAGTGCTCTACCACTTGAGCTACAGCACCACTTCTGGCTTTTTTCTTTTTGTTTATGTGGTGCTGAGGAATCGAACCCAGGGCCTCAGGCATGCAAGGCAAGCGCTCTACCACTGAGCCACCTTCCCAGCCCTTACTCATGTAACTGTAACCCCTTTTACTAAAAAATAGATTAAAAAAAAAAAACAAAACAAAGCTGGTGGAAGAAATCTGCCCCTACTGGGGAAAAGTGTCGATATACATTCTCCAGAACAAGAAGAGAGGCATTCATCTAAGAGAAAGGCACCTTGTGTTGAGTGTGGAAGAGACTTGCAAAGAGGGACAGAGCTGTAGTTCAGGCCAAAGAACAGAGCTCCCTCAGGGCTCCTGCAAGATGACATCACTTAGCAAGATTGGTGGCCCGGGTTGGGCCAATCATGTGCACAAGAAGAGACACAAAACCCAGCTCCAAATGGCCACTTCCATTTTTTAAAATTCGACTTCTGCGAACAAACCAAGCAGTGCCATGGTCCTGGGCTCCCGCATGCTTCTTCCACGATGGCTGGAAGAAACCTGACACTTATCAGCCTCGTCCCAAGAAGAGGGCCAGGAGGAGCGATGAATCACCAACCACATTGGACTGGAGCCAAGAAATAAGCAAAAGTGATGTCGCCCCCACCCAGCCAAAGGACAATGGTGAAAATGGCCAGGGAGTTATTTATTCAAGGTTTAAAATTTTTAAAGGACAAAACATGGAGCACCCAATTTAATCTTCCAGTTGCTTTTATTCTCTTAAGATATTCCCTTGGCAACAGCTTCTGAAGCTGGGAGGATTCGTCTCTTGCTGTGTCATCCCATGTTCCCTTCCCCGCCCCCCTCCTGCTGCCTGTGGGCTCCGTGTGTGTGTGTGTGTGTGTGTGTGTATTTGGTTTCTCTCTCCCCTGTAAGAGCACAGCCCTTCTCCTGTTCCTGCTCTTGCTGCTCTGCCTGGCTTTCTGCTGCCTCTTTCCTCTCCTTTCTCTTCCTGCTTAGCTCCAGGCCCTCTGGTAAGTGTGACAAACACTCCCCCAAGCCCAGAGAAGAAAGTGCAGTTTGTAGTGCTGGAAATGTGCAACTTGGACATGGCCAGGGAACTGCTGAAGAACTTGCCATTGTTGTATTCAAATTCCAGTGTGTTGCTCAGGAAGGGAAGGTGTGTGTGTGTGTGTGTGTGTGTGTCCACTGGGACTGCCAGTGCAAAGGAAAATTCTCTCAGAGGAGGGAGGAGGGGTCAATAAAGTTTTTAGAAGATAAAATTCAGAAATTGTTTCTTGGCTATAAAATACATTGCTAAAAAGGAGTAATTGAAAAATAACAAAATTCTTTGTTCTCCTCCCTGCCCTCTTGCTAATTTGTCTAAGTTCTTCTTTTAGGAATTGTGTTGTACTGTTATGCTACTTTAAAATACTTGTGACGGTTCTTTCTCCCTTGTCATTACGTTTGGAGTTTGGGAAAATGAAAACAGGACTAGCTAGTATAATAAACAGGACAAGTATATAATAAACATATACAATAAATTTCATTTCTATTTTATTTTATAGATAAGTAGTCAGAAAGAGACAGACAGATGGGTGGAGGGGTCAAGGATAAAGGGTCATTGGTAAAAGTACTCGTGTAGGACAATGAGGCCCTGTGTTCCCAGCACAACACCCAAAATACAGCAACATCAACACTAACATAAATGTGGTATAGAAGCTCAAGGAATGTCCATAGAACTAAGAATGAAAACTTGAACAATTGTGACTTCCGATGAATGAGTAAGTCAAGGACAAAAAAGAAAAAAAAAACATTTTGCATGTAACCTAACTACAGTAAAACTATGGACAGACATGTCTTAATTACTTACTTGGAAGTTCAGTTTACTTTAGGTTTTTTTCCATCCAAAAATACTTTAAAATCCACATAGGGATTTAAACCAGTAAGTGCTTACTATTTTTAATTTGATTTTAAAATTATTCTCTGCACTTCCAAGGATAAAGTGTTACACACCATGACTCATTTTAGATGAGCTTAAAATAGCTCCTGGCTGGACCAAGGGTGACATGTGTCACCCTCTGAGTTTAGGGGAGGCAGAAGTTATATATAGATGAGTGTGTCTAATAAGGAGAGAACAGGAGAAAGAAGTTATAGTGCTAGAGACCATTGGTTTTATAGGTAAGACCATTTTACTTGGTAAAAGTTGGTGAATGAACATTGATGAGCTTACTTCTTGGTAGTCAACGGGACTGAGAGGGAGTACTAGTAGTCACTTTGATTGTTCCTCCTGGGCTCGCTTCCAAGCATTTGACTTCGATCTTGACAATGGAAGAAGGAAGCCATGCAGTTAGGAGAAACAATTTTTTGTTTTCATTTTGATACCAACACAACAGCAAAAAGCTGTGAACTAGAGGGCCTTGCCACCTTTTTATGCGACTAATTAGCAACTATTAAACATTATTTACAGGGGCTGGGAAGGTGGCTCAGTGGTAAAGCGCTTGCCTTGCATGCTTGAGGCTCTGGGTTCGATTCCTCAGCACCCACCCATAAGCAAAAAAAAAAAATCCGGAAGTGGCGCTGTGGCTCAAGTGGTAGAGCCCTAGCCTTGAGCTGAAGAGCTGAGGGGCAGTGCCCAGACTCAGAGTTCAGGTCCACGACCGGACCCCAAATTAAATATTATTTACAAATGAAATGCATCATACTTTAAATGTCTAAGCCAAACCTATTTACCCTACACAGGGTAATAACCAGAAGTCTTAGAATCTTTTTTTTTTTTTTTTTTGCTAGTCCTAGGCTCAAACTCAGGGCCTGGGTGCTGTCCCTGAGCTCCTTTTGCTCGACTAGTGTTCTACCACTTGATCCACAGTGTCACTTCCATCCTTTTCTGAGTAGTTTATTGGAGATAAGAGTCTCAAGGACTTTTCTGCCCAGGCTGGTGGCAAACCATATCCTCAGATCTCAGCCTCCTGAGTAGCTAGGATTACAGGTATGATCCATCAGTCCCTGGCTTAAGTCTTGGAATTCTTAACTCATTCCCTCAACCCATATTTCCCCAAAGCTCATGGTACATCTGAATTATATCCCTCATTGATTTACTCCCTGTGTATTATACATAGGTATTTCTTTTTAAAATATTATTCAATTTCCTAAGGGATTTTTGACTTAGAAGTGAAAGTTGTCATCTGTTTTCTTCTAAAAGGAAGTCATTTTAGAGTAGAACAAAGACCATTGTAGAAATTTAAAGAATTAATATCACAAGCATCATCATGTTTCCAAATTAGCTGGCTTATTTATGCCCTCTCTCATTCCTTGTCTTACTTATTAAATGATGATAGTTTGAACCTCAGAAAACCTGTTTTTTTAAGTGATAATTGCATGTTCCCCTCTAAGAAAAAGAAAACAGAGAAGAAATATTTCCTATTACTAACATGTTTATATCAAAGAACACTAATCCAATGATGACTTGTGGAACAAAATAGAGCTTAGGGACTTATTTATTTATGTAAGCCCATCCTAGGGCTTGAACTCAGGGCCTGACTCCTGTCCTTGGGCTTTTTTGCTCAAGGCTAGTATTCTACTGCTTTAGCCCCAGCTCCACTTCTGGCTTTTTTTAGTGGTTAATGGGAGATAAGAGTCTCAAGGACTTTCTTGCCTGGATTGGCTTTGAACTGCCATCTTCAGATCTCAGCCTCCCGAATAGCTGGGATTACCCACGTAGCCACTGACATCCAGTTTACAAACCTAACTAGGATGAATGATTTTAGTAAGCACATTAGTTTTTGTATTAAATATTTTAACTTTGAAAAAAATGTATATATCTATGTAGCTCCAGTGATTAGGAATTATCAGTAATACTGGATACTACTGAAATCTGAAGATCAAACCAAAAATATGCCAGTAATAGAACTTGATTTGAAAAATGTTTCTTGTTGTTTCTACCTCACTAATTGTAAAGTCAATGGTTTGTGAAGGTACATGGAGATCTTCTTCCTTCTTCTTTTGCTTCTTCTGCTTCTGCTTCTTCTTTTCTTCTTCTTCTTCTTCCTCCTCCTCCTCCTCCTCCTCCTCTTCCTCTTCCTCCTTTCTTTTGCTTGTCCTGGGGCTTGAACTCAGGGCCTGGGCACTGTCCCTAAGCTTCTTTTGCTCAAGACTAGCATTCTACCACTTGAGCCACAGCACCACTTCTGGCTTTTTGTGTGTATGTGGTACTGAGAAATCAAACCCAGGGCTTCATGCATGCTAGGCAAGTACTCTACCATTAAGCCACATTTCCAGTCCCATAAAGAGTATTTTAAATATTCAGAGGAGTTACACCTTTAGGTTCCTCCCCTAAGAGCATCCTCCTTTTTAGGCTGACTGTGTGTGAATGCCTAGAGTCCTATATAATTTATCGTGTCCCAGAGTATTTTAGATCTAACTTCCACATATGAAAGAAAACATGCGCTGTTTGTCTCTCTAATCTTGACTTACCTCCCTTAACATGATTTTTTCTAGATCTATACAAATGACATAATCTATTTTTTTTTTTGCCAGTCCTGGGCTTGAACTCAGAGCCTGGGCTCTGTCCCCGAGACCCTCTGTGCCCCAGGCTAGTACTCTACCACTTGACACACAGCACCACTTCCAGCTTTTTCTGTTTATGTAGTACTAAGGAATAGAACCCAGGGCTTCATGCATTCTAGGCAAGCACTCTACCACTAAGCCACATTCCCAGCCCGGAGATCTTTTTAATTGATATCTTTGCCATTAATATGTCATTGGGTTAACTGGGTTAATACTTAACTATGTTTACCACCAGATTCTACTGCCCTTTATGGAGGCTAATCACTCTGAACAGCCCTCAACCAAACCAGCACCACAGTCAACACCCCCAAATGACAGTTCATCATCACCCAATCAAAATGTCATGGGAAAGCAAGATGGTCAGGATTCCTCAACTTCACTCCAAGCAGCAGAGCAGGTGGCAAGTATACACTCTGAGAAAGGAGCTCACGATATCTCCGACGAATTGAATAGACAACTGGAAGACATCATAAGCATGTATGGGTCTGCTGCGGGTACAACCGGCAAAGAAGGCCCTGCCAAGCCCAAGGAGCAGTCTGAAAATGCAGAAGTACCTGACCATGAGGATGGGGACTGTGAAGAAACTGCTGAAGAGGCTGAAAAAGCAGCCAGTGCTCCTGGAGAGCCATCCACAGGCAAAGACCCAGCCAGCAATAAAGAGCAAAAATTGGAAAAGAAGATCCTAAAAGGATTAGGCAAGTAGATATACTCCATATTACCATTTTTTGCCGGGGTGTTGGTACTAGAACTTGAACTTGGGGCCTGGGTACTGTTCCTGAGTTTTGTTGCTCAGGGCTAGAGCTCTACTACTTGAGCTGTAGCTCCACTTCCAGTTTTTGAATGGTTAATTGGAGATAAGAGTCACCTGGACTTAACTGTCTAGATTGGCTTCAAACTATGACCATTAGCTCTCAGCCTTTCGAGTAGCTAGTATTACAGGGATAAGCCATCAGCACCCACCCAATTATAGTACTTTAAAAAATAAAACTACAAAAGCAGTATACTTCTTAACCTTTACTAAAAGTTGCATCTAATATTTAGACTACGATAGCCCCCTCAGGACTTTCCTAAATTTCCTCTTGCTTTCTTTGTCCCTGGCTTCTTCCTCTTGATAGAGGTCACATGAAATTTTCAACTGGTTTTTCATCTACTCTCTATGGCAGTGGTAATTCCCATTGCTTTTGGAGAGAAGATATATTTTTTTCAGAAAAAAACCCCACATTTTCTAAGGCCTTGGTCGAATTCCAACCAGTCCCAATTTTACTTCATACGAGGGTACAGCCAAAACATTCCCTTCCTGAACACTCTCTCCTATTCCAAGCACACTGCAATCCTTCTGATCTTTCTCAGTGTTCAAACTTCCCATTGTCCATCCCCTGTATCCATTTCCTACTGCCATCAGTTCAGCCCTCATCTGAGATCTTTATTGTACCATGCCCTTTTTCTCTTTGTTTAATTAACCAGTATTTGAAATTATATATTTATTTTGGGGATCTTTTATCTGAACAGTAGGGTATCAGTGTGTTTAGACATCACTGTATGCCTACTGCATAGGTCAAGAAATGACATATTCTAGGCTCAATAGATATTTCTGAATATCTACTGGAAAAATTGGGAAATAGCAATTGGAAGAATTGCTTATACCCAAGCTATTGGAGTTTTATTTCCATAAAATGATTATCAATGAGATCACTTTGTAATATATTCCATGACTACATAAAATATTTTGATTAAACATAACTCATCAGAAATGTATCGATTATCTTTGTAATTAATTGCAGAAAATATACACTCCATTGGTTTAATAAGAAAACATATACTTCGTTGGTTTTATAAGTATGTTAATGTCTAGCCATCATGGGACACTGTACTAAGTATACAAAAGTAAAGAAGCTCTAGATAGAATAGATAGATAGATAGATAGATAGATAGATAGATGAAATATAAACTACTTTGTATATAGATAAGTGCCAAAACAGGAGGAGGATTTTCTTTTAAGTATGGGGGACTGGTAAAACCAACAATAGTTTTAAAAGAAGAGTGAGAATGTTAACTTTCTCCTGAAAAGATGTTAATGTACATAGTAAAGTCCCACTACCAATCTGTCTTTCCTGGTGAAATTTCGCTGACAGTATCATTAGGTGATAATTTTCTCATTGTGCTGGGCTGAACTTTTATCCTCCATTAAATGTTTTGCAGCAATCATACGACTGTCTTCCATGCTGGATGGATAGCTTATCAAGGGAAGTAGTGACATCTTATTTGTTTCTGGAAGAGAGACTGGGAGAATGAATAGGCATTGGGGCTCAAACTAGGTTCAAACTTCAGTAATAGATTGGCCTGAAGTATGTCTACATTTGAGTAAGATAGCACTATGATGAACAAAAATCATTGAAGGGCTAAATAATACCCCCCAATAACCTACTTGACCCACTCAATAGAGAGATCAATCTTTAAAAATCTACTCTATTTCCAAAGTACAACCTGTGAATCAATCTAGAGAGATTTTTTAATATTAAGATAATGAAGTTGCTCTTTGTTGCAGAGCAAGTCTCCTTCTCTAATCAAAACATCTCAGACATGTCCTTTTGAATTAATGGCATTAAATTTTCCATAGCAAGTTACCATAAACACTTATTTCAGAGGTAAACAAATTCAAGTGTTTCTAATCAGTATGTTCCTGATGCATATCCTTAACCATTTTATCTTATCAATTCAAAACATTCACCCAGGAATCTCTGTAGAGTATGCCATATTGAAAGGAAAGATATGAGGAAAAGAGGAGTAGAGTTCAAAGTAGCCAGTTCTGGCTTCTAAACTCTTTTCCATGAGTTATTTTATAATATATATTAAGATTATAACTATAGCTGGGTGCTGATGGCTCATACCTGTAATCCTAGCCAGGTTGGAGGCCAGCCCAGACAGGAAACTTTATGTAACTTATCTCCAACTAATCACCAGAGCACCAGAAGTAGAACTGTGGCTCAAAATGGTAGAACACTCAACCAGGCTTGAGCAGAAAAGCTCAGGGACAGGTCCAGGCCCTGAGTTCAAGCCCTACAATTGACAAAATTAAAAAGCTGGATGTGGTTCAAGAGCTAGAGTTCCAGCCTTAAACAGAAAAGCCAATCAAGAGCATAAGGCTCTGGGTTTCAAGCCCCAATACCAGCACACACACACACACACACACACACACACACACACACACGCACACACACACACACACGCACGCACACACATGCACACACTTTATAATTATGCAATTACTAAATAATTACAATTACACAATTGCCAAATAATAATGGATACGAAAATAGATATGAATTTTGTCATTTCCTAAACTTACTGGATCAGGATGACCTTGTGTGGTTTTTCACAGCTGAATCTACAACCCAAGCATTCAGGACTTGTTTTTCCAATAGAGGATGTGTATTCTCCCACAATCAACACACCAAATCCTGACGCAGTTGGGAGCATTTTTTAAATCTTTTTAGCTGGTAGAGTCTCTTTCCCCTTGATATCTGAACTGAAAGAAAGAAAAGAGTCTTGCCAGCTCCCTGCCACGTCCCATTAATATCTAACATGTCCCCCTTGTCTCCCTCACCCCCACTGCGCAAGCTCAGAACTGGCTTACTCATGACTCCCTTTACAACCTTATGTTGCCCGCATAAGCACCACATAATAACAAGCACAAGACAATGATATCATATAATATACCTTCTGCTATTTCACTTGTAACTGATGACATAGAAAATCATAGGTTTGAAGCACAAACCTGGGGGTTGAGGAAACAAAGCTAAAGCCCAGGTCCATTCTGAGCTCAGAATCTATCTACTCAACCTGCTAATTTTATAGACAGGGAAATTAAAGCCCAGGGACTTTAGGAGTCTGCCAAAAGGAAAAAAAAAAAAAAGAATACTCAGTGACTTGATGTGATTAGTCACAAAGAAGGCAAGGGGGTGGAACTGGTATCAGCATAGCAGGATCAAGGTATTAGAAACAACTGGTATGTTGGTTGAAGAGAACTGGACTGTAGCTTAGTTAATGGATCTTGTCCTCCTGATGCTGAGAAGTTTCACAATTATTCTTTTCTCTCTGAAGTGTCAATACTTTTAGTTTATGAAATAAACAGATATAGGAGGGGAAAGAAAACTTAAGAATTTTATTACACGCCAAGCATTGGGGTTATGAAACTTAAAGAAGAGCAAGATGGCTCAATCCTTATAAGGAGCTTCTGTGGGGAAGAATGGTAGCACAGGTTATGGAAGGTCGAGGAGAGGATCTAACCCAAGTAAAGGGTGTTCCAGGTGACAGTAATGCATTGTGATCCGTTAGCACCAAGGGACAGATCCCAATCTTGTTAGATCTCTCCTGAACAGAACAACTCTCACTGCACCTATTTACATTACTAAAAGAAAGCTTTTCAGAGCCACTTCCATGACTGCAGAGATATGTAGTTTCTCTGAGCAACTGGTGCCAAAGAAATATATCTGTGGTGGGATATTTTACCCACCCACACCAGATACAGATGAATTTTATACCACCTTCTGAGAGGTCTCTAGTTAAGAAGCTGGTATTTCTGTGGTGTCTTCAGACACCCATTTACTTAGCCTTTCTTAGACTGACTTCTGAGATGGTCTGATTCATCCTTTTTGGGTGATATCTTTATACTCTGAGAGGATACTATCCTGTGGCTTAGATGCTGATGCTAAATGTTCTAGAAGGAAAGATAGAACATCAAAGGAATATAAGGAAAAGAGGAATTGGCAAAGACTCATGACACATAGGGAAGCTAGAACTTAGGACAGAATTTGAGTAGAGAGCAGATTAGAGAAACAGATGCAAGAGAAAAGTATGTCTTGAGTGATTATTGATGATCTCTTCTGACCATGGCAGGAAATGAATGTGCCAGTATCTTACTACTCTTTCTGGATTTGTAAAAATGTTTCCTCTGTGACTGTTAATATTTTAAATACATCATTGGTTGAGTTAATAAGTCAAGGTCCACTCCAATTGCATGAGAAGCTCCCAATTTAAGATCCCTAAACTACCAGATACACAAAATGCCAGCTAAGTGGAAAATGTTTGGCCAGAAGTTTCCATTACTTCTCTAGGTTTCCCCCACACCAAAGAAATGTAGCGATTTAAAACAAGAAGAGTCACCTTAGATTCAATCAGAGCCAATCTGATTATGTAATTTTGGTCTTTTCTGGGCTTTTGTTACTTTATCTAGAAGACTTAACTGTCTGGATGACCTCTGAAGTTCCTTCTGTACCTAACTTTCTTTTATTCAAGGTAGTATTGCTAGATTTAGTAAATAAAAATACCAGGTTCCCAGTAAAGTTTGAATTTCAGGCAAACAACGACTAAGTTTTATACACAAGTATGGCCCATCCATCTGTGATCGGCTCCACCTTAGTTCTATATTCTCTGCCTCACCAAGACGAAAGCGCAAATTCTAGCCAAGGGGACAATATCTATTCTTGGGGGAAAGGTGGGAAAGTTGTTAGCACTCTTCCATAGAATTATATCAGGAAACATGAGCTCTGTTGGGTGGCGTGACTCCCTGCTCTTACTAGACAGAGAAGTATCACAGAGAGTTGAGGACAGGAAAGTTCCTCCATCTTGAATGAACAGCTTGAAAAGATATCATTAGCAGTAAATGTGGGAGTTAGTGTCCCAAACCTTCCTCCCAACGTGGAATGGTTGCTTGAAATCTTGAAGACAAAATGTCTAGACAGAGGCTGGGGATGTGGCTTAGTGCTAGAGTGCTTGCCTAGCATGCATGAAGCCTTGGGTTGGATTCCTCAATATACACAGAAAAAGCCGATAGTGGTGCTGTGGGTCAAGTGGTAGAGAGCTAACCTTGAACAAAAGAAGCTCAGGATAGTGCCAGGGCCCTGAGTTCAAGCCCTAGGTCTGGCAAAATGTCTAGACATCGCAGAAGAAAAATTCTGAATAAAGGAAGAACAATGGGGAAAGAAAAGAAAAGCCTGAAATTCATTTTTCATAATTATGATGAGTTTTTAAAGTAGTTTTGAAGCCCATCTAGGGACAAAAAAATGGAACCACCAACAGAAATTAAGTCCTGGATGGGAGAAAGGAAGGTCTGAGAAAGCTAGGACACAAAAAGACTTATGGAAACAGCTTTCCCTATCTTCACTGTTTCCCTTTTTTATCCATTTTATTCTGTTTGGTAGAAAATATGATCAGAATTATTACCATGCAAGCCTCATGCATGGGCTTTTACACAGAGAGGAGAGAATTGGTTCCCAAATAAAGAGGAACAAGGGGTACTGAGAGAACACAGGGGGAATGATGAGCCCAGCGCACTATCCTGCCAAGATTCTCTGCTTTTGGCTGTAATTCTAGCAAGTGCATGTTTCATACTGGCTGTTGCATGCTCATCACGAAGTTGTTTTGCTTTTTTAAAAAATTAATTTTAGAAAAGATAATTATTTTTTCATTAAGTCAGTGTTTTAATGCATTGTGTATCTTTTGAAAATTAAGGTTTAGGAGGGAAAGTAACAAGGTTGGAGTTGAGAATTTGGACGCAATTGATCTATTGTTATAGCAGACGTTTATCCAGTCTCCCATGAATCTGACCCTGTACTCCATACACGATCACAAACTTCCCAGCTAATCCCCACTCAAAAGCAGTCTATCTGAGACTCAGATAGGTTAAGTGATTTGGCCAGGATTGGTAGTAAGTCAATCTGAGATACCAACTCATGTTAACTGACTACAATTTCAACATTCATGTTTTAAAACATCTTTATATTTTTAAGGCAAAGAAGCCAACCTGCTAATGCAGAATCTGAACAAGCTGCAAACACCTGAAGAAAAGCTCGAGGTTTTATTCAAGAAGTATGCTGAATTGGTAAGATCTTTGATCAGTTCTTTTGGGAAGACATATCTAGTCTCTTGTTAGAGCTGTGAAAAGGAGACTGTTAGATTTTTTGTACTTCATTCTAGACTAGAGCTGGTTACCTCACACAAGCTAAAGATAGAATTTATAAAAGAAGAATCATCTTTAAGGAAAAGAACTCACAGCAAAAGGAAGAAAAGAGGATTCGAGCCTGCTCTGTTATTAATGGTGTTTTACACAATGGAAACGGGGAATGAGAGAGAAAAGTAAATGAAAAATATGAATATTTTAAAGTTCTTTTTTTACTTCAAAACAAAACAGAAATATATCCAGAACAATGATAAGCAAAGCTTACATTTTCATCCAGTTGTCATATTTAGGGTTTCTAAGGGTTAAAAAGAGAGGAAAACAGAGAATGAGGTAAATGCCACCCTCTTGGAATATACTTGTTTGGTCTGGCCCATTTCTGTACTTTTCTTCCATTCTTTCCCTTCCCTACAATATGGGTGGTTGAGTGCTCAGTTCCAGGTCTTCCACAGGCAACCACACTCTCAGTAGATAGGCTTCTTGCAGGGAATATCTGCATAGTGCTCTAGAATCTGCCAATGGAAGAAAGGGGGAGGGGCTTAGTGAGAAAGTCTCCCATGCCTGCTGAGATGAAGATGACTGCTCTCTAAGGTTTGTATACTTGCACACACAGAGAGGAAACTCGCAGCTGAGATGTGAAGGTGTCCAGACATGAAGCCAGTGACAGGAAAATGAAATTTAGGTCTGCATATTCCAAGAAAACTTAACGCTAGCCAGGTGCTGTTGGCTCATATCTATAATCCTAGCTACTTAGGAAGCTGAGATCTGAGGAGCCCAGTTCCAACCTAGCCCAGAAAGGAAAAGTGAGCCTCTCATCTCCAATTAACCACCAAAAAGCTGGAAGCAGAGCTGTGGCTCAAGTGGTAGAGTCCCAACCTTGAATGACAAAGCTAATGGACAGTAACTAGGCCCTGAGTTCAAGCCCCAATACTGACAAACATATGCAGAGAGAGAGAGAGAGAGAAGCACATCCACACACATGTACATTCACATTTTTTGGGGGGGGGTCCGGTCATGGGGCCTGAACTTGGGCCTGGGCGCTGCCCCTCAGCTCTTCAGCTCAAGGCTAGCACTCTACCACTTGAGCCACAGCGCCACTTCCGGCTTTTTTCTTTTTGCTTATGTGGTGCTGAGGAATCGAACCCAGGGCCTCATGCATGCAAGGCAAGCGCTCTACCACTGAGCCACCTTCCCAGCCCACATTCACATTTTTTAAAGAAAAAGAAAAGAAAATCTTACTTCAGGGAGTTTATTGAAATGCCTCCCATGTCTAGGTAGATTTATTTTACAGGTAAAGAAGCCCCAACATGGGTCATCTCACTTTTTAGGGTCTCTAGAAGATCTTAGACTTTATTCTTCCTCCTTAATTATTTTTTTCTTACGTATACCATAAAATCTGACTAAGCTTCAGGCCCACAAATTCTCTAAGCCTGTGAATTAAGTGGAGTGAATGACTTGCATTTTTTGTTGTTCACTCTGACTTTAATCCTGCAATCTTTATTGGTTCCCTCCTACTACTTTGAGTCATAGTACCACTTCTGGCTTTCTGGTGGTTTATTGGAGATGTGTCTCATAGACTTCCTGCCCTGGCTGGCTTTGAACCATGATCCTCAAATCTCACTTCCTGAGTAGCTAGGTTTATAGGCATGAGTCACCAATGCCTGGCTTGAATTATTTGTAATCCACCAATTACATTATGGTGGTAGAAGAACAATGAATACACAAAACTTTTTTTTTTAACTCTAATCCCATCATCTAAAACATCAGCTTTTTAAGAGCATTCTAGTTCTGCTAAAGATACATCTTAGCTGGTATCTGGTTTTCCTGGCTCATATGACAGATATTTTCTCAGGTATTTTACAATTTTCATAGCCATATTTTATAATTATTATGTCACATTAAACCAGGAATGGTAGCATATAACTATAATTCCAGTTATCTGTAGACTGAGACAGGAAAGTTGCAAGTTCAAGGCTGGGGCTGGGAAGGTGGCTCAGTGGTAGAGCGCTTGCCTTGCATGCATGAGGCCCTGGGTTCGATTCCCCAGCACCACATAAGCAAAAAGAAAAAAAGCCGGAAGTGGTGCTGTGGCTCAAGTGGTAGAGCACTAGCCTTGAGCTGAAGAGCTGAGGGACAGTGCCCAGGCCCAGAGTTCAAGCCCCATGACCAAAAAAAAAAAAAGAGTGGCCCAAGAAAAAGTACTTTAATTTTCTTAAATTCAAATTTTTGGTACTTCCTTTTAAGTAATTAAAAGTTTTTAAAGTTTCAAAGTACATAAAACAATAACACTAGTACAATTCTAATTTAGTATTTGATATTAACTTTACCTTGGTAATTTCATAATAAAGAGAGAAAACATGGAAGATTGTAGATAAAGTCCTATATGCCTGTTACAATTCTACAGTCAGCTGCAGCCAAAGCCAGCACTTGGCGAAGGTTGATCCAGTTACAATATGTTCGCTTTCATTCATTCATTAAGAAATCCCAGGTACTCATATGCATTCACATAAGTTTGAATTATTATGAGCGTAATTATCTACCAAAAAAAATCAGAAAAGTTAAGGGTTTATTTTAGAGCAAACCAAAATACAGCCAGCTAACTTTTACAATTGTATGATCTTTCAGTATAATTGTAATATTAACCAGTCAAGCACAAATCATCAATCTTCCAACTTATAAAACACTTTTTTTCCTTCTGACCAGAGGCAGTTTTGCTCATTTCCAGGGGTCAACAAGTATCTGTCTGGAGATGGTTTTAGATGTCAGAACAGGATCGTGTTATTAGCATATAGTGAGTAGGTGTCAGTGACATTAAATTGCCTACAATGTACATTGTTT
This sequence comes from Dipodomys ordii, assembly GCF_000151885.1. NCBI lineage: Eukaryota > Metazoa > Chordata > Mammalia > Rodentia > Heteromyidae > Dipodomys > Dipodomys ordii. Next base: position 10,642,625 of record NW_012267313.1, on the reverse strand, counting down.
TGCACAATACAAAATACATGATCCAACATGACAATGGTGCTGAAGTTGAGAAGCCTTGACATGTACTTTAATCTTCAAAAGGTAAAGTCTAAATCATAATAAGAATCACAATATGTAAATTCCAAGGAAGAATGCATTCACAATCCCAATATAATCACATGAATCAATTGCAGCACTGTGGAATAATGGTACAAAGTCAAAGAACATATCTATCATATAAACAGGAGTTTAGCATGAGAAATATAATTTAAAAAATCAGCGACTTCCAAGAGAAATATAAATTTCAGTCAGTATTTTTAGTAACATGGTTCTTGTTCCCCCCCAAGTTAATTTCTCCCTAGCAAGTAAAAAATTATACATGTGTATGGAGATATCAAATGTATATACCCTTTGCTTAATCTGGCAAGCATTTTATAATGGTTATTTCAGTGTGGCAGAAAGAAATGAATAAAGCAAAATGTCAATGCTCATATAGCTCACAAAGAATGAATTCCTTTTCAAAACATTTTCAAACTAACACATACAGCAGACACATGTGGTATGTGTATGCAATTGCATCAGGCTTTTTGAGGTACCAGGAGCAGCTGGGGTCTGGAGAGGTACCTGAGAGCTCTCCATGGCTTTTCTTTTTATTAGCCAACAAGCTCATCATTTGTACCTTCAACATAGGTACTACATCATAGGACCTTCCTGGCTTAGGCACCATTCAGGCACTAAATGAACACACAGTTACACACAAAAGGCTGGTGCGTGACTGTGGCCACACCGTTGGTCTCTCTGGAACTGACATTCCAACAGTGTACTAGTGTCTTTCTGAAGGCTTTTGAAGATTGATCCCTTAATCTGGATTAGTATTCCATGATGATGTTATCAAATTTAGAAAATAAAAAATGCATCCATTAAGTTTTCATTTCCAATAACTAATAAACACTTTTATGGTAAAAGTATAGCTCACCTAATATCTGGAATACATTTGCCCTTAGCAACATTTCCTTATATATCTGAAATTTAAATTTAACTAGGTGTCCTGTGTTTTATCTGGCACCCCTACCCTAGAATTTTAGCATCTCAGGATGGAAAGTACAGGGGTAAATTGGTTTCATTTCACATGCCATCTGCGATTACCAGAAACAAGTGCTTGTGGTGTCTTTGCTGTAGCACAGAGAGGGTGGGGGCTGGGTAGGCAGGAAACAGATATTTGTGTTCCATGTTGTTGAGTTATGCAGTGGTTATTTCTGACTCTGGTGACAATTCATCAATGTTTAGGTGTTTGAAGGATGCTTTTTTTTTTCTACTCCTTTCCCACACCCAAAATATCCAAAGCCTAAAATTATAAAGAAGAAAATTCATCTTTTGTTCACCAGTAGGCCATTTTCCTCTTTCCTTTTTTAAATAGCACTACAAGTTTGTTTTGAGAAGGACTTAGTAGAAGGGAATTATAATCCAAGCAAATTGTTGACCATTGTTTGAATGAAAGGTTTTATCACAAATTCTGGCAATTTACAGATTGAGATATTTCCTGCTAGCTATACTGTTGAACTCAGGAAAAATAGTCCTAAGACAACCAAAAAAAAAAAAAAGGGCAAATCAAAGAAGAGACTACTCCTTCTGGTAGTACATAGAAAACCTCTAGCTATTATGTTAACACTGTCTACAAGTACTGCAAAGGTGTGTGTCCACTTAGTGATCATTAGGGTTTGCTTCTTTTCTGTCAACCCTCAAGACTCCAATTCCATTCTCATTTGCACCCCCCACCTTTAGCTGGATGAACATCGCACTGAGCAAAAGAAGTTAAAACTCCTGCAGAAAAAACTGGTACAAATCCAGAAAGAAAAGGACCAGTTACAAAGCGAGCACAGCAGAGCGATCCTCGCTAGAAGCAAACTGGAGAGTCTGTGCCGAGAGCTACAGAGACACAATAAGACGCTGAAGGTATGTGTTCCCCTGCTGGATTAATGACATGTTTGCTTGTAGGCTGCATAGACACAGGCCTCTGCTACCCAGGGACAGATGAGTCCAACCATCAGAAAGCACTGAGTTTGCTTGTTTGTGACCTTCAATGCATCATTTTTCACCCTTGACTTTTCTTACTGATAAACTGAGTATTTCTATGAACTTCCTTCTGGGGTTGGGGAAAAATTAGGTAAAATTCTATATTTAAGGAATCCATAAGTACCTGATACAAAGTAGGTCCTTTATAAAATAAAGGCAAGTCTTTTTCCCCTTCTTACTATGTTGTATTTTATAAGGTAGCCCTTGGTTTACTATTTAAGACGTTTGCAAAATTTTAATATTTCATATTATACTAAATGCTACATGACATGAGACAGATCCAAAGCTAATTGATATGAGAAAGTGAGATTGAAAGCCAAAATGTCAATAGTTATCTGCCATGGCGGGGAGGGGCGGGAGGAGCTACTTGAAAAAAAAACCATAGGGACTCTTCAGACTTAATTATTCAAACTAAAAATAATAGACTGATCACTTCTGTCTGCACAAGGTTCATTAATTATAGCGTAAGCCCCTAACAGTGTGGTTAATTTGATTACATGCAGACACTAGCTCCATTCAATAAAATAAGACGCTGGGCCTTCTAGAATAATGCTGTCTTTGTCCATAGTTTCCTTTCAGTGGAAGATCTCAAAGCCCTGAACAAACAGTAATTAACCAGACACTAATGTTTCTGTGAGGTAGTTATTAGCGCATGTGATTAAAGGAGATACTTTAAGAGATGATGGCTTTAAGGACTCTGAGAAACCCAGGCTAGCAAGGGCCTAGAAATGGAGGTGTTATCCTCTGCTTAAGATAGGCATCCATATGTGGTTTTCTTTGCTTCGCTGAGTCTCCAAACTCTTGAGAATGTCATCTAGTGAGGACGTGCAGATTAAATCAAGCAAGTGGGAAATGTTTCAATCAGGAGATTTAAAGGAAGAATGATGCAGCTTGGGCCCTATGATGACACAGAGAGGTAGGATGGTGGCAGTGGCAAAGACCTTGGCAGTGTGTCTACATTCCTGCAGTCATGGCTCATGGCTACAAGCGATGAAATGATGTAGCATTGCTACACCAGCTATTGTGCTATGCGCCTTATTCTTCACAAACAACCCGTGAGTGCTTATATCTCCATTCTAATGAAGTGGCAGTCCAGATCAGTCATTCAAGGCTGTGACTGCTTTAAGCATCAGAATTAGGATTCAAATTCAAAGTATTTCTGGTTAGTTCCTTTTCCGCTTTTTTTTTTCTTTGACCCATGGGTTTTGTTTAGAATTACTGTTTAAATTTTATAGCCATTTGCATATGGTCTCCCTTAATAAGTATCTGGGCAACTTACTGTGCATTTGTATTCCTCTGTAACAATTAGCTTTAGGTCATGTCTAACTGCTGAGGAATGGGTGTTAACAAAAATTACCCTAGAAAATTGTTGGAACACTCTGCTTCTTTCAACCATATCAATTTTTGTTTCATGTATTTTGAAGCATTGATACTAAGTATATGCTCAATCATGATTGTTTTGTCTCCTTGATGTATTGGCCATTTTATCATTATGAAATATACTTTGATAATGACCTTTGTCTAAATAGTTACATTATTTGATACCAAATTAGCCACTTTAGTTTCCTTACTCTCATTTTTCCCCCAAGTTATCTCCTTTCATCCATTTATTAGAACTGGGTCTATAAGTTAAAGAATATCTCTTATAGGGAGTAAATAGTTGTATTTTGCTCCTTTTCATTTGCAAATATCTTCCTTCAATTGCAGTGCCAGTCCATTAATATAGAATATAAAGATTGATGTGATTGGATGAAATGGCAGGTGCCATGGTAAATACCATTTTATTCTTTGTCTACTATATACCACCTCTCTTTTCTGTTTCTCTTTTCCAGTCTTCCTTTGGATTATTTGCCATTTAAGGATTCTTAAATTATATTTAATATCTTACTTTTTTGTTTTGTTTTGTTTTTTGTTAGTCATGGGGCTTGAACTCTGGGCCTGGGTGCTATCCCTGAGCTCTTCAGCTCTACCAGTGCTCTACCATGTGAGCCACAGAGCCACTTCCAGTTTTCTGGTGGTTAATTGGAGATAAGAGTCTTGCACAGTTTCCCACTGTAGCTGGCTTTGAACCGTGATCCTCAGATCTCAGCCTACTGAGTAGCTAGGATTACAGGTGTGAGCCACAGGCACTAGGCTAATGTCTTAGATTTTTAAACTATCTCTGCATTATTGTTCAGTGATGACAATCTACATTCTTCACATTTCATAGCTTACCTGGAGTTCAATACTGTATCAACTCAACACATAGAACCATCACAACTAAAGAGATCTTACTTTTATATCATTAAGCTATGGCTGTCACGTATACACAATGATGTTAGACTGTTTTCTTAACCATCATGCATATTCCTTTAAAAATTAAACTATAAAACTATCTTTTTACAAGTACCAAGATAGTTAACATTCCTGATACCTTTATTTACTCTCAGCCTAAAGAACTTGTGGTAGTACTTGTTCTATGGTACAGTTCTTCTAGCAATCAATTCTCTTGATTGTCTTTTTTTCATATTCTATTTTTTGTTATTAAGGAGTTGTACAAAAGTGGGTTACAATCCCATGTTAGGTGATGGGTACAATGCTACTTGGGCAATGTCACCTCTTCCTTCACTTTCCCCCATTCTCCCCTTTACATTCCTGCCCATAAATTGCTTCATTCATCTTTTACATAATGCATATTGGATACCATGCCTGCATTTGTTCACCCTCCCTCCATTTTTGTGCCCCCCTTTGTCTTTTATGTTTAAAATGTCTTTTTTTTAAAAAAGTTTACTACTTAATATAATTTTTCCAAGTCTTTCTATTTCCTAACAAATGGGGCAATGTCATTCTTTCTGATGGAGGCATAGAATTCCATTGTGTATATATACCACATTTTCTTGATCCATTCATCTACTGAGGGGCATCTAGATTGGTTCCATATCTTAGCTATGGTAAATAATGCTGCAGTAAACATAGTTGTGCTGGTAGCTTTAGTGTGGTCTTGTCTGTGATCATTTGGATAAATGCCCAAAAGTGGGAAGACTTGGAAAAAAATTATATTAAGTGAAGTAAACCAGGCCCAAAGAAACATAGGTCCCATGGTTTCCCTTATTAGCAATTACTAGTAAATGTCTGAGGCATGCAGAAATGGTCAGGTAAGTTGATGTTAGGCAAAATGAACCCCGAGATAAGGACTAAAATGTTTTTTTCTTTCTTGCGATTGTTTCTAACCTATTTATAAGATGATTTCTTTGTTGCTTTGTATGTCCCTCCCTCACAGTATAACCCCTGTTTTCACTGTATTTGATGTTGGTATAACTTGTGGAGGGGAAGGGAAAAAACAAATTGTTTAGATAGGGATACAGGTGGACCCATTGCAACAATGAGATGTACAAGACATTATGTCAAAAAATGAACTTTACAATTTTGACGGGAAGACGGGGGGGGGCGGGGGGGGAGAGTGGAGGGGAGCGGAAGATGGGAAGGGATGGTAAAGGGAAACAAAGGAGGAAGCAACAATGTTTGATAAGAAATGTACTCATTACCTTGTCCATGTAATTGTAACTCCTCTGTATGGTATTTTCACAACAAAAAAATTTATTTTTTAATTAAAAAAAGTTTACTACTGAAGACTATATTTATTGGCTATAAAATTCAACATTGACAGGATTTGTTTACAGTTTTTCTTTAAGCTTTTATATAAATTGTGTACTATAGTTTCTGATGCAAATCAACAATAAGTTTGAGTTGCTATTCTTCTATGTATGATATCTCATTATCTGGCTACTTTCAATTGATTTTTTTCCCTATACTTTCTATTGATTTTTGGCTTTCAGAACCTTAACTATTTTATGACCAATAACAGTTTTTTTCATATATATCACACTTGGTATTTGTTAGGTATTTTGTATCTGGATGTTTTTCATCAAATTTGGGGAATTTTTCAGCCATTATTTCTTCAACTATTCTCTTTCCTCCCTCCCTATCTCCCTTCTCTGTCTCCTGATTCTAAGTCCATATGTGTCTTTTGATACTTTTTTTTCAAAGTAAAGAAGTTTATTTCGTCAACAGTTTGGGAAGCTAGAAATATAAGATCAAGGGGCCTCATCTATTTGGGTCTCTGGTAAGGAAAAAGCCTTTGGCTGTATCCCAACATGGTAGAGAAATGAGGAGGGGAAAACCCACAGGCAGAAGAAGCCAAGTATTAAAGTGACCTGAGGTTATATCAACCTGCTCTCGTGAGAACTAATGCGTTCCTTAAAACCATCACTGATGCTTTCTGAAATCAGCACCCCCAATGACTTAACCACCTTCCACTAGACCCCACCTCTTAACACCATCTCTGATTACACTACTGAACACTACCTGTAAACACCACCAAGCTGAGGTACCAGCATATAGCATATAAATCCCTGGGGGACACAGTCACATCATATTTAAAACACAGTACATTTTATGACCCAGCCTCAAAAATCATGGAGTATCATTATCACAAGAGTCACTGTCCATCCAATTTCAAGAGGAAGAACATAGTGGTCACTTTGCTTTGGCAGGACTTCAAATGTGTTATTAAGAATGAAAAACTGAGCTGGGTGCTAGTGGCTCACATCTGTAATCCTAGCTACTCAGGAGGCTGACATCTGAGGATCGTAGTTCAAAGCCAGCCCAGGCTGGCTTTTATTTTTTATTTTTTAACATTTATTATTATTATTATATTATTATTAATTATTATTATTATTAAGTAGTTGCACAAAGAAGTTCCCATTCTGCAAAACAGTATATGAATACAGGGTGTCTGACAATGTTCTTAGAGTCTATCACTGCATTGGTCATCTGTACGTCTTGCTGTTGTATCTTCAGATTTCATCATTTCTATTAGTCTATCTTCACCTTCATTGCTTTTTTCCTCTAATCTCTATCATGGCCTTAAATTTCTGATTCCATAATATTTAATTAATCATCAATTGAGACCATATATTTCCTTTACATCACTGAGCAGCATTATAATACCTATATAAAAATTCTTAGCCAGGTGCCGGTGGCTCACACCTATAATCCTAGCTACTCAGGAGGCTGAGATCTGAGGATCACGGTTCAAAGCCAGCCTAGGCTGGAGAGTCTGTGACACTCTTATCTCTAATAAACCACTAGAAAATTGGAAGTGGCGCTGTGGCTTAAGCAGTAGAGCGCTAGCCTTGAGCCGAAGAGCTGAGGGATAGTGCCCAAGCCCAGAGTTCAAGCCCCACGACCAACAAAAATTAAAATTTTTTCTGCTATTTCCACATTGAGACTATTGCAGAATAAGCTTACTCTGTCTTTTCTTTTGATAAGTAGTCACTTTTTTCTTAGCTTTTCATGTGTCAAGCCATTGCCAATTGTATCATGGATATTGTGACTGATGTCCTGGAGAACAGATTCCACCATCGCATTGACCTTTCTTGGCTGTGATGAAATACCTTAGAGAAATCATCTTAAAGGAGAACATGTTACTTGGGATCATGGTTTCAGTTTGTGGTGACTGGCTTCACGGTCTCTGGGTTGTGCTGAGGTGGCAGAGCAGGTTCCTCCACCTTGCCGTGGCCAGGAAACAAAAAGCCACGCCCAGTGACCTACTTTCTCCAAAAAGGCTTCATCTCCTAACAGGCTATTCAGCTATAAACTCATCAATGGATGAGTCCACTTGATCCCCTCATGATAGAAATAACCTCCCCAAAGCCCGTCAGTTGGGGACTCGTCCTTCAAAACATGAATCTTTAGGGTACAAACTTGCTAGGGAAACCATAACAATTATACTCCTTTGAAGAATGTTGACTTTTTTCCCCATCCAATCAGTTTAGCTAAATTAAAGCTACAATTCTTTGTTTCTCGGACAGTAACTTAGCTCTTCCGTTCAGTTCTTGTTTTTTTGTTTTTTACTAAGCTGGGTTGCTTTGAGTCTACTCTACAATAGGTGTGGCTCAGAATCAAAGCTTTGAGCCAGGGTTATTCATGGCATTTTGATTTCTCCCTCTCCCTCTCTTCTTCCTGGAACTCTCTCCTCCATGTCTGTGGCTATAATTGCTTAGCATTCTGACCTCTTGTTCTGCAGACCAGAAGCAGGGTAGATTTCCTAGGAAAAGTTTTACTGGCAAGTGCCAACTTGCCTCCAGGACTGTCTGATTTTCTTTCTTTCCCAGTGTTTAAATAGCTGTTTCTTGCATTATTTAGTCCAGAAATTATAGATGTGATCTTGAGAAAGTCCAACCTGGTATGACCTTTCTGGCTATACTAGTAAGACAGAGTCAGCTCCTGAATTTGTTCCTGGGAAGACCCAGGAAGACAATGCATAGCCAGATATCTTCCTACCATCATTAACGTTAACCTTCACTGTTTCTTCATTAAGGTAAAAACTCACACAAAACCTTAACAAGCTAGAAGAGTTTAGGGGGGAACAAAAACAATGAAAGTATAATGTGCTAATTTTAACAAAATACTACCTATCTTTGACATATCAAAGTTGAGTCTAAAACAATATTGTGAAAGACCTGCCTAGTGAGAGATGTTATCTCAAGAAAAAGATTTGGTAAGAAAATAAGCAACATTTGATATCATAACACAGGATTTTTAGTGTGCAAAGGACAATAGTCATCATCTTGTCCAAGCTACTCATTTGTCTACATAAAATTAATAATTTGTCAAGTAGTTAATTTTTTATTTTTATGCAGTTGTGGGGCTTGAACTCTGGGCCTGAGTACTGTCCCTCAGCTCTTCAGCTCAAGGAGAGCACTCTACCACTTGAGCTACAGCACCACTTCTGGTTTTCTGGTGGTTTATTGGAGATAAGAGTTTCACAGACTTTCCTGACCAGGCTGGCTTTGAACCGTGATCCTCAAATCTCAGCCTCCTGAGTAGCTAGGATTACAGGCATGAGCCACCAGCACCCAGCTCGAGTAGTTAAGTATTAACTGAGTACCTATGGATTATGTGCCAGGCATAGCATCAGTTCTAAGATCTGTGATAGTGGCTACAAAATTAATTCCAGACTGTGTCTTCAACTTTATTTGCTACTAATTTTTTTTCACTTTGAATAAGGTACTTGGTTTTAAAAGACAAAATCTTGTCTCACTGTCCAAATGATTGCAAATTCTTTATCAGTGAACTCAAATGTGTAAGATATAGCTAAATTATGTATTTATTTTCAGTACTGGGGACTGAACTCAAGACGCCACTCTTGCCAGATAGGCATATTCACTGGTTTGCTGAGGTGTTTTTTTAATTAATCTTTATTTTAATCAAATTTTTTATTATGATGTCTGAAGTTTCTTTCCCCCCCCCTCCACCCACACTTACTGTTGAGACACAGCCTCCAAACTTTTCTGTGTTGGTGATTTTTGAGATAGAGCCTGGATTCCTGATTGGCGCAATGCCTAGAGGTCCCCTATTTTAGTCTTCCTGCCCTGGTGCATGCAACTGTGTCCAGCTCTTCATTTGAAAGGAGTCTCATGATTTGCCAGTCCAATCTGGCCTTCAATTGCAATCTTACCAATCTAAGCTTCCCATCTCTAGATTTAATTATTTATTTACATGGTTGTAAGGTTTGAACTTAGGTCCTAGGTGCTGTCCCCGAGCTCTCTTGCTCAAAGCTAGCACTCTACCACTTTGAGCCACAGTTCCACTTCCAATTTTTGAGAGGTTAATTGGAAATAGAGTCTCGTGGTGACTTTTCTGCCCAGACTAGAATCAAACTACAATCCTTATATCTCAGCCTCCTGAGTAGCTAGGATTACAGGTGTGAGCCACCAGTGCCCAGCTAGATTTTTATGTCATTGAGAAACATGATAGCGAGATATGGTGATATAATCTGTAATACCAACACTCAGAAGGCTAAAGCATAAGGATCAAAAGTTTGAGACAGGCTGGGCTCCATAGTAAAACACTCTCAAAAAAGAGAGCTAAAGGGGCTGAGAAGGTGGCTCAGTGGTAGAGCGCTTGCCTTGCATGCTCGAGGCCCTGTGTTCGATTCCTCAGCACCACATAAGCAAAAAGAAAAAAGCCGGAAGTGGTGCTGTGGCTCAAGTGGTAGAGCGCTAGCCTTGAGCTGAAGAGCTGAGGGACAGCGCCCAGGCCCAGAGTTCAGGCCCCACAACCGGACCCCCCCCAAAAAAAAGAGAGCGAAAGAAAAAATGAGAAGGGAAGAAAAAGGGAACACAAGAAGGAAAGAGGGGAGAGAAGATAGCAGAGAGAAGAAAGAAGAAAAGAAAAGAGGAGGAGAGAGGAGAGAGAAATGAAAGATGTACATTTTGTGGCCAAGATTGAGTGTGGTTCCACAGTTTGCCATGAGTTTAGTGCCATCCTAACATCGGTCCTTTTATTGGTAGCCAGCTTCCCTGACTCTCCTGTGGATGGGGTCTTTATCAATTCAACTAGAGTTCAGATCATGGTCTGTATGTAGTCCTGTAATTCAGAATTTCTTGATCTCTAATCTTATCAGAAGCAATGAGATGACAGTCATTATTGCATGCATCTTGAATTGCTCTTAACAGATAGCAATAGTCATTTTTAGCAAAATATATATAGTAGACATTTGCAGGGAAATAATATACAGTTCATGTCTTCATATTCAGAAGCAGAACTACCTTACACAATATCCCTGAGGAGTTATTGCTGGACAAAGGTTTATAACATAACTGAATTACAAAACTGATGACCAGGTCAGAGATAGGAAATGTTTTAATTGTATAGAAAAGATGAAAACCCAGTGATAAAAGGTTTCCAGAGCACATATTTTCAGGATCAGTTTTTATTTTGATCACATTATTCTATTATAATAAAGATTTGTGCAATTACTCCTGCTAAAGTAATTATTTCTTTTTTAAAATCCCATTGTATAACTTGAACTTGGTAGGCAACCAAATGCAGTATATTTTTACTTGCCAACAATGAAGCAAGCTTTCATATTAACAATCAATCAGAGCTGAAAAGAATCCTAAAATGTGTGTATCATTTGTCATCAGTGTAAGTGTCTATCTTTGGTATGATGTACCAAGATCAACTCCTTTTATTCTAAAACAATGAGAGGAATAATCACAAAGCAAATAATTCTCAATATAGATGTAGCAGGAAATTGGGTATATTGTTAATGGTAACCAAAGAATGGAGAGTTTTGATTTGGGGAAAAAAGAGAACAAAAATAATTTAAAAACTAATTTACAATTCTCTGTTAACAAAGGATCAGGGAGAGATCAGATGTTTTATTTTAGAGTTAAAGAGACTTAAAACTTAATATTACTTTTGATTCAAATGCTACATTGAATATTTCAATTACTCAATGTGACACACAGAATGGTTTTTCTTCCAGAAATAAAATATCCAACTTACTTAGAAATTTTCCTTTTTTTATTTTTGAAAAGCTTTTATTGACATATATCTGTCTTCATTTCCCTTTTTAAGCTTTCTGATGAAAATATCTTTCTTGCTATGAAGAGGTTTACATTAGCATAACATATTTCTAAAACCTGGGCATGACAATTGTGTGGTTAATATGACATGGTTTAAAAAAAATAGAGGAATATTAGCTCTATCACTCCTCTCCCTGTACCTTTCTATAGGAACAAAAGGAGCTCATGATCTGTCCCCTCCATGGTAAAGTCAAGTTGCCTTTTTGCCCACTCCATAGTGAAGAGATCAAAACTGTGTGCCTGTTTGTCAGAATCACTGTAGTTCATTCACCCAGCAGGGGACACATCATCTTTAAAACAAGCCTATTCATCACCAGGATCAAATTCAAGGTCCTCCCAGCATCTGCTCTGAGTGACTGTGCACTTAACTGCCAAAACCTCTGCTCATATATTTATTTTGGGACAGGGTAACTTCAGCTCGAGAGGACTGAAAAAAAATTTCATTTACTCAGTATACTGAGTCCTCATGGTGATCTTATCCTGCATTCTCTAAGCCTATACACCAGCACAACAAAAACATTTGGCTTTTTATTCACAGGAGGAAACCCTCCAGCGGGCACGTGAAGAAGAAGAGAAAAGGAAAGAAATCACAAGTCACTTCCAGACTACCCTGACAGATATCCAGGCTCAGATAGAGCAACAGAGTGAGCGGAATATGAAGCTTTGTCAGGAGAACACGGAGCTTGCAGAAAAACTGAAAAGCATCATCGATCAGTATGAGCTCAGAGAGGAGGTGAGAACCACATCGAGCCTTTTGAAGAACTGCACATGGCTCTGGGTTGTGAAAGTGGGGAGCTTGCTTGCTTAATAACAAAAGACATGGCCAACCCTCTTGACTGATGAATGGTGAGGCTTGGATTTCCTTTACATCCAGACAGATGGTGCTTACAAAAATGCCTGGCTGAAATTCAAACTGGATTTCTTCAAAACTGAAATCACTGTAAAGGCAGTAAGTAGAAAGTGGAAGGCTTGGAAACAATATTTCCCAGCCCTTTAAAAATGTTCTCTATATAGACAAAAATACCTCTCATTTTCTTAATAAAAATCACTCTATCATCTAAATCAAGAGGTAGTAGTCTACAGAGCTTACAAGCCAATACTAGCACTAAAAAGGTAACAATGATAATAATGATAGCATTTATTTGGCACTTACTTTTGTCAGGCAATATGCTAAGTGCTGTACTTTGCATACAATGTGTCATTTAATTGTCTCAGCCTTTTCTAAAATCAACCAGAAGAAACTATATTTTTTCATTTTGTATATGATAAGCGGAGGCTCAAAGGCAAAAATCACTTATAGTCACAAAAGCTAAGATTATTTTTTAATACTTCCGATGTTCTTAAGACCCCAGATGGCCCTTTCAGGAATTTGTTAAGCTTATATGCCTTTCCCCATCCTAGCCAAATTTTACATCTGCCTTAAAATATAACATAACATAGTCAAAGTGACTCTCTAGGCAATATTCTATGAAAAAAAAAAGGAACTGAGCCAAGAGCATATGGTCCCAGTAGTTTGGTAAGCAGGAAACGCTTCACAGTGTACCAAAATGCCTTGCAACCACTTTAGCAAGCCTAGTTCAGAATGGAGGTTCAGATAAAGAAGAGGGGACGATGTGAAAAGAAAATGGCCACACTCTTCAGAGAGCTGCAGATGGGAAGCCCCGGTATACCAATTGTATATCCACACAATCTGATCCCCGTAAAGCCCAGGGACAGAATTTCACATGGCCTCTTTTTGATGATGGGAACATCTTCATGATTAAGTCTTCTCAATGAGGTAGAGTGGAAACCTCACTTTATCCAGCAAGTCCAGAGGTCAAAAGGTATGTGAATTTGCACATCCACAAATCTGTTCTTTTGTGGCCCTTGACTTTGTCATCTTCATTTGTGTTAGTCAGCTTTCTGTGGCTGTAACAAATGTGTGTTATAATGCATTTACCCAGAGGTTTGGGTTTTGTGTGTTTTTAAATTTTTATTTTATTGTAAAGATGCTGTACAGGGGGGTTACAGTTACATGGGTAAGGTAATGAGTACATTTCCTATGAGCATTGTTACCTCCTCCTTGTTTTTCTCCTATTATCTGTTTGACTTAAGAGCACTGAGGCTTTGGTCTACGCTCCATCGGCCCCACTCATCTTGAGCCTGTGACAAGGCCACATAATCATGGTGAGAAATGTGGAGCCAGAAAGATGCTCATGTCAAAGCAGCCAGGAAGCAAAAGAGGAATCCAAAGGAGCAGAGTCCACAGTACACTTCGGGGCACTCACAAGTCAGGCCCCACCTTTTACATTTTTCTGCCACTCCTCACTACCAGCAAGTTAGACATTTGGCTTTTAACACATGGCCTTTGAGTGCCATTTCAGATCCAATGGACAGCACCAACCCATCAGACCAACGGAGTGGAATTCAGGGACCTGGGACTCACTCCTACATACAAGGACCACGTGGTGGTAACTCACACCTTTCTCACCATAGTGCAGATACTAAGCATGATACCCATGTTAATGTTGTAGCTAAAAGAGCCAAAATACTACAAGACAGTTTTCTGTCACTCACTGTATAGATCTTTGTGGTGGCTACCATAATGACATCCTATCAACTACTTAATTTTTTTTTTTTTTTTGGTCAGTCACGGGCCTGAACTCTGGGCCTGGGCACTGTCCCTTAGCTCTTCAGCTCAAGGCCAACACTCTACCACTTGAGCCACAGCGCCACTTCCGGCCTTTTCTGCTTATGTGCTACTGAGGAATCGAACCCAGGGTCTCATGCATACAAGGCAAGCACTCTACCAGCCACCTTCCCAGCCCAACTACTTAAATTTTTTTAAGTAATGTTTTTAAAATAATATTAGGATCTTAGTCAGGCACCAGTGGCTCATGCCTATGATCCTAGCTACTCAGGAAGCTGAGATTTGAGATTGTGATTCAAAGCTAGTCCAGGAAGAAAAGTCCCTGAGACTCTTATCTCCAAGTAATCACCAAAATGCTGGAAGCAGAGCCTGTGGCTGAAATGATAGAATGCTAACCTTGAATAGAAAAAGGGACAGTGTCTGGGCCCTGAGCTCAAGTCCCAGAACTGGCATGCATGCATGCACACACATGCACATACACATACATGCACATACACAAAATAATAACAAGGTCTAAATCAGGCATTGGCATGTTGAACTCTGGCACCTCGACGCTTGTGTCTACCACTGCACATGCAGCAATGCAAGTGCATTTATTCTGCCCCCCCCCTTGTTAAATCTCAAAACAGAGCACTTGGGTTCCTGTGAATTCTTTTTGTTTCAAGCACCAACAATAAGCTATGTTTTCTGTGTGTTCTATATTTTTTCTTAGCATCTGGACAGAATATTTAAGCACAGAGAACTGCAGCAGAAGCTGGTGGATGCAAAACTTGAGCAGGCCCAGGAGCTGATGAAGGAAGCAGAGGAGCGGCACAGTCGAGAGAAGGAATATGTACATATCGTTTCAGTTGGCGTGCACACCTGGTCTCCCTGGTGTCAGAGATGCTCTAGCCAAGTCGTTTACAATCACAGATAGAGAGCACTAGACGGATGAAGGAGTCCTAACTGGGCCAGCATAGTACAAAGCACTGTACACCACTTTTCACCCCAAATACTCAACAACTATTCAATGATTTTTTCCTTATGTACCTGTCATCTACTGAGCACCTTATGTACCTGTCATCTACTGAGTATTGGGGTGTAGCTACAAACAAGACAGAGAAGGGTTATCTCCCTCCAGGCAGAGGAGTTTCTGATTAGGAAGAGGCAGGCAATGATTTGAGAGAACACTGTTATCTATTAGGAAAATAAGGTAGAACTGAGAAGGAACCAAAGGAGAGGATCTACTTTAGATTGGGTGATTCCAGAGGGGAGGAGGACTCTCTCGAGGTAAGCCCTACTCAATTAGGGGCCACCACCTGGGGCGTGGTCTCCAGCCGCAGACTCTGCAGTTAGGCTTGTGATGACACAAGCCTGACCTACTCCCCAAATAGCAAATGGTCAGGGAGTAAGGAAGAGTAAGTTAACCACTGGGGAAAGGCTTACAGTGAAGTTGCAGAGGTAAGCAAGTATCAATGCTACATTGTCTTGCAGGGCTTAGAAAATAGTATGGAGCCATTCATGGTGATACATGCTTAATCCCAGTATTCAAGGTGTTAAGTCAGGAAGATCTTGAGTTCAAGACTATCCTGGGCCAGGCACTGGTGGCTCACAACTGTAATCCTATCTACTGAGGAGGCTGAGATCTGAGGATCACGGTTCAAAGCCAGCCCGGGCAGAAAAGTCCGTGAGACTCGTATCTCCCAATAAACCACTAGAAAATTGGAAGTGGTGCTTTGGCTCAAGCGGTAGAGTGCTCGCCTTGAGCTGAAGAGCGCAGGGATAGCACCCAAGCCCAGAGTTCAAGCCCCACAACTGACAAAAAAAAGAAAGAAAGAAGACTATCCTGGGCTACACAGTGAATTTGAGGTGACCCTGAGTTACAATAGCAAGTGTCTAAAACAAAATAAGAAGTAGTTTGGATTTTATCCTAAATATAGTGGGGAAAGTAATGGGAAGTTTTAGGAAAAGGAATGAGAGAATCCTTTGCATCTGTAATGGATTCATTGGGCTTTTGGGTGGAAAATGGCTGGGGGAATTGGCAGCTGAGATGGAAAGATGGAGATGGATAAAAGTTATTGTAACACCAACAAGATCATGAAGAAAGGTAGAGTCAAGGATGACTCCTAAATTTGGAGCTGACGAAGCTAAGTGGTGGTCATATTTCCTGCTCTCATTAATCCTAAGCATCTCCTAAAAGTTTAGGGTGAAAAGAGCAAAGTTCAAGGAAGATACACAACTTAAGGCCACACACTGCTAAGTGACAAAATTGGGCTTCAAGTCCACATGGAACCACCCTCCAAAGAAGAAATTTTGGAAAACTTAAATGTGTAGCTATTTCATAACAGAAAGCTATACTCTAAGAAATGGATCCAATCTAGTTCTTAAAGAAAACATTCAATCATGCCTCAAAATCCAAGAAAACAGACACCCTCTTAGATAACATATGCTTCGTACAGGATGGCTGAACTTTTCTATGGCATATATGAGACTTGGCAAAGGGAGAATAAGACAAAGATGCAGGTGAGGGGTCCTGGAGAGCAGATTGCAGGGAGGGGTACAGCCTTAGTGAGAAGCAAGCTCTCTATCAGATTTTCCTACCTGGCTAACCAAAATAGCAGATGTGAGTCAAAGATAGGAGGCTCCCTGAGGCCTCAAGGCTGGTCATGTGCTTGGCTTCCAGCTGGTACCACTTCATTAGGAGCGTGGTGAGGTACTACATCTGAGGTACTAATAGAATCACCTGGTTCCCTCCAGGCCACAGACAACAGTCCTACCTGGTTGGTTCAAAAAGACCGCTGCACGTCTACTTGCAGCTGCTCCAAGCCGCTCCTAAGACCAATCAGGGGCCCTTCATAATTAGCTTTAGGTGATAGCATGGTTGTTTTATTGAATAACAACTAGAAGTCTTATATGGCACATCATAGATTGTGCATTGTATCTAACCCAATGCAAAGGCCACAGCTTTAAAAAATAAATTGATACACATCTTAAGCTAAAATAATATCTGTTACACAAGTGTACATGGATGCGGTGCTAAAAGTACCTTTCACAATCAACCATTCCAGGGCTCACTTCTGACCAGGTTTGGAGGTCTCTGCCTGTAGAAGAGGGGTGAAGCATCTTGCTTTGTAAATTACCACAGGGCAGGACTGAGAACAGTTGACCAAATTTCTGTTTTTTCAAAGTACAATCCATGGAACTCCAAGATCCAAAGCATACCTGGGTATTTACTGTAAGCAAAGGGTTTGTTCCCACCCTATACTTCTTAAATCTTACTCCCCAAGAAGGATCTGTCTTTTAATGTGCCCTGAGCGCATTCAGATGCATTTTGGAAACTGTGTATCAGGAATGGGGCACAAAGATGAAATATAAATCTCTTACCGCATTGCACTCACTGTAGCGAAGCTCAGAGTCTTGGAGAATTGCTGCGATCATATAAAGCACAGCTGCTGCCAGTCACACCCAAGTGAAGAGGCTTAAGAGATGGGGAAGAAGAGATGGATGCTAGCTGAAGAGGATGGCTAGAGAATCTTCCAGAATTTGGTAGAAGGTTGAATTTTGTGTGATTCATCCTTGATTGGGAAAGGGTTGTTTAAATTAAAAATGCCAGTTTTTTTTATTAAAAATCTAAATTTAAAAAATAAAACTGTTAAACTTTTTTTAGCTATCTCAGATTATTTTAAGTTCCAAACAAGATATAATCTGGCTAATATAAAAGAAATTAGGCTTTACCCAAATTGCAGGCAAATGGTGGTTAAAAACAATTTGAAAGCTAGGTACTGAGGAGCTCATGACTGTGATCCTAGCTCCTCAGGAGGCTGAGCTCTGAATGTCATGGCTCAAAGCCAATCAGGATAGAAAAGTTTGGGAGAATCTGACCTCCGGTGAACAAACAAACAAAAACACCAAAAGTGGAGCTGTGGCTCAAGTGGTAGAGTACAAGTTTTGAGTGCAAGGGCTAAGAGACAGCACTCAGGCCCTAAGTTCAAGCCCCAGCACCAGCACAAAGAAACAATAATTAAAAAAAACAATCTGACCTTCTTCCCTTGCATTCTGTCTTTTTCCAGTTGCTGAGCCAGGCAGCAGAGTGGAAACTTCAGGCCAAAGTGCTGAAGGAGCAAGAGACAGTGCTACAGGCTCAGGTAAAGTGGGGTAACAGGGCATCTTGGTTCATGTTGACCTTACTCCTCCTCACCATGAGGCTAGGGCCAGAGATGCCTCCGCACATTGCCTCACAGATGACAGAGGATGTGGGGACAGAGGGTGGAAATTAAAAATAAAAACCAACCTCATGTTCATTATTATTTTTTTTGGGGGGGGGTCTGGTCATAGGGCCTGAACTCTGGGCCTGGGCTCTGTCACTCAGCTCTTCAGCTCAAGGCTAGCGCTCTACCACTTGAGCCACAGCGCCACTTCCGGCTTTTTTCTTTTTTGCTTATGTGGTGCTGAGGAATCGAACCCAGGGCCTCATGCGTGCAAGGCAAGTGCTCTACCACTGAGCCACCTTCCCAGCCCCATATTTATTATTTTTAAGTAGAAATAAAAATATAGTATTACATCTATGAAAAGAAGATGTTTTGCACCAAGAACATGGAGCCAAAGGTTTGTGGACGAATGAGGCCATTAAAATGGCCAGTCACAGAAAGCCACGGTCCAGATTATCACCTGCCTATGCAGATTTTCTATTTCTTCCCTCTCCCATTACCAAATTAAGAAGAAAAGGCAAACTGCTGAGATGTACAATTTATAACTGTCAGTTCTTAAACTGGTGTGTGTGTGTGTGTGTGTGTATAAGACCATACTGGTGCTTGAACTCAGGGGATAGTGCTTTTGCTGGACTTTTTCTCTCAAAGCTGATGGTGTATACCATAAGAGTCACAGCCCTCCTTCTGCTATTTTGCTGCTTAATTGGAGCCAAGAGTCTCAGATTTGTCTGCCCAGGCTGGCTTTAAATCAAGATTCTCAAATCTCAGCCTTCTAAGTAGCTAGGGCTATAGCCATGAGCCACCAGAGCCTGGCTTGATATAATTTTTAATAGGACCTGAGAGGGAAGGTTTTCCAGGAGTTAGAGCCTCTATAGCAGGTCTACAACTGCCTTGTCATAGGGCACAGAGAGTCTCTAGCTCTGCAGCTGGGAGTGTCCCAGGCAATCCCAGAGTTCATCTCATCATTGTGTAGCAAGAGGCAGGCAATGGCAGATCCCTAGCTAGGAGATCAGTAGTGGAAAAGAGGTATGACCTTACTGTTCAGAGGTGCAAGAAAACCATGCCAGGGGTTCTGATTTACCTAGCACTGTTCATTCAAAGCAGAGAGCTTGGGGAACAAGAAACTACTTGGAACTATGCAATGCTTACCTCATCCATTATATACAGTCTCTACTCTTCTGTGCTAAATATAGATGAATTTGACAAGAGTCAATCAATATGATTAGATTCTGAGCTGAATTATTCAAGTGGCACTAGAATCTAGAGTTGTAATGATCTGAAAAATAAAACATAAAGATGCAATCCAACCTTCAAACCCTAACATTTCAAACTTGGAAAAGAACCTATCAAGGGTTCTAGATTTGCCCTTGATCCTCATTCATCCCTCAGGTCTGGACAGCTCTAGGAACCAAAGTCAGGATCCTATTTCTCTATGTGACCCTGTGGACCTCTACTCAACCTATGTAAGACTAACTTCCCTTGTCTGTAGAGTGACATGCCAAGCCAGAGGCCTCTGGGATACCCAATGCTTTTTAGTGTTAAGAAATAGCGTAACACCAGGCATGGTGAAATAGCATAACACCAGGTGGCTCATGTCTATAATTCTAGCTACTCAGGTGACTGAAATCTGAGGATTAAAGTTCAAAGCCAGCTCAGGCAGGGAGGTCCATGAGACTCTTATCTCCAATTAACCACCAAAAGAACTGGAAGTGGAACAGTAACTCAAGAGGTAGGGCACTAACCTTGAGCAATAAAAGCTCAGGGACAGTGTCTAGGCCCTGAGTTCAAGCCCTTGGGCCAGTATACACACAAAAGAAAATGAGGCTTCACTAATAAATATATAATGTATACAGTTGTTTACTAAATTATCTATGCAAAGCACCAGGCCAGTTCCTAGTCCCAAACAAGTACAATTAACTCAACCCATACCTACTGTACATTTTCCAAATGGGGGGTCAGGGTTCTAGGTGATAGTATACAGTCAAGAAACAGAAAAATCACTGCCTGAGTTGACTCCCTTTCTAGTGCTTTCCCTAAGGCTAACAAAATGCTAACTAGCAATCAGTGTGTGAGCTAGTATAGTATTTCATAGGTAATCATCATGTGAGAAAATAAGAGAGTCTTAAGTTGAAAAAGTTTTAAGAAGATGACCTCAGGACCCCAACTGGCTCTTGAGGATAACTGTGAAGAACTTCCAGAGCTGAAGAACTTGGCTCTTGTCTGAATTAACCCTAACTTCTCTTCCTTTGCCCATAGTTGCCCACAGTGTAGGCTACCTCTCAGGTTGCAAAGATTCTCCTTTTTTTTCCTCTTTAGACAAAAGCAGTGCTTTCAAAACTCCAATTATTACTTAATCTTCCAGAAGGAAAGAAAGGCTGTAATCATTATGTGTAATGCTGAAGCAAGCTTCCCCCCCCCCACTGAAGTATCAGCATTATTAGTGGTAAGCTTTTGCTGGGGATGGTAGCACACACATGCAGCTCAGCTACTGAGGAGGCTGAGGCAGGAAGATCTGAGCTGCAGCCCCAGGGTAACTCAAGGCCAACCCAGACAACAGAAACAAGTCCTTGTGTCAAAAAATACCACACTTTCCGGGCACTGGTAGCTCACGCCTGTAGCTACTCAGGAGACTGAGATCTGAGGATCACAGTTCAAAGCCAGCCCAGGAAGGAAAGTCTGTGAGACTCTTACTAGAGAACCAGAAGTGGTGCTGTGGCTCAAGCGGTAGAGCTGAAGAGCTGAGGGACAGCACCCAGGCCCAGAGTTCAAGCCCCACAAGCGACAAAACAAAACAAAACACCTTGACAAGCAACCTTATTGCAAATCTTACTTAGCACTCTCACATTTCCTTTGGTTTTATGCAGTCTTTAAAGGGGTGTGAGTGGCACCACTCCAGGCCTTCAGCCCCATATCTAAAGCCTGAGCAAGAGAAAGCTCAAGGACAGACAACATTGTTTGTTCAAACTGAAGTCACATTTTATTCATAAGGCAACAGCTGGCCAGCTGGGAACATGTTTCTTACTTAGGGAAGAGATGTCTGGCTTTCAATTATATAGACTGAGGCAAGAGAGGGACTGTCAGAGATGATCAATGGCATACAATTGTCACTACAAATGAAGTGTTCATTGGATCAATAAGGATGCAGACAGTAGCTGATGTGGAAAGTCAGTAGTATCTGACAGCACAGGCACAAACCACCACCAGCGGGGAAAGATCAGTGAGTACACTCATAAAAATGTGTCACCATGGTCTCAGAAGTCTTCTCCCTGGTCCATCCATGATGAGAGGAAAGCCCCTGCAAGTAGTTACTGTCTCCACACCATTCTCAAAGGCTAGCAAAGACAATTCCTGGACATGAGTTCAGTTTCCTACACTCTACAGATGTTTAAAATTCAGTGCTCAGTTAAAAGAATGTGTGAGTCCCTTGCCCCATTTAAAAATGAAATGTTGAAGCAATTAGCATGACTTTGAACAATACAGTAGTTTTCTTTCTATTTCTGCCTCTGGTAGGAAAAATACTGCACACAACCTCTGGCTGTCCTCTGCTGGATTCTCTGAAACCCCAGGATGAGCATAGGCACATCCCTTGTCTATTCAAACCTGCATTGTGTCAGCATAATCCTCAGAGGGAAAGTACAATTGGACAAATAACCATTAAGGAAATACGTTTTTTTAGGGGATAGTGTTGAGGCTGGTTACCTGAAAAATACATAACTCACACATGTTTTGCCACCTAGGAAAAATAAGTCAGGTAAAAGAAAAGCAGACAATTAAATGCAGGTCACTAGAAGGAAAAAATAGAGAGTTGACAATAGGTTATAGGGTTTACATTTTTCATTTCTGAAAACTTCTAGAGATTGGCTGTACAGCCATGGGAACATACTTACTACTGATCTATATATTCAAAAGTGTGTGTGTGTGTAAAACTATATATATAGAACTATATATAGTCCCCTACTGGAACTCAAACTTGGTACCTGAAGCTTTCATTCACTCACTAGCATTTTACCAACTGAGCCATGCCTCCCACCTTAGGATGATAAATTTTGTTATACACATTTTATCAAAATTAAAATGGTTCCCAAAAGTGGATGTGGAAGGAAACAAAAACAGTCACCAGGAAAAGCCCAGAAGAGATGGTAATGGAGCAAGGCATGCTTCTTGGCACTTGTCTGCTTTCTTCATGCCTCAAGCCAGCAACAAGAAAAAATGGCAAAGGAACAAAAACACCTGCCCAATTAATTCACAAAAAAATAAAAATTCTGATTTTCTCCCTTAGATCTTTTACTTTGAGAAAAGATGGGGGAAACTACTTTATAAGTACATGCAAGTAAAAGTCACTACAGCTGAGTGAAGACAGTCTAACCAAAAACAAAACAAAACAAACAAAACCAAGAATGCCTGTCAACACTGTTGAAGTTCAGATACAACTGTTTCTGACTGTGTCAGTGTCACATCTGGGAGTGGAGAGACCACGCAGGTTGCCTAACTGAATCCTGAAACTCTAGAGTGTAAGAAAGGATTGGGAAGACCAGTTTAGGAGACCACAGTTTTTCAGCAACCCCCACATTTGTGAAACTGCTGAGATTAGTAGTAAATCATTAAAAGATTCAAGGGGCATAAAGGATACGAAAAAGAAAATTTCAGGATGGACTTGGCCAAGAATGCAAATGAATAAATTTTGTGATAGATGATTCCAAGATGTTTTAAGGAACAGACCACTAATGTATAATATAGATAGCCAGATCCACAAGAGTTTACACTAGGATTATTATTATTTTATACACTCTGTGTGTGTGTGTGTGTGTGTGTGTGTGTGTGTGTGTGTGTGTGAAATCCAAGAGCATTTTCCTAGCCATGAATTCCTTGCTGCCCCTTTACTCAATTTTCTGTAATCTTTCTGCCAAGGAATCATGAGAAACAAACATAATTTCAATTCTGTCATATGGCAAATGAGAGGTTTCAGACTGATGGTCATTTGTTTGACTTCTCTTTGGAAATTTTATATCCTATGAAAGAATTTATGATAATATTTTGTTGCTGCTTGCTGTACTAAACCTTCTATTATTCTGCATTATTTAGAAATAAACCAATGTGATAAGCTGCTTTCGGAGATCTAGGGGGTCTTTTCTTCACATACACTCATCCACTCGCTCTGACACTCCCTCCACCTGTGAGCATTCTCCAGTCTCCTGCTATTTTAGTCTGTGTGCTCTTCTCTCTTTTAGAAAACAGAGTCCCATCGAAACTACCAGTTGCTCAGCTTTTCAGACAGCCCTGTCCACCAAGTCTGGCCATATTTGTTATTGAGTGCTGTAAATTTGCTTCTTCATGTAAGACATTGTTGTAACCATCTGAGGACCTGGGACTGTTTCCCACACTGAAGAGTACTGAACTGAAAATGGAGGCTTAACTATGTTAATTTGTCTCTATTAAGTCTCTTCACTCAAAACAAGCCACCCGGATTCCATTTTCAGAACCAAGGTTTTGATGTTAGTGTCATTCACAGTCAGGGATTTAAACACTTTTCTTCCTAGTGCTGCCCACTGTTGTCATCTCAGATGCAAAACTTGAAATTAACCATGTGAAGATACAACGGCCCTTTTCAGTTCCTCACCTCTCAAGAAAGCTAATCCCTTGGATGCTTTTTTTAAAAATTTTTTTATTGTGAAAATACTGTACAGAGTGGTTACAACTACATGGGCAAGATAGTGAGTACATTTCTTATCAAGCATTGTAGCCTCCTCCTTTGTTTACCCTTCCCATCCATTCCCAGCCTCCCTCCCCCCCCACCCAGTCCTCCCCCCCCAAGTTGTAAAGTTCATTTTCCGACATGACAACTTGTACTTCTCATTGTTGCAACAGGTCCACCTGTATCCTATTTAAACGACTTGTTTTTCCCCTTCCCCTCATGCTTTTTGTATAAATTAGAAAAGGCATCTCTTTATCAACACTCACTGCTCTCATCTGTGATTTTGCTGGAAGGGGGCATTGTGAAGAACTAGTGGCTAGAATACCATGTTGATAAGCATACAAAAGCGGAATGCCTAAGGCAGATATGGTAGTTGCTTACAGTGATTACAGTCTGCACAAAAGGTAGCCACCCTGGTCCTTGGCCATCCACCTTCCTTTTTTTTTTTTTCTTTTGCCAGTCCTGGGCCTTGAACTCAGGGCCTGAGCCCTGTCCCGTGGCTTCATTTGCTCAAGGCTAGCGCTGTATCACATGAGCCACAGCGCCACTTCCGGCTTTTTCTGTTTATGTGTTACTTAGGAATCGAACCCAAGGCTTCATGCATGCTAGTCAAGCACTCTACCACTAAGCCACATTCCCAGCCCCACACCTTCCTTTTATCGCTTAGTTCATTTGTCTACATTCTGCCTCCCGTCAAGATACCTTCCCTACCAACTCACGTCTCACACAATCACCCACTGTACCTACTGGCTGATGGGGCAATTTGTCTCCATCATCATAGAGTCGTTGTCTTAGAGATTAGCCTCTCATTAGGAGTGAGGGTCCCTCAAGAACAAAATCCCCACGTGAAACACCTTTGTGCCTATAGTCCACGTATATGTATTCAGTGCTTACTGAATGTTGGTAAAAGGCTTGATACAATGAAATAGTGGAAATATATTATATCATTGTTTTCCTTTATGGAAGCAAGTCAGCCATGTTCACTCAGCTGGGCTGATCTTATAGTGAATAATACAACTGAACACATGATTAACACTCTACTGAGAATTCCTTTAAATCATTTTTCTTCTCAAATAATGAACAATGACATGTTGTTTTGTTCTGGAAGCAGCCTTAAAATAGTTCTCTTTCCTCTGTTTACAGCTTACTCTTTACTCAGGAAGGTTTGAAGAGTTCCAGAACACTCTGGCAAAGAGCAATGAAGTGTTCGCCACTTTCAAGCAGGAAATGGATAAAGTGAGTCTTACTTACCATCTATGAAATATTGACATTTTCTGACAGGCAGCTCTCCTTTGGGTTCATTTTCCCATGCTATTTTGGTGTATATCATGAAGTAATGAAGTATTAAAGGTAGGAATGAGACTTGAGTCATATTTTTTTGGTAAATTTGTAGTGAATAGATCTTAACAAGAGCCCCAAACTTCTAGGATATATTTCAGTCTGGGGAACAGTATTTCTTTTTTCTTCTTCATGGCTAACATGTATATAGCAAGGGCCAATATTATATTGTATCTATTAAAGTCTAACCTTCTAAAAGTTAATAAAAATCTTTCATATAATTATATAAAAGTATAATATTAGAGGAGAAAATACTGTTAGAGTGGCTCCTTCTAGACCCCTGACTAAAGATGTGAAAGTCCAATTTTACATTTTGAGTGTGTTCTCATACACTCAGTATGGCTGGACAGTACTTGTTGAAGAAGTGAATTCACTTTCCACTATCGAATTTTATTTTTCTTATCTATAAATTGAGATATTATCTTTCCTCATTCACGTGATTGAAAAACTCATAAATTAATGTACTTCAAAAGGGGTTTCAAATTTTTTGAGAATATTTAACAAATACATGCTATGAGTAGGTATGAATAGTATAACTAGACATTTTGTTTCATTTTGTTTTGTTTGTGCTGACCCTGGGGGGCTGAACTTTTGGGCACTATCCATGAACTTTTTTGCTCAAGGTCTAGCACTCAGTTGGTTGAGCCACAGCTCTACTTCTGGCTTTTTTTTTTTTTTTTTTGGTGGTTAATTGGAGATCAGAGTCTCATGGACTTTCTTGCAGTGGCTTTGAACTGGAATTCTCAGGTCGTAGCCTCTTGAGTAGCAGAAATTATAGGCATGAGCCACCAGCACCAGGCTTGGATGTGTTTAATTAAATCTCATTCAATTCAGTATTTTTGTAAGCATGTCAGTAGCAGAACTATTTTGATGGGTATGACAGCTTAATTCTATAGTACTAGCTACTTGGGAGGTGGGGTAAAGTTGCCGCATGGTTTGAGCTAGTCCAGGCAAAAAGGTCACAAGACCTCAACTCAACCAACAAAAAGCTGAGCACAGGTGGTGTATATTTATCATCCCACCTATGCAGTAAGGGTAAACAGGAACATCACAGGCCGGGTAGATACTGGCAGAACGGGAATCCCTAGCCTCAAAATAACCTTAAGCTAAAAGGGCAAAGGGTGTAGCTCAAATGATAGACCAGCTGTGTAACACAGCAAACCCCTGACTCTCACCTGAGTCCAGCCCCCACCACCATTCTGCAATGAATCAATTTATGGGTGGACATATTTTGGGCAGTATTTTCATGAAGTCCTGTAATTAATTTCACGATTAAGAACGTTAATGCTCGGTAAAAGCTAGTTTTCTCCAGTTTGCATGTATATATAATCCCAGTTACTCCACAGGTAGAGATGAAGGGGACAGAAGTTCAAGGCCAGCCCTGGCTCAAAGTTAGTGAGACTCCCCACACACCAACTGTAAGATACTGGCAGTTCATGCCTATAATCCCAGCTACTCAAGAGGCTGAGACACAAAATTCACTAACTGAAATGAAATGGAATACATCCAGCCCATTCTGTTAACTCTCTGAATATGATTCCACTTCTCTGAGACTCAGTTTCCCCACTAATGAAGTAGGGGGTAACCACAGAACCTTTTTTCAAAGACTAAATAAATAATGTGTAATCACATTCGGAGAACTTGCCTTCATCCTGCAAATAAACACAGATAGAGGACACAGAGAGTTGCTTTACTGTGGCCAGTGCCCAGATATTACCAATATTGCAAGGACTAAAGGCTATGCCAGCTTTGTGATTGTGATAGTCTTCTGCTCAGTAAAATAAATGATCTAATTTGCAAGTTTATTCATGGGTCTTGGTTAAGAAATCTTGACTTTGAATGAAAGGAAAAGCAACAACAAAACAATGTGCTCCTAAGTAGTTTTCTTTCTCTTGAATTGGCTCTCAGACAAATCCATTCATTCACCATTGACCTAGAGAACTCAGAAATAAGTCCTGACTCTTCCACAACCTTCATTCTTAGCATTCAACGTCTGTTTGCTTTAGCATCTGACAACAGAAGGACTGCTCTAGATGCCACATATGGAACTAGTAGCTTCCTTGATACATTCTCTCTTCAGAGTTAACACAAAACATTCTGGTTTCTGTAGACAACTAAGAAAATGAAGAGGCTGGAAAAGGACACTGCCACATGGAAAGCCCGATTTGAGAACTGTAACAAAGCTCTGTTGGACATGATTGAAGAGGTGAGGAAATTCTTCTGTTAGTTTTTATTCCCTATGTCCCTCCTCTCTAGTCAAAATATTCACACACAATATAAGCTAACAGTACAAGTGATTACATTGGGGGGAAAATGGGCTGAATTTTGCAAGGATGTAACCTGTTAAATTGTCATGAAAGTAATAAAACAAGGGTAATTTAGAATCCAGGCCGGTGTCATAAAAGAGCTTTATGACCCTTGATCACATGCTTGTTAATACAAAAGCTGTCCCCAGAACAGCACTAGGCCTGCTGTGCCTTACTTAAAAGTCGGAAGAGTGCCGGGCTCACACTTGTAATCCTATCTACTCAGGAGGCTGAGCTCTGAGGATCATGGTTCAAATCCAGCCCAGGCACAAAAGTCTGTGAGACTCTTATCTCCAAATAATCAGCAGTAAGCCAGAAGTGGAGCTGTGGCTCAAGTGGTAGAATGTTAGCCTTAAGCAAAAAAGTTTAGGGACAGCTCCTTGGCTCTTAGTTCAAGCACTGGGACTGGTATACACACACACACACACACACACACACACACACACACACACACACACACACACCACACACCACACACACCACACATACCACATACAATTTTTTTTCATTTCCCCAATGCCTACCATCTAAGAGGCACAACCAATGATGTGAATACACTAAGAGTCAACATCAACCCATTCACCCAGAGCATATGTAATTTTATAGACAGATATGGAGAAATATTTTCTTATGCTCCTTAAACAGGCATTTAAATACTAATATCATACCAAGATCTAAAGGTTTTTCAGTTGTAATGGCAAATATCCATGACCCTGACCTTATAGACAGGGTTTATATGTTACATATGACCCCCCAAAAAGTCTTAAAGGTACAGAGTAGCTCAAAGGAGAATGAGTATGTGCATGGTGACTAGATGAAGAACCTGTCTCTGCACAGATACACCATTATTTCTAGAGAAAGAAGTCGATAGTTTGGCCACTACAGTCATGAATTAGTATACGGTGAGTATCTATGGTTATAATTGCTGTTCTAACAATTCATCCCACATTGCAAGCCATTCTAAAGACATATGCTCAGTGATCATCAACATAAATCAAATAATTGCTTGGATTAACACACATTCATCTATATCTTCATCAATATAGGGCCTAAGGCACCACTTAGGGAAAGTTTGAGTCTGTCTTATTCATTTCACCCACAAGCTTTTACTCATAGCTTGTAGGTATTTAGAAAAAAAAATCACCTAGTGTAAGATTTGAGAGGCTCAGGCTTAATTCAGAGAAGAAGCCTTAGCATCTTTCTTTCCCAAAGAAAGATTCAAGTTCTACTATGATAATTAAAATTCTACATACAATGCAAAAAAAAAAAACCATACAACAACTTGTCTCCAACCACAGGTCTGTTCAGCTACCACTCCAATGCTTTCTTCCAGAAAGCATCCTGGAAATTCAGTTTTTCATTGCATTGTGTTTTGTGTGTGTTCAAATCACAGAAAGCACTGAGAGCCAAGGAATACGAGTGCTTCGTGATGAAAATTGGGAGGCTGGAGAAGCTCTGCCGCGCTCTACAAGAAGAGAGAACTGAACTCTACAGAAAAATCAGAGAGGCAAAAATATCTGAGAAAGATGACCAAAGTCAGCATACCTCCGATGAGGAGCCGGAGCCAGATATCAATGCAGAGAAAGAGGTGAACACAGAGGAAGCCAACAGTGTTCAAGACACTATAAAGAACTTGGCCACCGCCTTTATGGTAATCCATCACCCAGAGTCGACACTGGACCCATCAGCAATAGAAGCAGAACTGAGTGGTCCTCAGGAAGGTGGGGACCCTGCCCTCCAGAAGCCTGAACAACCTCCTCAGATCCCTAGTGGACATCCAGGGAGCCTTCTGCCTCTCCCAGCTACTCAGACAGAGGCTGGAAGAGGCCAGGCTGCCACACCCGCCACTATGGCCAGTCATGTCCTGGAAAGGTCAGGAGGAGAACCTCAGAGCCTCTCCACTGGGGCACAGGCTTCGAGTCAGTTCTCACAGCCCCCAGCCCAGGCCTTCCTATCCCAAGTGGAAGCAAATGGTCCTGCTCATGTAGAAACTTCTAATCAGGCCCCACAACCTCCAGCTCAGGTCTCCCTCCTGCAGTTAGAGGCAAATGATCCTGATCCACTCTCCACAGTCAGCGATCAAGTTCCAGCCATAGTAGCTGAGTGTGAGCCCAGCGGGCAGCCATTGCCAGTAGCCTCAGAGGAACTGACCCCAGCGTCCTCTGCCCAGCCCCAACTGCCCAAAGCAGGTGACAGCAACCTGGAAGGAGTGGACTAAGCATCATCATGTCTTCAGAGGTTGTCATCCTGACTTTGGGTCTTGTCATAGCAGACGCTCCCTAGAAAGGGCATTAAACAATGGGTATGTCAAATGAAAGAAAGTTAGGATCAAGACCAGATTTTTTAAACATATGATTCAAAGCACATTCAGACTTTTTTCTATGTTCTCAATTCATAACTGAAGTGGAACATTTCTACTTAACATTGAGTGATAGTATAATGTTCCCAAATGGCAGCAAAACATACAATAACAAGTTTATATTACTTTTCCACTAAAAATATACTTTATCCGATCTCTAAATCAGCAGTAAGATTTGGTATTTCAAGACTTTCACTGCAAATACATAAATACTGACAATGTTGTATTTATTTCTATAAATAGCTCAAGAATTCCCATAATAAAAGATGTCTCCTTTCCATTCAATAACATAGGGAACACATATATGCATAGGTGTTGGTGTACATGTGTATCTATTCACATATGTACAGTGTGAATACATACATATGTGCATATACATAGACACGTGTATATATTTTACATGCATATATACACATTTATAAATTTATTTCTCTTACCCATTATGTATTTTTCTCTGTGCAAGATCTTTAGAAGCTAATCAAATGATTACCTCTTATCTGTACCTGTACCAAAGGTTCAGAACTTTATTCATTTAAGCCATCACTATATGTGGCAAAAATAAATAACCCAATAAGAGATCAATAAATTCAGCCAAGTGGTCAAGCCACAAAATAGCAGTTGTGCTAGACTGCAAGTCTGTGACCAGCATGGACACAAAGGTGGTCACAGGAGACCCCTAAGGGAAAGGGAAAGAACACAGTGCTTCTACACTCCTCAGCCAGCTTCCTCCCAACCTCTACCACCCCCAGTATAAGACAGCCGTTCCTGACTGCCCACACTCCACCACCCCCTCCCCTCGCCCCGCCCCAAGTTGGATTGGAAATGGGCAAGGGAGCTAGCTAGTGATTGAGGGCTGAGGCTGTGGCTAGGTGTCTTCGTCTTATGCTCCTTATGTCTCAGGACAGGATATTTACTTCTTGCTATTTTTGACCCAATCTGTATTCTCAAAGCATCTGTTCCCTTCCTTCCAATGACCCTCCTTTGTAGCAGGGAATTACACCTGGCCCTCAGCTCAATTAAAGTTAAATAAAGCTGTTATTTTTCTGCAATAGAAACCCACACAGGGTCTCGATATGAGTGAGGAGGCTTACAAACACATTTTCTGCTTTGAGGGTTTTGTTTAAAGGCCAGAAATACAAAGTAAAAAAACAATAGGTCCCTACTCAAAATAGTGAGAAACAGATGAAAACTCAAAAAAGGCAAAAACTAAAAACATCTGGAACTGTCTATATAAAGATCATATTATCATTGCTTGACAGGGGTTCTAACAATACCAGCAGCATAATTACTGGACCTAGGATAAAGGATCCTGCAACAATGATGCCAGAAGGAAAATAGGGAGAGGAGAGAACAGAGAATGGAGGAAATGGAAGGAAAGAATGAAAAAAAAAAAGTCTACTCAATCTCTGTGTTAAAAAGCTGGGCACTAAGCCGGGCGCCGATGGCTCATGCCCATCATCCTAGCTACCCAGGAGGCTGAGATCTGAGGATCACAGTTCAAAGCCAGCCCAGGCAGGAAAGTCTGTGAGACTCTTAGCTCCAATTAACCACCAGAAAACTGGAAGTGGCGCTGTGGCTCAAGTGGTAGAGCACTTGTCTTGAGCTGAAGAGCTGAGGGACAGTGCCGAAGCCCGGGAGTTCAAGCCCCATGACTGACAAAAAAACAAAAAACAAAACTGGGCAGTGATGGCTCACACCTGTTATCCTAGCTACTCAGGAGGTTGAGATCTGAGGATCACAGTTCAAAGCCAGCCTGGGCAGGAAAGTCTGTGAGATCTTACCTCCAGCTTACTATCGCAAAACCAGAAGTGGTGCTATGCTATGGCTTAAAGTGGTAGAGCACTACCATTGAGCAAAAGAGCTCAGGGACAGCACCTAGGCCCCAAGTTCAAATCCCACAACTGACAAAAAAAAAAAAGTTGAATCGAGAACTTTAACTCCCCTTTCCTGTTTGGGGATCAGGAGAAATTTCTCTCTTCTCTATTTCTCTCTACTTTGACCCTGACTGACTAAAATAAATCCTTGCTGAAGATAAAAATGATAAAAATAAAGTTAAACCCAAGTACAACACCACCCTTCAGAGCCAACTACTAACTTCTCATGAATTCTGATAGTCAAATATAGCCATTTTCCAATGCCAAATTAGGTGATTTTTTTCATCAAATCAACAATATTAAAAACAAATAGAAAAAAAAACCCAAGTTGGAATTGGGGCATGGCTCAAGTAGGAGAGTGCTTGCAACTGCTCCACTATTAGGTCAGTCCCTAGTGCAAATAAAAAAAATTGAGCCCAAGAAGAAAAAATGGATAAAAGCAAGATTGTCAATTATGCAGCCAAGAAATCATTCTTCAGTGCTGGGCGTGGCTGATTGCCAGGGCACATGAAGAGCTTGTAGGTAGTAGCCATATGTTACAAGAATTATAAACTGCTTAAAAAGTAGACAATGAGAGAGAGAACAGAAATGTACCTCAGTGGAGAAAAAAAAAACAGGAAATAACCATGGCACTAATTTGAGAACATAGGTGTTTTTAAAGGCTTAAAATATTATATCCACAGGGATATACAATCAAAGTTTCAACATTATTGGAAATTAAACACCCCAAACCAAATATTCACAATCCATAATGATCCAAGACAGTCTCCTTTCCATCTGTTTACACAAGTTAAACTTCCAAGGATGGAGTAAGATTAGATAATCACAATAAAGTCTCAGTCTGAATGCTTAACAAGAGAAACAGACAGCTGTGCCAACAACCACTAAATCAAATATTCTCATATCCAAAGTTTATTATTTTCATCCAAAAGGCTTTCAAGGCAACACATTACTCGCTGCTGTGTATTTCTTCAACACATTTTCTGACGTAATATCTTGCTTGAAATTTGTAAAACTTAAATATTAGCTTTGGGAGAATTATTTTAATATTCAAAAATGTTTTATTGCACTCCTTTTTTAGAATTTGGCCTTGGTAATTATAACAATAACTCATAAGGTTGAAAAGCAGAAGTTTCTATTCTTTATTAAGTTCATGTAACTATTTTTGAGATGCCCAAATATACTTTCTAGAAACCTACTTAAACAACATAATTTATGTATCTATTAAAAAAGTACTTCTCCTGCCAAATTTTATCAAAGTAGTTTTTTTTACTTAATTTTCACTTATCTTTCTGTTGCTTCTGTGTTTCAACAACACATAGCAAAAATTATGGTTTTATTTTATTGTCATCTGACCATTGTGAAGAATCGATATGGAGTCCACACATTGAAAACTGTGTGTGTGTGTGTGTGTGTGTGTGTGTGTGTGTGTGTGTGTTCAGAATACAGAGGAAGGATACAATGACAGAGATATCCTTAACAATAAGGCTACAGTCAAAAACCATTGGAGCTTACAAGATAAAAAGGCTAGAAGCAGAATGCCAAGGTGCTATGGTTTGAATGTGTTTTCTCAAATTCAAGTGTCAGAAACTTAATCCCCAGATTCAATTTAGTGGTATTTGGAGGTCAGTACTTTGGGAAGTAATCACATTGTGTGTGCGAGTGAGTTGGGGCACAGATACCACAGATACACATGTGTGAAATTAAATTTGACCTGTTTACTTCTGTTCTCGTAGGTGAGGCTTGACACCGGTATTTGCAAAAAGATGGTTAATGTTATCTTCCTTGCCAAGGAAAAACTATAAAAAACAATTATTTCCTATGTGACTAAAGATATTTGAAAGAAACACTTAGCTAGCAATATAAACCCAGAAATTCATTGATCTATGGCACATAAATTACCCACAGGAGCGGTTTCATTTACCAGGGTATAAAATGACTAAATCACTTCAACAGCATATGCAAGCTCAGCTAAATCCAAATGCATGTCCTCCTTTGTGCTAAATTTAAGAACCCAAGATCTCTACCATTGCCAATGACTATCCCACTTTCAATGATATATTGTAACTTCATGCCATAACCAATGTCTATAGAAAACATATGACTTCCAAAAATTTCAATTGATGACATTTTATGTTGAATAACCCCCCCCCAAAAAAAAGCCCAGAAGACAAGCAAAGAGACATTCTGTTAAGAGAAGGAAAAGAAGAAAAAGAAAAATAAGACTTTCAGTCTGGTAGCTGTAATATAATACAAAAGGAAAAGTTAAAACCCAAAGAGAACTGGAAACAATAAAGGGAAGAGGCATATAAATTGCATAAATTGGAAGTAGACTGGCCGTGAATAATGCCAATGCATTTCAACACTATATCTCCCAAGCTGAGAAATTTTTAGTAACATGGTGTTTAGTGTTGATACATCATTATCTTTTTCTTTTTTGTCTTCCTTTTAAAATGAAAAATATGTTCTTTCCCATGTCAAAATAAAGTTATGTTATAAAACTCATAGAAAAACAGGTCACTAGCAAATGTCAGTGAAAGCTGTTGATCAGTAGCTGGGATGAGGGGAGACAATGAGGGAAAACAAGAGAGAAGGATACTCGGGAAAATAGAATATACACATCTGAAATTCCATGGTGAACACCCTTGGTGCAACAAATACATATTAAAAATAAAAAGAATAGCGAATTTTAACAGGTAAATTCATAAGCTACAGTCAGTCCTCATGGCATGTATACTATTCAAGTAAGCAGAGATTAAAAATAGTCAAGAAACAAAAAGTTCCAGAAAGTTTTAGAAAACAACACTGATGTGATGTATGAACACACCCTGCTGCAGCCTCTGGCCAGCCCATAGATCTTGTTTCTCTCCAGCATGTGTTTGAAGAACTTGTCTCATGCCTTATTCAGTGGTGTTCTATGGACTTAGGCCTAATGATTGCATCCTCCCTGGTCATTCTTCCACAGTGTGCTTTACCTAGCAATTATTCTGTATTAGGTACATGTCATCTAAAAGTGATTCAAACGCTAAGGAGGATACACACAGATCACATGAATACTGCTGTCTTATAGGAGTATCTTGAGCATCCTTAGAATTTGGTATCTGAAGGTTTCTTCCAACAACCCCCCTAGGGATACCAAGGGATAGTTGTGTGTAACCCAGAAGATAATAAACTAAGACCAATGGAAAACAATTGAAAATAAAAATGTTACCAACCCAGAGTTCTATACCTAATGGAAAAAGAAAACCTTTTAAAATTAGACTTTTATTTTTAAAGCAGTTTTAGATCAGGGCAAAACTAAACAGAAAATATAGTACATAGACCCATGCCAATGCCAGCCACCCCCACCAGGAAATTCCCACACCACAGTGCTGCTTATGTTCACGGACCGACAATGACACATAACTAGCACACCAAGTCCACAGCCTACAACTGGTGTGGACACCCGACAGGGCCTGCTAAATACTCAATGGCAGGTAGCTCCTGCGTAGAACCATACAGATTCCATCACTTCCCTCAATGTTTCAAGAAATCCTCAGGTTCCACCCCTTCATTTCCTTCCTGACAACCACTCCTCATCTATTCACTGTCTCCGGTTTTGCCTTGTCCAAAAAGTCTTGTAGTTTGACTCATATTCTGTGGCCTTTCAGATCACCATTTTTTAAAACTGAAAAACATTCACTTATTGCTCCAATTTTTGTGGCTCCATAGCTCATTTCTTTATACTGCTCAATAGTATTTCATTGTATAAATGTATCATGGTTTGTTTTTCCATTTACCTATTAGAGAATATTTTGGCTGCAAGCAGGCTTAGAAATTATAAAGCAAATGAGGATATTCTTAGGACAGGATCACAAAGGTTCAACAGTTATGTGCATATGATCATATAAGATGAGGTTTATCAAAATGAACTCCAAGAAATGGAAATGAGGGTTTTTGTTTATTTGCTTTTTTTTTCTCCTTTGTCACTGTTTTTGTTTCCTGTACCTTTGGTCTTGTATGTAAGTTTATCCATTTGGGGAAGAGTAAAGAGGAACACAGAAATGGGACAAAGGGTGAACCAATGCAGCAGTGAGACTCACCAGACACTATGTTGAAAATGGAAAAACCATGAGAAAACAAGGGAAGAGGTGACATTGTTCAAAAAGAAATGTACTCATTTCCTGATTTATGCAACTGTAACTCCTATACCTCACCTTTATAATCACAATAAAAATTTTTTAAATTTAAAAAAATTTATAAAGCCACTATAAACAGAAATCACCTTAATTTAATTATGGTTCATAATCACTAAATGACAGCATATTCTAAATTATCTATGTGTCTTTAATATTATGTTAGTTTCTCTTTTAGGAAGGACCTGGTAGTTCAAATGAGAATGTAAGCTATTAATAGCTACCAGATTTGAGTGTTTACGCTGTGTATTTAAACTTAAAAAATTATACCTTTTGCTTATATACTAACTCCTGTTATAGAATCTACATGACTATGAAAATTCAAATACTTAACACACATATACATTGTTTGAAAAGAGTACACTATGCATTGCATTTAAACATTCCACCACCACACACGTAAGTTCCCACTCCACACATTCAAGTTTGTACTGGACACAGAACAGAACAAGATGCTGAAACTCAATATAGCTCAGAAAAAAGCAAAATCCAATTCTAGACAGACACAGATAAAGTACAAATAAGCAACCAAACAAAAGAAAAAGTCAGACTCCTATGTGACAAGAAAGCTAATACCATAAATTATAGCATTGGCTAAACAAAGGTCACAGTTCTAAGACAAGTAAATCTAAGATCTTCAAAACTGATGATTCACTGTAGTGAAGTGATAGTCTCAGTACCATGCACATCACATCCATTAAGTGAGGCAAGGCTAAGAATCATTGTGAATACAAGCTTGCTCCAATATATCTGCTACACAGATGTTACTACTGAGATTTCAGAGACTTCATATACTTAAGAACATTTGAGAGCCAGAATTCAAGCTTATAGAAATAGCACAATAAGCATACCTTTAACTCTGCTACAGTGCCTCTGGCTGAATATGTTAGATAGGATGCTATCAGTATGATAGCATAGACCAGATTTATGATGGTGTAATAAATGTTTTATGCAAACCAGCATAATCCCTCAATTAAGACTATTGTAGTACTCTGAGTAAAAACAAATCATGTTCAACTCACTTCTTTCTTAGCATTCTTATCAAAGAGTTGTTTCTGGAATAAAACTACCCAGGTCTAATCCAGGCCAGCACTAATCCAAAAAGCAGATGATTGAATCCTTAGTATTCTATCAGGTAAGTGTCTTTAGAGAAATCACTAACAATTTGGACCTCTATTCACTTTTCTATACAATAAGAACCTGACCTAGAAGACATGTAGAGATTTGGGTGTCTCGGATTAAATCCTCAAGGTTACAAAGTTCAGGGAGAAATTTTCACTCTCCAAGGAAATTTCTATTCCAGACCTTGGATGCTTGTATTACAAGCAGGCAAAAGAAAGGAGACAAGAAATCACTCAACTAAAAGGTTTTAATTTTAGAAATCAGACAAAGGAAAGGTTGAGTTGGATACGCCTGTATGAATTTCTGGGCCAGACTCTGGAATAAATGGTAACAAGTACCATCTCTACTCCCACTGAGACTACATCTGGTCATCTGACTCAAGCCTGAAGATTCCTACCATCTGTAGTGTGAGCTGCACACCAAGCAAAGGCCTCTACCTCACTCCACAGGGTTCAGAAACTACAAAACAGGGACAATTCTGCTAAGGAACTTTTTTTTTGGGGGGGGTCAGTTGTGGTGCTTGAACTCTGGGCCTGGACACTGTCCCTCAGCTCTTCAGCTCAAGGCTAGTGCTCTACCGCTTGAGCCACAGCACCACTTCCAGTTTTCTGGTGGTTTTTAGTGCGGATAAGAGTCTCATGGACTTTCCTGCCCTGGCTGGCTTTGAACAGCGATCCTCAGATCTCAGCCTCCTGAGTAGCTAGGATTACAGTCATGAGATACCCGTGCCGGGGTAGGAACAATTTTTATTATAACTGATACTGATATCTAAAAGTGGAAAAGTGAAAGTCCATGGTTCAGAATGAGATTTTATTTAGCATCTGTGGAATTTGTGTATATGTATGGTATATATTCCCGCTATATCTACAGAGAGAGAAAATGAGTATATTCTTGAGTATGAGGATATATGTATGGGTGTAATGTGTACCAGGGTATGTGTGTAGTGTTGTATGTATATATGGAGTTCTGTGACTATATATATTCTGACTATATGTGTGTGTGACTATATATATTTTTGTGTGTGTGGAGGGGGATTCTGAGGATTGAACTCAGTGTCTGGGCACTGTCCCTAAGGTTTTTTGGTTTTTGTTTGTTTGTTTTTTGCTTAAGACTAGTTAGTTCTCTAACACTTGAGCCACAGCTCCACTTCCTGGTTTTTTTGGTGATTAATTGGAGATAAGAGTCTCACGGACTTTCTTCCCCACGGTTTTGAACCTTGATCTTCCAGTCTCAGTCTCCTGGATCAGTGCCTGATCCATATGTCATTATAGTTTACATAAGCTGTTGTGAATAGTTGGGTGGTTGTGTTTTGGGTCTGTGAAATGAAGTCACGTTGTAAATGTGACACCAGTCATAAGGCTAACTGGTTTTCTTAAGATCCCATTATGCTAAAGATTTCTGTTTGCTCAGGTAATCCTCTTTGGTTTACAGTGTCAGGGAGCTTACTTTTTTTGGCTGATAATCTGCCTTTTGAACAAACAGGCAGGTAAGCGAGGCTGCTTGCGCTGTGGCGGCTGTTCATGAAATCATTTGCACACACCTCCAGCCCAAGATGACAGACACCACTCACTCACAGCTCCCATCTCCAGGAAAGGATGTGGATGTCTGGAGAAAATCTCCATGCTATTTCTCACACAGCCGCGTAGCTGGAGCAGAACACAAGACTGACACCAAAGGGCCTGTGTTGTCTCTGGTCTTCCTAAGAGAGAAAGAGGCTCTTCACATGGTCTCTGTCTCTCATAAGGGTAAAATTCCTGAAGGAAGAATTAGTCTCCTTATCTTTATGCTACCACCCTACCAAAACCAAAACCTAGAATATTAAGAATGGTTTCCTGAACTAAAACCCAAAGAGTGATAGTGTTTAATCCATTTCTGTTTTCACCTGTGGGTTAGGAGGTAGTAAACCAGAGTTGATTGCAATCACTCACACCCATGACTCATTCTTTTTTGTAGAAAGATTTTTGTTTTTGCTGTGATACAATTTATCTCCTAAAATATCTACTATTGACTAGCTGAGCTGTCAGAGCTGGGCCATCTGGCTGCTCCTTGCTTGTTATTAGGAAACTCATCCAGAAACCTTCTAATTCCGTCTGGGAGCAATTTAAAGCAATGCCCAAAGGAAGGAGAGTGAGAGCATTTCATAACAAATTAATCACCAGCCATACAAGCTAACTGATGATCTTCCAAAGGTAAGGGGAGAAGAATAAGTACACATAAATTAAAAGACAAGAACAGAGGGGATGGTCACAATAAATACAATAAAACAATGATGTCCAGAATACCAACTGAAACAGTACAAAAGCATTGAGAAAAGGCAAACTATTCCGGCATAAGCAGAGAAAGTGGGTGCCTTGTCTACAGAGAATTAAAATAGTAATAGATCTGATGACCAGCCACCAGTTTGCTTTTAATCCATCACATACTACAATTCTCAATAATAGCCATGAGAAGCTGTCTTCCTTCCCTCCTTGTCAGATCATGGCTGATGGGGAGATTCCAGGGCACCACGCCCCAGCCATAGACCTTGGCCATGAATGGAAAGTTCCTAAAAAATACTAATGACCAAAATACATCAGACAAATAGATGGAACAAGAAGACACCATCACTTTTGTTCATCAGACGGACAAAAGTTTAAATATTGTAACATCCAATATGAATAGCAAGGAAGAGGGCCAATGGGTACACTCATAAACTACGGGACAGTATGAAACCACCTGTCCATTCATAGGAATTCTTTCAATTTGACAGCATTTTTTTTCAAATTTTTTTCTAATGTACACCACCAAAAATTACTTGGCAAAGAATATATGTGTGTGTGTGTGTGTGTGTGTGTGTGTGTGTGTGTACCAGTGCTTGGCTTGAATTCAGAGGCTTAGGCAGGACATCTGAGTCTTTTTTCTTTTTTCTTTTTTTTGGTTCAATAATAGCTCTCTATCACTTGAGCCACAGCTCCATTTGTAGCTTTTTGGTGGATAATTGTACTTTCCTGCTGGAGATGACTTTAAACTGCAATACTCATATCCCAGCTCCTTAGATAGCTAGGATTACAGGTGTGAGGCATCAGCACCCTGCTAATACATACATACTTTGACTGCCTGCACCTCTTTCTTGAAGGAAGTTCATTGTCCTGTCTATTTACAGTCTAGCTGGGGTCAGTCACAGAGGCCCGCTCCTTTCACCTACTCACATGGACTGCCAACACAAAGCCCTCCCACTCACCTAGTCCCAGGGTCAATCACAGAGCTGTCAATCACAGAGCTCCACCCCTCAAGCTGCACCTATAAAGCAGAATACTTGGTACACTACTGAGTTCAATTTCCATTGAAAAGGGGCTCATAAGCCTATAGCCTAATTAAAAGAGAGTCATGGGGCTATTTGACTCTTCATGAAGTTGCATTTGCCTAAAGATAACCACACTGTTTTTACTGAGATATAACCTGGGGTGGGGGGTGGGGAAGGGATGGGAGAAGGTGTGGTTGTGTGTTGCATGCTCTGAAGGCCTTCCAATCCAAACTGAACAAGTTTTCTATCTAATCTAGCTGTTGGTTTATGTATACACATGTGCATATGCAGATGAGGGAAGGAAATTTTTGTATCTCATAAATGATTGCTCACACATTATATATGAGCAATAT
Source organism: Dipodomys ordii (assembly GCF_000151885.1). Taxonomy (NCBI): domain Eukaryota; kingdom Metazoa; phylum Chordata; class Mammalia; order Rodentia; family Heteromyidae; genus Dipodomys; species Dipodomys ordii. The sequence goes on along the minus strand of NW_012267313.1, from coordinate 10,601,839 downwards.
ATACTATAAATAATATGCATATGTAGATATGTGTGTATTAAATGTATATTTATATTATGTATGCATTATGTATATTCTATATAAATAGTATAGATACTACACATCTTATATGCATATATGTATATTATATATTACATGTATATTGGATGTATATGCTTTGACTCTTGGTAGCTTATTCATTTTCATTGCTATATAATATATGACTATACTCTAATTTATTCATCCCAATGCAGATGTTTAAATTGTTTTGAATTATGGGCTATTACAAGTAATACTTCTGTGGCACTTCCTAAATTATTATCCTGAAGGGAAGTATTAAAGGGGAATGTGGAAGGTGTCTGCTCAGCTACAGAAGATACCACCCAGCAGTTCTCTAGAGAGACTGTACCCATCATTTCACTACAGTATCCAAGAGTTCTAGGTGCTCCATGTCCTCCCCAATATATAATGTTATCAGTTGTCTTAATGTTAGCCATTTGGAGCTGTGACCTATCATTTGCTATAGTTTTATAGTTTTGCATTTCCAAGATGAGTAATGATGTTGAGTCCTTTTCTGTATAATCATGGGCCAGATGGATATCCTCTTTTGAAACATGCATACCTGATTGTGATGCTAGTCTTTCATATTATCTCCTGGAAGATCTAGTGTTCTACCTAGAATTTTTTTGGAGATTAGAGATGTAGAGATCAGATGAAAATTTTTTCTATTTAGGAATGTAATTGATTAAGCCCCATCTATTTAAATAAAACATATTCCCCATGTTATTTTAGTGGATTCTTGGTCATGAATTCAGTGTCATGTATGAGTGGGTCTTTTTCTAGACTCATATATATTATATATACATATATATATATGTTTCACCTTGCAACCAAGACTATATTGTTTTTAATTATTGTTATTTTATTTTTATCATTCATCACGTTATCTCACCATAAAGGTATTTTCTTTTTAGTTAGATATATATATATACACACACACACACACACTTCTATAATATTTACCCTCCTTGCTATTTTCCCCACTCCTTCATCCCACTGCCCTCTCACAACAACCCTCCTTTTACACTGATTTTTTTTATTCTTATTTTAGGCCTCGATCTCATTTTTTTTTTTTTTGTCAGTTGTGGGGCTTGAACTCTGGGCCTGGGCGCTGTCCCTCAGCTCTTCAGCTCAAGGCGAGCGCTCTACCACTTGAGCTACAGCGCCACTTCCGGTTTTCTGGTGGTTTATTGGAGATAGGAGTCTCACGGTCCTTCCTGCGCGGGCTGGCTTTGAACCGCGATCCTCAGATCTCAGCCTCCTGAGTAGCTAGGATTACAGGCGTGAGCCACCAGCGCCCGGCTCCTCGATCTCATTTGTAAGTAAAAACATATTATATTTGTCTTTGTGAGCTTGGCTTAATCCCCCTTAACATGATGACTTCTAGTTCCATCCATTTTCCCAACAAAGTGATTTCATTCTTCTTCATGGCTGAATAACACCTTTTGTACACACATATCACATCTTTATCCAATCATCAGTTGACAGGAACCTAGGCTCATTTCATACATTGGCTATTATAAATACCGTTGCCATAAACATGGGTGTGTAGGAATCTCAACTATATGTTGACTCACATTCCCTTAGATGTATGCCCAGGAGTGCTATGGCAAGATCATATGGAAGTTCTATTTTTAGTTTCTTGAGGGTTCTCTATACTGATTTCCACAGTGACTGGACTGATTTACATTACTACCATCAGTGCATGATGGTTCCTTACCTTCCCCCACTGCCCCTCCCCCACACCTCCACATCCCCAACAGTATTTGCTATTGTCCATTTTTTTCTGATAGGCCTCTGACTGGGTTGAGATAGAATCTTGGGGTCATCTTGATATTCCTTTCCTTTATGGTTAAAGGTATTAAACATTTTTTCATGTATTTAACCATTGTACTTCCTCTTTCGAGATTTCCTTCAATTTATGGTTCATTTATTAATCAGATTAACAGTTCTTTGGGTGTTTCACTTTTATTAGCTCTTTGTATATTCTAGATTTTAATCCTTTGATGAATAGCTTCCAAAAATTTTTCTCTCACTCTGTGAGTTGTCTCTTAATTCTGAAAACTTCTTCCTTTTGCTGTACAGAAGCTTTTTAATTTGATGCAATCTTATTTGTCAATTCTTGCTCTTAATTTGATGAATTATTGATGTCCTATTCAAAAGGTGTTGCCTGTGCTTAAGTTTTCCAGTATTTTCCCTGTGGCTTCATGTAGTATTCAATGTTTCAGGTATTAGAACAAGGTATTTGATCTACTTTGAATTGATTTTTAGTACAGGGCAAAAGACAGAGATCTGGTTTTAGTTTTCTACATGTAGATATCCAATTTTCCCACCACCGTTTGCTGAAGAGGTTAGGCTGTCTTTTCTCCAACATATGTTTTTAGCTCCTTTGTCAAAACTCAGTTGGCTGTTGGTATGTGGGTTTATTTCTGGATCCTATTCTATTCTATTCCATTGGTCTACCTTCTATTTTTGTAGCAGTACCATGCTGTTTTTGTAGAATAATTTGGAGTCAGGTATTATGATACTTCTGGTGATGGATCTTTTTACCCAGGATTGCTTTGGCTATTCTGAGTCTCTTATGCTTTTGTATGAATTTTTGGATTGATTTTTTTTTATCTTGGTGAATGAAAAGTGGCACTGGGATTTTGACTGTCACTTCATTTTTTTTATTTGTTTTTTTTTTCCTTGCCTCTTTTAGTTTTTTTTTTTTTTTTTGGGTCCGGTCGTGGGGCCTGAACTCTGGGCCTGGGCACTGTCCCTCAGCTCTTCAGCTCAAGGCTAGTGCTCTACCACTTGAGCCATAGCGCCACTTCCGGCTTTTTTCTTTTTGCTTATGTGGTGCTGAGGAATTGAACCCAGGGCCTCATGCATGCAAGGCAAGCTCTCTACCACTGAGCCACCTTCCCAGCCCGCCTCTTTTAGTTTTTACTTTCTAGAGAACTATCCATATCCAGTACCTTCAAATAGACATTGAATGCATTTTATCAAGCTTTCCTAGTTATTGCTGGATGAAAGATTTCCTCGAAACAATGGATTTCCTATTCAAGAAGCAGAATTTGCTTGTAATCCCAACTACTTGGAAGGTAGATCTAGGAATGTTGCATTTCAAGGCTAGCACACACCAAAAACCTATCAAGACTCTATCTAATCAAACAAGTTGGGATTGGTGGTGATTGTCTGTAATTTCAGTTGCTTGAAAGGCAGAGATAGGTTTATAGTCTTAAGCTGACTCAGGCAGAACTACAAAACTCGATTTTTTTAAAAGCAAAGCTAAAAGGGCTGGAGACATATCTCAAGTAGTAGAACTCTAGAGTATTTGCCTAACAAGTGTGAAAAGAAACTGAATGCCTACTCCATCAGAAAGAATGACATTGCCCCATTTGTTAGGAAATGGAGACTTGGAAAAAATTATATTAAGTGAAGTAAGCCAGGCCCACAGAAACATAGGTCCCATGGTTTCACTTATTTGCAATAACCAATGTATATCTGAGTCAAGCAGAAAAGGTCAGATAAGTTGATGTTAGGGAAATGAACCCCAAGATAAGTATTCAAATGATTTTTTCTTTCATGCAATTGTTTCTAACAAATTTATAAAATTATTTCTTTGTTGCTTTGTATGTCCCTCCCCCAAAGTATAACCCCTGCTTTCACTGTATTTGATGTTGGTATAATTTGTGGAGGGGAAGGGAAAAAAACAAAACGTTTAAATAGGGATACAGGTGGACCCATTGCATCAATGAGATGTACAAGTCGTTATGTCAAAAAACAAACTTTGCAACTTTGGGGAGGGGAGATCAAGTGGGGGAAAGGGGGAGGATAGGAAGGAATGGGAAGGGGAAACAAAGGAGGAGGCGACAATGCTTGATAAGAAATGTATTTGTTATCTTGCCCATGTAATTGTAACCCCTCTGTACAGTATTTTCACAATAATAATAAAAAAAACAGGGAAGAAAGAGTATACCAGAAAAAAAAAGAAACTGAATGCCTATCCAGCTTTGTCCTTTCAGCATGTAATTTCATCATCATGAGATTCTGGTGACTCCTCAGGGTTCCTTGGATCCCCAAATGTGAATGATTCCGGATGACATTGCCTTCCTTGAGTTGGTGATTCTTTTGGGAAGAACTCTGAAGGTTCTGATTCATTATATCTAGATAAGATTTTAGCCTTTGACATAACTACTATATAATGGAAACACTAAAGAACAAACATGGTTGAAACCTAAGAAATGAGTTTTATTCCATATGCCAAAGATTCTGAAACCACAACTGGTACAGTAGGAAAGTATGCCATACTAAGCAAAAACTACCCATCTTAGAAAGAGGGTGATAGACCTATGTATGGCAGGCATCTGCCCAGCTCTGTCTGATGTCCACAAGCAGACCCATCATTCTGCATTGTTTTGCATCCATTCCAACTTCAAGGCACACAGCTACTCTCTTAAAAGTGCACAAGGATTTGCTAGCATGTCAGACATTCAACCCATGAATTAAAGTATTAGAAAACAAATAAAATCCTATGGAGTCATCATTTCCCATTACTCTGTATAAAAGTTTGGTAAGTTTGGATTAAATATGGGGAAAAAAGACATATTGTTGGTTGTCTTAACCCATCAAGGTTGCTGTAACAAAAATACCACAGATTTGAGCAACTTATAAATACATGTCTTGCTCACAGTTCTAGAGGCTGGACAGCCCAAGACCCTTGTGTCTGGGGAGGACCCCTCCCGCGTGGATAGCCATCTTCTCACTGTAACTGATGTTCCTTTAAATAAGAGCACTAATGTATACTATGTCCACACTGATGACCTAATCACATCCATCGGAAAGCCCCATCTCCTAGTACCATCATCTTGGATATAAGGATTTTAACATAAAATTTGGGGGGGGGGGAATCAAGGATTTAGTGGATATGTCAGTGGAGACTCAGCCATCAGGAAATGAAGGGTAATTACAGTGACCATACAGTAGAAATTCTGACAAGGCCTAATGTTCTTTTTTTTTTTTTCTAATGTTCTTCTAGAAAATAGAACATAGCTGGGTGCTGGTGGCTCATGCCTATAATCCTACCTACTCAGGAGTCTGATCAAGGCTTGAAGCCAGCCAGGACAGAAACATCCTTGAGATTCTTATCTCTAATAAACTACTCAGAAAAAGCTGGAAGTGGAGCTGTGGCTCAAGTGGTAGAGCACGAGCCTTGAGCAGAAACAGGCTCAGGGACAGTGCTCTGGTCCTGAGTTCGAACCCCAGGACCAGAAAACAAAAAACCAGAACATAAGAAACCAAGGCTGACCAAGATAAGCCAGCACCTTTGATATCACCAATTCAGTACAGTTTAAATGTTTTCTACCTTGGTTCCATGATGTGCTTTAGAGATCTGGCCAGTTTGATGAAGACTTTGGAGAACAGAGGCACCTAGACACCAGTGGCTCATGCCTAGATAATCTGAGGACTGTGGTTTAAAGTCAGCCCCGGACAGAAAATTCCAAAAGACTCAATCTACAATTTAGCCAGTAAAATACTTGTAAGGCATGGCTCAAGGGGTAGAGTGCCAACTGTGACTGAAAACACAGAGAGAGCACAGGGCCCTGAATCCAAGCCCAGTACTGGCATAAAAATAATTAATTTAATTTAAACTGAAAAAAAAAAGAGTTATAGGAATGAAGGGCCTGCCTGTGGCTCAGTGTCCCTCTTGCTCTGAGACATGCCTGGAGAGGACCAGATAACTGATTCCCAACCGGCTTCTTTTAGACTCTGGCTTAGCATCCTGACTACTCCAGTCTCAAAGACAGATTCTGAGGCCCTTGCTCTAAAACTTCCTGCAAGCAGAGACAGACAACAACAGCTGTCTCCACATATAGAATGGGTTTGTGCTGCTACTCGCCCAAAAAAAGAATGCAGGTTGCTCTGGTATTGCTGATTTGCATTCCTGTCTGCCCAAACACGGAGCCTCTGAGCTGCCACCTTCAACAGAGAGAACAGCAGTGCCACCTACTGAACCACTGGAGATGTAGCCGGCGTGCAGCCAGCCTAGACAAGCTTGCCACTTCACCTGTCAGGACTGCCATGCCCAGCAGAGGGACTGAAAAACACCTTTGTGCAGCGATTAAGTAGGCCTCCCGTTCTGCCAACTTCAGTGACTGTTTATCATCGCCAGGCTGAAAAAGATCTCAGGAAATTTATTCTGCTCTGGCCAAGTGAAACTCAATTGCAGTCAGATCCAGGCTGTATTCCATTTGATTGAGAACTGGGCTGGCAGGCAAAGGAGCATGGACTGCCATTATTAACACCTTACCCTATAATGGGCACTGAGTGATGCATAAGGGTAGAGGAGGGAATAGTCTACACCAGAGAGCAACAGAAAGATAGCAGACAGCTGGGTCCCCCAGTGGGAAAACACACAGACATCCACAGGGCGCACAATTGAAAGAATAGAATTTGGGAGGTCTGAGTTTCCTTTCTTCCTTTCCTTCCCTTTCCCTTTCTTTTTTCTTTCTTTTCTTCTTTCTGTTTTTTCGGGTCCTGAGGCTTGAATTCTGGGCACATCTACACACACACACACACACACACACACACACATACTCCTATGTATAAAAGACCACCCTATTAAGTCATAAACTGCCACACACTTATTTTTGTCACACATTTGCAGGTGAAGGGAAGGGACGCTCCCCTGTGGAGAGACACCAGTACTTCTGCCACCCTAACATAAACAAATGAACTATACGGGCGTAGCCTTTGGCTCTTGAGACGAACTATAGCAAAACCACATAAGAAAGCAGCATTAAGCCAGGTACCTGTAGCTGTAATCCTACCTACTCAGGAAGCTGAGATCTGAGGAATGCCGTTCAAAGCCAGCCCAGGCAGAAAAGTCCCTATGAGACTCTTAGCTTCAACTAACCACTCAAAAACCAGAAGTGGCACTGTGGTTCATAGTGGTAGAGGGCTAGCCTTGAGCACAAAGGCACAGGGACAGTGCGCAGGCCCTGAGTTCAAGCCCCATAACTGACACAAAAATAAAGGCATTATGAACCAATACATAACTTGTATAACAATTTAAAAAAAAGAACAGAAAGCAACCTGGATGCCAGTGGCTCACACCTGAAATCCTAGTTATTTATAACACTTAGCCCAGGCAGTAAGTCTGAGTGACCCCCCACTCTAATTCACCAGAAAAATGAGAATAAAGATGGGTCTCAGTCGTAGAGCACCAGCCATGAACAAGAAAGCTGAGTGAGGACGTGAGCAAAGCAATGTCAGAGTCATAGTAAACGTGGATTATGATATGCACAAACAAAACATAGATTTCTTCAGCTACAATTGTAAAAAATACATATATAGCAGAATGAGGTTTATTCCTACAAAAGTTTTTGGGATTTTACTGTTTTTAACTTTTGAAGACAGTGCAGGTAGGTGAAATGTAAGAATTATAAACTTAGTATGTATTTTAGCTCTTATGTTCACCCATTAATATTCAGCCATCAAATTTCCCACCCGTTCTCATTCCCTTCTTTCTGCAAGCTTCTGAGAAAAGCAGTGTTTAAGACAGGTTCTTGTGCAATCTTTCAAGAGAGTTTTTTCTTCCATGCCTTATTCCTCAATCCCCATGATCCAGTGAAAGGGGAGCTGTAGAGCACCAGGGTGTTGTCAGCTGCCCCAAGTCCACATCCAATCATCAGCTGCGCTGCTGAGAGGACAGCTCAGACACCTCTGAACGGCACTTGCAACCCGAAATCACAAAACTCTGAGGCCGCTCCATTCTTGAGAGAGGATCTCCACTGCTCTGAGGGTAGGCCTTGCAATTTATCTGGTCTCTTTTTGAGATACACAAAGCTGCTAAGTACTGAACAAGGGACTAGAGGCTGAGCTTCAGCAGTCATCCACCGCCCTTCTTCCCTCCATTCTTGCTCCTCCTGACTCCTCCCCTTCAAAGAAAGTAGGGGACTGTTAACTGTCATCTGACCAAGTAAACAATGTTCAAGGCTTATGAGAAAATAAGTATGAAACAAAATAAAGTAATATAACCACAGGTCCTAATGTGAGAAGCAAACTCTATTATAGGAAGCAACTTTCAGACTGCAATTCAGCCTCTTATTCTGTGATCTTGTGGCCACTATACTCCATGGTTTACAAAGTCTTAAATACCTCTAGTGAAGAGAACTTAATAACTCAAGAGCAGCTCATTCAATGTTTAACTCATTCTTCTTCAGTCACAGTATAACACCATCTTAACTAACTTCAGTTAAGCGTATTCTTTATATACATGTATCTATAGTTGTGTTTATTTTCTTTGATAATGCTATCAGGAACACATTATATTAGAGAGATGATGTAACTCACCCAAAGTCATCCACAAGGAAGCAGTATATATGGATTTGAACACAGCTATCTGACTGTAGAAGCCCTCTAAAGTATTTGGTTTATATACCACCATCCTGGCTTTCTCTAACTTCTGCTCATTGGTCCATAGAGCATCCAATTCCTCTTCCACATGATAGCCTTGCTTAGTAAGAAGAGGTGATGCCTTCTTACCCTAGATAATCATGTTTCTTCAACACACCTCATATGACGTTTCAGGGTTTAGGACTGCTAATCTTACATGTTCCATTTGGTCTATGTCCCTCCAATATGTGCTTTAAAAAAATTTTTTTACCAGGTGCTGATGGCTCAGGCCTGTAATCCTAGCTACTCAGGAGCCTGAGATCTGAGAATCATGCTTCAAACCCAGCTTGAGCAGGAGAGTTCGTGAGACTCTTATTTCCAATTAATCACCAAAAAGCCTGAAGGGGAAGTGTGGCTTAAATGGTAGAATGCTAGCCTTGGGCAAAAAAGCTCAGGGGCAGCACGTAGGCCCTGAGTTCAAGCCCCAGTAGTGGCACACAAAAAAATGTTACCCTAGGATAATCATATGCTAAGTGCAATGCAAGCAATGCAGGGCAGAAAGACATGACACCAAATGCATTCCAAATCAGCACTGTCCAATACAACCTTTTGCAATGAGGACACAATCTACCATTGTACCCTGTGCTTCCTACTCAGTAACCAATCACTAGCCACACTGGACTGCTGAGTGCTTGAAATGTGGCTCTAAAAAAAGGAGTTAAATTTCTTACTTGATTTTATTTGATCTGATTTATTTTATAAAGCCATGTGTGTCTCCCTATTACAGAGTGTAGTTAGTTGTACATAATATACTGATCTAGAATGTTACCTCATGACTTTCTAGTCTAACAAGGTTATTCCTAATCGCATTTTGTCATTCACAGATTTTAGTATCTCTGACATTTTGTGCCATCTTCAAGTTGGAAAAACATTCTTGCTATGACTGTCACAGAATACATCTAATGACATAATAGTAATAAATGTTGCTAACATATTGAAGGCATACTAAGTATCAGCAATCCCACCATCCACACTCCAGAATTCTACATACATCTTATCTAAACTGAGGGCTTCTGGTTCCACAGCCCCGCTCTGACCTACTGACCAGGATGCCTTCCACACCATTTCAAACTTTCTTCTATTTACACACCAGTTACTAATCTACATCTTACATATCATTTAGACTGGATCCAAGACACTACTTTCACCATGTTCATGAGAATTTCATTAAAGTCTTTGTTAAATCTTTTCTTGCACCATGTATTCACAATGTGTTAATATCACCCTGAACCACTAAGAACTCTTCAGGAAAAAGAATCAGATCAATCTACCATAATTTCTTATAAACTCATCCTGGCTTTTAGAAATATTTAATATTCATTTTCTCTTCGTCATTCATAGAGTCAAGAATATGTCCCCAGTCTATCAAGAAGGTAAGGTCGAGGGGGGTGGGGTGTGAGGGGGTGTAGCTGAGGAGGTGGGAGGGAAGGGATGCTAGGGGGAAAACAAAGGAGGAAGCAACAATACTGGATAAGAATGTGCTCATTACTTGCTTGTGTAACTGTAACCCCTCTGTACAGTATTGTCACAATAAAAAAACTAAATTAAAAAATTATTAAAGCATATGGATTGTGTAAAAAAAAAGAAAGTAAGACTGGGACATTAATGATAACTTCTGTTTCAGTAAGCTGTCCAACACATCCAGCAAGAAAGGGGGAAACACTGAAAAGCTTAGGACAGTTTGGAATAAAAAAAACAAGACTCTTGAATAAGAATTTGTTTGAAAAAGGTATCTGTATAAGTGACTTCAAATAAGATTTTTGTTTCTTTTTACCCCAATTTCAACTAAAGTTCCAAGACTAACTTTCATAAGGGCTAAGGCCCTACATACATTCTAAAGAGTAGGCTGTATTTCAAAACTTCCATTTGAGAAAATGAGAATTATGAAAAGAAAAAACTGATGGGGACCAAAGTCTTTGAAGAGATTTGTCAGACTTCTGTGCCATCTCCTTCTCTCTGTGTCAGGGCTTATATAGTCTAAGACTTAAGAGATGGGTAGAAAAAGGCTGAAAAGCATTGGGGGGGGTGGCATTAGAGAGTACATTGTCATGGAAACCAAGAACAGAAAGTGAGTGGGCAGCTTCCTCAAGTGCTGCTAGAAAAGTTAAACCAAGGAATGAAAAGCATTTGCTGTATTTAGTAATAATAGGGCACTAGTTTTCTTGATTAGAGCAATTTCCCCAATGTGGTAAAAATGGAAATGAAATTGCAGCAGGTAGGTGAAGGGCTAATGACAGAAAATCCAGACAATCCTTAAGCTGAATAATACTCCATTGTGTATGAATACCACGTTTTCTTTATCATTCATCAGTTGATGAGCACCTTGGGTGATTCCACACTTGGGCTATTGTGATAATGCTAAGAAACACCCGTGAGTGTGTAGGTATCTTGATTATATGTTGAAATACATACCTTCAAAATGGTATAGCAAGATCATATAGTACTTCTATTTTTACTTTACTAAGGACCCTCCATACTTGTGGCTACACTAGTTTACATCCCCACAAACAGCTAATCATAGTCTCTCTCCCCTATTCTTGCCAGTTTTTTTTTCTTGATGATAGCCAGCATGAAGTGAGATTAAATTTCAGTGCCACTTTGATATGTATTTCTTTTAGGATATTGAACATTTTTTTCATGTATTTATTAGTCATTTGTACTTCTTTAGGTAACTATGTGCCCATTGGTTAGCTGGATTCTTTGTTCATTTTATGCTTAATTTTTTAGGTCTTTTTGTATTCTGGCTATATTAATCCTTATCTGATGAATAACTGTCAAAGACTGCTACCTTTTTAAAAAATTCTGGTAATTATTTCCTTTGCTGTGCAGCTTTTTAATATGGTGTAATCACATCTATCAATTCTGGTTCCTATTTCTTGAGCAATTACGGTTCTACTTGGAAAAGCATCTTCTCTACTAAGGGTTTTCCCATAGCAGTTTCAAATTTTCAAGTCTTATATTAAGGTATTGATCCATTTTGAATTAGGATTTTGTATAGTGTGAAAAATAAAGGTATAGTTCTAGTCTTCTATATGTGAATATCCTGTTTTCAGTATGGGATATTTCTTCTCCAGCAGCTGCTTGAGCCTATTTGGCATGAAGAAGATGGATAGGCTAGGATTCGATTGGCACTGTTACAAACATGAGCAAGATAGAGATTGAGATCCAGTCTAGATTGGAGCACCAGTCATTCAATAAATTTTTATTAACAGGGGAATGAAAAAAAGATAGAAACTAGAAACCTAGTAGAAACTTCCCACCAGTTCTAATCACTCATCTTACTGACTTTAATATCCTCATCTTAAATATCCTCATTCTCTCATAACAATCCTCATCGTTCTAACAATACAAGGACATTGTTAATGGCAAATGCCTTAGATGAAAACTAGAGAGACAGGATGCTGAGAGAGCTGCCAGACTGTGGCACAGATCTGACCCAAGTAAAGGAGAACGGAAAAGAGGGTGACTAGAAGTACCCTGAATTGCCAGGGGAGTCTTAAAAAAATATGGCAAAGCCACAGAAACATTCTCAAGCTAAAAAACAAACAAAAAAAAAAAAACAGCCTTCCAATGAGTTCTTTGCCTCCCCAGGGAAGCCAACCTTGCTAACCCTGCTTGATCAGGCTGGAGCTGCATGCACAGCCTGAGTAAATGTACTGATGGAGTTCCGAGCACGGCTGCTGGGCTCTGTGATTTCTTTCTGTCACTGGAGGTCTGTGAGACACAGTCTTACGGCTATCACCCTGGCTTCCCATTACCCTTTTAAAAGCACCATAGCTTCTGATCTCTACCCACTTCAAGATCTAAGCTATCCCTGTTCTTTTCTACTCCTAAATTCTAGAAACATGTCATTTTTGTCTCGTCAGTCTTTCATGCTGTTGTATCACCTAACAAGAAAGCTTGCCTTGATTTATTTCCATCTTTGCCTGTTCTTTATTATTATTTTTTGGTCATGGGGCCTGAACTCTGGGCCTGGGCGCTGCCCCTCAGCTCTTCAGCTCAAGGCTAGTACTCTACCACTTGAGCCACAGCACCACTTCTGGCTTTTTCTACTTATGTGGTGCTGAGGAATCAAACCCAGGGCCTCATGCATGCAAGGCAAGAACTCTACCACTGAGCCACCCTCCCAGCCCTATTTCTTCATTTTTTTTGTTTCGTTTTGTTTTGCCAGTCCTGGGGCTTGAACTCTGGGCCTGGATACTGTCCCTGAACTTCTTTTGCTCAAGGCTAGCACTCTACCACTTGAGCCACAGCACCGACAAGTCTCATGGACTTTCCTGCCCAGGCTGGCTTCAAACTATGGTCCTCAGACTTCAGCCTCTTAAGTAGCTAGAATTAGAAGCATGAGCCACCAATGTCCACTGCCTTTTTTTTTTTTTTAACTCAAACTTGAACTCAATAGTTTTTTCTTTAACTACCATCTCCTAGCTCCACTATTGATATTCCTCAGTTTAGGTGATATTCCTTTAGCAGTCAATTCTTCTCCTTTGGACTAGTTTAAACACATAAGGGCTTGTCTGATGTGTGATTTCCCTGCCAAGTGAGTTAGCTCCATTTGCAGAGAAGCTTATCTATCTTGGCTCTGAATCCTGGGAACTAACAGGATATCATTCAAGAAATACTCAATAGTTCATTCTGACTGATAAACTAGTAAAATACACCAGGTGGAAGGCAGCTTCTGGCAAGAGACTAGGGCAGCCACAGGTTTTGTGTGTCAGATAAAGTTGAAGCTTAAGTAGAAAAACTCAGAGGGACCTAAGAATGACTGAAAAAAAGGTTAGTTTAAAAAACCAAAACCCATTTGGTTTGCAAAGAAAAATAAGGCAAAGATCATATTCACAATGTGATCATTTTGTGAACTATGTGTGAATCTAAGGTATAAATATAGACATCTTTGAAGTCACCTGCCCCCTGGAGACTGTAACAGTCAGGATTAAATTTAGCTGCATACAGCAGGGTACCTAACTACAAAGCTCTATCAGTTGGGGATGCCAGCATGAAACCGATGACACATTCAAAAGGGTTTTACTGGAACAAAGTTTGAAGAAGCCACTAGTTATGAAACAGTGGACATGGCTAAGGAAACCACCAAAGGGGTGCTGAAGCTTCTAGTAGGTAGCAACAGTGGGAGGCCATTTCCACTCTTCAGTTGAAGGGACATGGGAAGGATGGTATCCCCTCAAAACCTGAAGCGTTGGAGAAGGAGGCTCTGGGCAGGAGCTATGGCGTAGAGGAGCAGGGACTCTGCAAGCAGCAGAGTCGGGAGAATTGTCATTCTCTTCTTCCGCACTGGCCTCCCATCAGGTGTCTCTACTAAGAACTAACTGGAAGCCAGAGGGCAAGAAAGCTAGATTGTGGAAGACAGAATAGAGAATATGTTTTTGGGAGAGGAAAAGCAAAATTATAGCTTACTTACCTCACACTATAGCAAGTCTATATCACTTTTGAATTTTAATGCTTAGCAATTCTGGTTAATTTTCTTTTTATAAGCTTAGATAACTTGCTAAAGATGTTTTTTTTTTAACTGAACTAATGAAAACCCTAATACAATAGATAAAAAGCATCAGGTTTAAGAAAAATAAATCACAACATTTTTAACCATTTATCCCTGTCACCGCCTTTGAAATGATTTTACCTTGAAAGTTGTATTATTACCTTTTACACTAAGAATCATACAAATGCTTAATGTTAAAAACACAAATTGCTAAAGAATCTTGTGTATATGCCCCCCCCCCACACACACACAATCCAGTCCTGGAGTTGGAAGTCAGGGCCTGGGCACTGTCCCTGAGCTTTTTTACTCAAGATTAATCCTCTGCCACTTGAACCACAGCTCCACTTCTGGCTTTTTGGTGGTTTCTTGGCATTAATAGTCTGCCCTATATGACTGAACCATGATCCTTCAGCCTCCCAAGTAGCTAGGATTACAGGTATGAGCATTAGTGCTCAGCCTAAGAATAGTCATATTTATATTCTTCATAGCCCATATCCCACCTACATAAAACACCAGATTAAAGACATTTGGAAAGTGATTGGGATTCCAACACATTCTTCCCAAAGCTCTTGTTTCCTGCACACCAAGTGCTACATGTGCACTAAGAAACCTGACAAAATGTAAATGAGAGACATGCCAAGAATGAAATTGCTCTGAATTTTTTCAGTCCAACAAAATTGCTGTTAATGTAAAAATGCAAATCATGTAAGTCAAAGGCTTTGTTAGAATTTCAATCGGTTTTGTTTTAAAAATGGATCTAACATTTTAAAATTTCACTTCAGTGTTAGGAGGGACTATCACAGATGAAGGTATCAGTTCAGTTAAACACTGCTTTAGCTGGACATACCTCAGGATTCTCAGTACTTTTTAAGAAAGCAGCTATTTCAAGACTAGAAGTCAGCAGACATTCAACCAATTTTGATTCCGGTGCCCTACATCTTGTATATACATTTTTCTAATTTGGGGAGGGGAAGGAAAATAACAAAATGCTGAAATAAGGATACAGGTTGACCCATTATAGCAATGAGATGTACAAGACACTATGTTGGTAATGAACTTTACAACTTTGTGGGGGGAGGGAGGAGTTGGGGAGGTGGGGAGGGAAAGAATGGTAGGGGGAAAACAAAGGAGGAGGTAACAAGGCTCGATAGGAAATGTACTTATTACCTTGCTCATGTAACTGTAACCCCTTTATACAGTATCTTTACAATAAAAAAAATATACAGAAAAATGTTCACCAACATTGATGAAAAAAACCAACCATAGATCCTTTCCGTTCCTACCACTGCACATGGTCATGTGCTCAAGTAAGCACTGAGCTGAGTAACATTTGCATGTCAAGTGTGATATGAAAAGAATGGATCACTGTACTGCTCACTTTAATCATTCCTCATGCCTATTCCACATTAAAGAGTTTATAAATTCTTTTAGCCTATTGCTTTGTTATATCTCACTATGGGAATATTAGAAAGTTGGTATTTGAAGCCAGGAACTGGCAACTCAAGAAACTGAGATCTGAGGGTCAGAGTTCAAAAGCCAGCCTGCCAAGACAAATATAAGAGACTCTTATCTCCAATTAACCAGCAAAAATCTGAAACTAGAGGCATAGTTCAAGAGGCAAAGGAAAAAAGAAAACCCAAGTAAGAGGGAAAGTTAAAGTTCTAAGTTAAAGTCCCAGTACTGGCATCAAAAAAAAAAAAAAAAGCCGGATGCTGGTGACTCACGCCTGCAATCCTAGCTACTCACGAGTCTGAGATCTGAGGGTCCCAGGTCAAAGCTGGCCCTGGGCAGAAAAGTCCCTGTGAGACTCTCATCTCCAATTTACTACCCAAAAACTGGAAGTGATGCTGTGGCTCAAGTGGTAGAATGATAGCCTTGAGCACAAAGAGCCTCAGGGACAGTGTCCAGGCCCTGAGTTCAAGCCCCACAACCTACCAAAAAAAAAAGTTGGTATTTGTTTGCATGCTGTAACAGAAAACCAGATCTGACAGGTGAAGTGATCTGCCCAATAGGACCAAAAGTCAATGTGAAAAAGGAAGTATGAAATTTGATGTGAGTGGGAGAGGAAGAAGGTAGGAGAGGGAGGTAGATGTGAGGGTGGCTCTGAGCAAGATGCGCGGTGCACATAAATGGCCATGTTAAATTGCAACCCCCCCTTGCAGATAAAAATAAAGTTTAAAAATTTGGAAAGAAAAAAGTAGTCTCAATTTACCCCTAGACTCTCTCTCTGCCACTAGCATATGTATCACACTGGCCTTGGCGGGCTAAGAGTTCAGATACTGGTCAAACAACCCTGCCACAGCATTTTATTAGGTGCATCTTGCAACCTACACTTCTTGGTGTAGGTCCAATACCTTAAATTGAATAACTTTTTAAAAACCAATAGCAATTTATTGCTCACAGTTCTGGAGGCTGGGAAGTCTAAGTTAAAGACATCAGCAGATTTGGTATTTGCTGAGTGCCCTTTTTTCATAAATGATGCCTGCAGGCTAGGTCCTCCTATGGTGGAAGGGGCAACTAAACTCCCTTGAATCTCTTACTATTAGGCCATCAAACGTTCTGATGATATTAACCACTACTCAAAAAGTCCTATCTCTTAATGTCAGTGCATGAATTTCAGTGCATGAATTTTGGGGAATACAAATAACCAGACCAAAGTACCTCTTATGCCAAATCAGGTCAGTAAAGGAAAATATCAGTGCTAGTGCTACACAGTGACTATGTTCTGCTTCTATCACATTCTATGAGTTACCACTGTCAGGAGACCTTTACAGTACTAAGTCAGGAGTATACCATCCTTCACAGGCCTAATTCATATTCTTTTTTCTAGGCCTGGGGCTTGAACTCTGGGCCTGGACTCTGTCCTTCAGCTCTTCAGCTCAAGGCTAGTACTCTACCACTTGAGCCACAGCGCCAATTCCGACTTCTTCTGCTTATGTTCTGCTAAGGAATCAAACCCAGGGCCTCATGCATGCAAGGCAAGCACTCTACCACTGAGCCACCTTCTCAGCCCTACTTCAGATTTTTTAAAGCCACCCATTGGCCTATTGTTAGCTGTTTGGACACCCAGGGGAAAAATGGATCATTTTCCAACCCAGAAAGAAACTGGTTTTAATTTGAAGCTAACCCAAGTGGAAAAAAGAACAAAATTTCTAACTCACTTTACTAAGACTGATTATATCTGCCTACTGGTCCTATAACATTCTTGACTCCTTATCTCACTGGCCCATGGGAGCCTGATTTCATCCTTTCTCTTCATACACCCAATGATTTGAGAAATTAAATAAGACTGCCCACAAAATTAGCTCCTTCATGAGCTTCCAGACAGTCTGAATTGCTCCACTAGCATTAAAGAACCACTTCACAAGTCCTGAGAAGCTTCCTTAGACCCTTAGAACACCTATAGACCCTTTATACTGCACAGTTAACATTTACCCACTGTCCTCTTCTGTGTTATCCTCAGTCTCAAAGGCTCTTCTTATCCTAAAAATGCTTCCAGAAATAACATAAAGGATCATAAGGGACATTTCTAGTGCTTACCATGTCAGAGCTTTGCACAAACTATTTTATATATATTATTTTACTTAACTATTAAAAAATTAAGAATCCCTAGATTGGGATTCATAGTATTTAAAGATAAGGAAAGGAAGGATTAAAGACCTAGAGCAGCAGTTACCTCTCAAGAAACCTTTACTTAAGCACTGAAGAAAACTACCCTCATTGGTTTTGTAAAATTATGCTATGAATGTCCTCAGCCAGGTGAAAGCTGGTAGCTAGTGACCTTTTACCCATGAGGGACAGTCTGTATATATGGTAACTTCAGCAAAGTTGGATGCTTACCAAAACTTAAGATATATTTGCAAGGGACAACTGTCAATACAATGATGAAATTCAACTAAATAATGCATAAGCCAGGTGCTGGCTCACACATGTAATCCTAGCTACTCAGGAGGCTGAGATATGAGAATTGAGGTTCAAATGAGACTTTTATCTCCAATTAGCCACTCAAAAACTGAAAGTGGTTCTGTGGCTCAAGTGGTAGAGTGCTAGCCTTGAGCACAAATTAGCCCAGGGACAGTGTCCAGGCCCTGAGTTTAAGCCCCAAACCAAGAAAGAAAATGAGAGGGGTGGGGGGAGGAAGAAGAGGGAGACAGGAGGAAGAGGAAGGACAGGGAGGCAGGGAGGGCCAATGCAATATCACAAAAAGAAATTACAAGTTCAATAGTTCATGATTCTTTGAGTAGATCTAAAAAATCATTGAAGAAACAGTATTGAAGTTAACTTGGGAGGGGAAGCAAAAAGATTTGGGAGTAGAAATCCTATAGGTAAAAATAGAGATTCCATAATAAATAATAAATAAAATAATAGACATCCCATATTTATAGCATTCCTTATGTTCTTATTTCACTTTAAAGAAAATCAAGCCAGGCTCCAGTGGCCCACATCTATAATCCTAGCTAATCAGGAGGCTGAGTTCCTCCACTATTTTTTCTTTTTTTTGATACTGGTGATTAAAACCAAGACTCATACTAGGCAAGTGACTACTGTTCGAGCCTTGTGTGCTGCCTCCTAGTACTTCTTCATATCCCCTTTCCCTCCCCATTATTATTCCTCAGACCCTCATGGTTCCTGGAGAACCACCATCAATATACATTTGCCTCATTTTCTAGACTTTTACACAAGTAGAATCATCTAAAGTGTACTTTTCCCCCTCTAGCTTCTTTCACTGGTGTGCTTTGATGTTCATTCATGTGTTATATGTAGCAAGCATCTGATTCTTTTTATCCCTTGGTATTCTGTTATGGATATTATCCATTCAGAATATTCCATTCATATTGTGAACATCCATCCTGTTGATGGACATTTGGGTGGTTTCCGTTTAGGGTTACTACAAATAAAGCTGCAAAAAACATTCATGAACAAGTCTGTGTGTAGACATGTTTTCATTTCTCTTGAGTAAATACATATGAGTGTAATGGCTAGAACACAGGATAGGCATATGTTTAACTTTAAAAAAAACCGTTCCCATCAGTTTTACATCTCTGTCAGCACTTAGCATTCTCAGTCTTTTTCACTTTAGTCATTGCAATGAGTGTGAGGTGGTATATTATTGTGATTGTAATCTGCATACATTTAATTTGCATACACATATATATCTACATATGTCTAATATAAGCAAATCTATACAGACATATTATATACTGGTCTATTTCTAGACTCCACCAATTTGACTACCTTTATGCAGACTGTTAATGTTGTTTTTGTTTTTTTTTTGTCAGTAATGGGGCTTGAACTCGGGGCCTGGATGCTGTCCCTCACCTCTTCAGCTCGAGGCTAGCACTCTACCACCTGAGCCACAGCACCACTTCTGGTTTTCTGGTGGTTAATTAGAGATAACAGTCTCACAGACTTTTCTGCCCTCGCTGGCTTTGAATCACGATCCTCAGATCTCAGCCTACTGAGTAGAGAAGGTTACAGGCATAAGCCACTGGCATCTGTTTTTAAAAGAATTTTTTTAAACTGGCTGACCAACTCACATCTGAGTTTGTTAGAAGCCTTTTGTAAAATGCTTAACAAACTTAAGGTAACAGGAAAGGCAAGAGAAGGGTGGGAAAGAAGAGATGATAGAAAAGAGTAAAGCCAAAGTACACTTGAAATAATCCTAAATATCTATACACCAAACACCAGAACACCCAGCTTCGCCAAACAAATACTACTTAACTAAAAACACACACAGATCCAAAGGCATTGACTGTTGGTGACTTTAACATCACACTGTAACCTCTGGAAAGATCAACCTAGCAAAAACTCAACACAAGAAACCTCAGAACTAAATAATTGCACTGACCAACTAGACTTAACAGACATCTACAGAATATTTCGCCCAGCAGTATCAGAATATACATTCTTCTCAAGAGCGCATATAACATTTTCCAAAAGAGATCATATTTTAGGTCACAAGCAAATCTGTGCAAATTCAGAAATATTGAAATTATTCTGTCAGACCACAATGGAATAAATTAGAGCTCAACATCAAAAACCATCTTAGAAAACTCTAACTCAGGGAGACTGAACAACACGTTGTTGTTGTTGTTGTTGTTTTTTGGGGGGCCCAGTTGTGGGGCCTGAACTCTGGGGCTGGGCGCTGTCCCTCAGCTCTTCAGCTCAAGGCTAGCGCTCTACCACTTGAGCCACAGCACCACTTCCAGCTTTTTTCTTTTTTGTTTATGTGTGCTGAGGAATCGAATCCATGGCCTCATGCATGAAAGGCAAGCGCTCTACCACTGAGCCACCTTCCCAGCCCCATGAACAACACATTGTTGAATGACCAGTAGGTCACTGAAGAGATCAGAACAGAAATTCAAACATTTATGGAATTTAACAAAGACCAACACATAAAATACCTGCTCCTCCGGGACACAGCAGACAGTACTCAGAGGAAAAGTGGTAGCTCTGAATGCCTACATCAACAAATTGGAGAAACCTCAAATTAACAACTTAATGATGCATCTTAAGCTCCTTGAAAAAGAGAAACAAGTCAAACCCCAAGCCAGTAGATGGAAATACTCAAAATTAAATCATAAATAAATGAATTAGAGAAAAAAATAGAATCAACGAAGAATTGGTTCTTTGAAAAACTTAAAGTGACGGACCCTTAGCAAATTTGACCAAAAAAAAAAAAGAGAGAATGCACCCAACTAAGTAAAATTAGAGATGAAAAATGAGAACATCACAACAGAAACAAGCAAGATCCACAACACTGTAAGAGAACACAAACCTTTATTCTAACAAATTGGAAAGTCTAGAGGAAATGGAAGAAGTACTAGCAAATACTGATATATGCAAACTAAACCTAGAAGATTTAAAACAACCTAATAGACCAATAACAAGTAATGAAATAGAAATGGTAATAAAACACCTTCCATCCAAGAAAAGCCCAGCACTAGATGGATTCATAGCTGGATTCTAGAAAGCCTACAAAGAAGAAGTGACTCCAATACTCCTCAAACTCTTCAATGAAACTGAAAGGGAAGGCAGGAGCAGGTGGCTCATGCCTGTAATCCTAGCTACTCAGGAGGCTGAGATCTGAGGATTACGGTTCAAAGCCAGCCTGAGCAGAAAAGTCCATGAGACTCTTATCTCCAATTAACCATAGAAAATGGGAAGTGGTGCTATGGATCAAGTGGCAGGGCACTTGCCGTGAGCTGAAGAGCTGAGAGTCAGTGCCCAGACCCAGAGTTCAAGTCTCATGACAAAGCAGAAAGAAAGAAAGAAAGAAAGAAAGAGAGAGAGAGAGAAGAAGGGGGAGGGAGAGAGAAAGAAAGGAAGGGAGGGAGGGAGGGAGGAAGGGAGGGAGGAAGGAAGGAAGGAAGGAAGGAAGGAAGGAAGGAAGGAAGGAAGGAAGGAAGGAAGGGAGAAGCTGAAAGGGAAAGATCACTACCAAACATTTTATGAAGCCAGCATAACCCTCATCCCAAAAACCGATAGGGACTCATCAAAGAAAAAACTATAGACCCATCTCTTGGATGAACATCAATGCAAAACTTCTCAATAAAATTCTAGCCATCCAAATTCAACAACTAACCAAACAAATCACATACTATGAGCATATGAGATTCATTCCAGGGATGAAAGTTGGTTCAATATATGCAAGTCAATTAATGTAATTCAACACAAGGACAAGAACCACATGATCATCTCAACAGATCCAGAAAAAGCATTTGACAAAATCCAACACCCTTTTAGGATAAAAGCTCTAGAGAAGCTAGGAATCTATAGAACATTCCTCGATATAATACAGGCTGTATAAGACAAACATACAGCCAGCATTATACTTGATGGTGAAAAGTTAAAAACATTTCCTCTAAAGTCAGGAATGAGACAAAGATGTCCACTCTCTCAACTCCTCTTCAATATAGTATTGGAATTCCTAGCAAGAGCAATAAGGCAAGAGACAAACATCAAGGGGATCCAAATAGAGAAAGAAGTAAAAAAAAAAAACGATCCTTCTTTGCAGATAACCCGATCCTGTATTTAACAAACCCCATAGACTCCTCTCCCAAGTTACTTGAGTTGATATAAAACTTTGGCAAAGTAGCAGGATATAAAATTAACCCACAAAAATCAGTGACTTTGGGGCTGGGAAGGTGGCTCACAGTGGTAGAGTGCTTGCCTTGCATGCATGAGGCCCTGGGTTCGATTCCTCAGCACCACATAAGAAGAAAAAAGAAGCTGGAAGTGGTGGTATGGCTCAAGTGGTAGAGCGCTATCCTTGAGCTGAAGAGCTGAGGGACAGCACCCAGGCCCAGAGTTCAGACCCATGACCGGACTCAAAAAAAAGAAAAATCAGTAACTTTTCTGCATGCCAACCATGAGAAGAGCAAGGCTATAAGCAGGAAAACAACTCCAGTTGTAATAGCCTCAAAAAAATATCTAGGAATTAATTTACCCAAAGATGTGAAGGACCTCTACAATGAAAACTTTAAAAACCTGAAAAAGAAAAATAAAGCATACTTAAGGAAACGGAAAAACCTCCTATGCTCCTGGTGGAAGGATTAACATTTTGAAAATGGCAATACTACCCAAAGCTATCTACAAATTCAATGCAATACCCATCAAAATCCCAACAACATTCTTCAGTGATACAGAAGAAGCAATCCTAAATAAGTATGGAATATCAGAAGACCCCCAAATAGCAAAATCAATTCTTAGCAGGAAGAACAATGCCAAGGTTCAAACTCTATTTATTACAAAGCCATAGTAATAAAAACAACTTAGTACTGGCACAAGAACAGGCCTGAGGACCAATGGAAAAGAAGACCCAGAAATGAGCTCACAGACCTATAGCCACCTCATACTTGATAAGGGAGCCAAAAAACACCGAATGGAAGAAAGACAGCCTCTTCAACAAATAATGCTGGCAGAATTGGCTATCCATTTGCAGAAAACTGAAGTTAGCAAGATAAATAGCCCGCAGATGAGAGAAGATCTTTACTAGCTATGCACCAGACAAGAGCCTCATATCTAAAATATACTTAAGAGCTCAAAAAAAAACATCTCCCCAAAACAAATTCTCAAACAACAACCCAATTAATAAGTAGGCTAAAGACTTAAAGGGAGACTTCTTTGAAGGAGAAATAAGAATAGCCAGTAGGGGCTGGGAAGGTGGCTCAGTGGTAGAGTGCTTGCCTTGAATGCATGAAGCCCTGGGTTTGATTCCTCAGCACCACATAAACAGAAAAAGCCAGAAATGGCATTGTGTCTCAAGTGGTAGAGTCTAGCCTTGAACTGAAGAGCTGAGGGACAGTGCCAAGGCCGAGTTCAAGCTGACAAAAAATGAAGAGCCAATAGACATATAAAGAGATGTTCAACATCTCTGACCATGAAAGAAATGAAAATCAAAACAACATTCAGGTTCCACTTCACCCCAGTTAGAATGGCCATTATCAAGAAAACCAACAATAATAGATGCTGGTGGGGATGTTACCCAAAAAGAATGCTACCACACTGTTGCTAGGAATACAAACATGTTCAACCACTCTGAAGTGTGGAGGTTCCTCAAAAGACTAAACATAGAGCTTCCTATGACCCAGCAATCCTACTCCTGAGCATTTAATTGAAAAACCAGGAACCAGGCTGCACTAAAGCCACCAGAACAACCATGTTCACTGCAGTACTGTTTACATAGCTAAAATATGGAATCAACCCAGATGCCCCTCAATGGATAAGTGGATCAAGAAAATGTGGTATACATACACAATGGAATTCTATGCTTCCATCAGAATGACTCTCTGCTCCATTCATAAGGAAATGAAAGACTTGGAAAAAATTATACAAAGTAAACCAGACCCAAAGAAACATAGGCTGCATGGTTTCCCTTATTTGTAATAATTAGAATCTGCCTATAAATCTACAAGTAAACCCATTGTACAGTCAAAGACAAATAATTGCTCTTGGGCATGATTAAACAGCATTCCAATCACACAGTAAGACCAAAGGATGATATTCTTAGGAGAGGATCACAAAGCTCAATAACTGTGTGCATATGACCATATAAAATGATGCTTATCAAAATGAGAAATGGAAACAAGAGGGTTTTTTTACACTAAACTTTTTTGTCAGTGAAGAGGGTTTTTTTTTGTATTGTGGTTCTTTTTTCTCTCTTTTTTGTTGTTGTTGTTGATTTTTGTCACTGTACTTTATTCCTTACCTTTGTCTCATATATGAGTCTATCTGGTTTGGGGAGAAGGGGAAGCACAGAACTGATGGGACAAAGGGTGATCCAAGTTAGCGGTCATTTTCACTAGATACTATTTTGGAAATTAACTATACAACGTGGAGGGGAGGGAAAAAACTGGGAGAGAACAAGGGAGTGGGTGACACTGTTCAAAAGGAAATGTACTAATTACCTGACTTATATAACTGTAATCCCTTTGTACACCACCTTTACAATAAATTTATTTTCAAAAAAGTAAAGTTGAAAGAAAAAGGTCTAGAAAAAGTGGAGGATGTTTTTCCAACAGTATTTCCCCAATTCCACCATCACCAAAGCTACCTTCCCACCCAAGATAGCCCCCACTCTGTATTTTCAAAGGTGATGCATATAAAGTATATATTATTTTAAATGACAATTCATCTTTCTCTTATCCATCACAGGCACATGCTATTGCAAGAGTTTCTGAGCAGTTCAAGACAGCCATGGTTGTTATACTCTTGCCAAAAGCAAACTGACCTTTCAGATATCCCATGCAGCCTTTGGTAACTTTATAACCCCATGAGCTTTGTGAAATATTCAGAGGAGACTCCAGGGCTCCCGGACCAAATCATTATTCTTTTTTTAGAACCACAGGGTTCTGCAGCCTCAAAGAAACATGACACTATGGGCTTCATCTGGCCTTACATCTCTGATCAACCACCTGCTGTAGCATCTGAGTCACAGAAAAATGGGATTTGATTTGCTGTGATAAAAATAAGGAGTTGTAAAGCACTGATTGCTGCCCCATGGTTTTCCACTTAAGTGGACTATCACTAACTAGGGTGGTGTCTAAACCATGAAAAAACTTAATCCTCAATTCTCTAAAAGAAAGTCAGCACTTTCTGTCCTAAGGATAAACAGTGATCAAGTACAGCAACTCTTAAAAGTGTAGGATATCAGTGCTTCAGAAAAGATCATGCGAAGTTGAAAATAAAACATATCAATAAAAAATTCTGAAAGTTAATCAAAAGAGAAAACTTTGCCCAAACTAGATTAGATCAATGCTATCAAACCTGACAACTTGACATGTTTGAATCCAAAAATACCTAAAAGTTAGATACCAAAGTGAATAAAATGATTAGTTTTAGCTAAAATGTCATCTCACTCAGACAGTTCTCAAGCCATAATCTATCTTTAACAAAGGGAACAAGACATCAACAAAAAAATTAATGCAAGAAAAAATGAGATAAAAGACACAACCATCAATTTTAAACTTTCTTTTCCTCTTGTTATTGTGTTCCTGTTCCTTTTCCAAAAATAGAGGGTATTTTTTGATGTGCTTGCTATGGTCTGAATGCATCTCCTCAAATTCA
The DNA here is from genome assembly GCF_000151885.1 of Dipodomys ordii. Classification (NCBI taxonomy): domain Eukaryota; kingdom Metazoa; phylum Chordata; class Mammalia; order Rodentia; family Heteromyidae; genus Dipodomys; species Dipodomys ordii. Next base: position 10,576,296 of record NW_012267313.1, on the reverse strand, counting down.
TGCATAGGAAACTTTATCCCCAGTGTTGGAAAGTGAGATCAACTAGGAAAAGATTCTACTGGGGGAATCTAATGGTTTAAGGATATTACCAGGCTTCTTAAAGAGTAGATTCACTTTGGTCTACTCTTCACCCTGTGAGGATGCAACACAGCAAGAACATCCACACCAAATGTGGTACCTTGGTTGTGACTTCCCAGTCTCAAAATTGTAAGAAGTTTGCTATTTCCTACAATTACCCAATCTTAGCTATTGTTCCATTAACACAAATGGATCAAGACAAATGGTCCTTAATGTAAAGGCCCAGAAATGCAGAACCCAGACAATTCTATACTTTTTTAATATTATATTCATCCCCAAATTTCATACAATTTAAATTGATGTCTTCCTATTTACACATCTGGTGAGTTTATATACATATAAACAACATTTTGTTACCTTTCTAGTAAATGCAACCACTATTATGCAGGCCCCCAGATTTGTTGGCTTTAACAGAAGTTGGAGAAGGAAAAACCAGCAAACACAAATATTAAGACAATGAGGAACAAAAGTTATTCTAGTACTTAAAGTTTATGTAAAGGACAGGCCAGTGGCTCATGCCTGCAATCCTAGGAACTACAAAGGTAGAGATCAGGAGGATTACAATGCCAGTCTAAGCATAAATACCAGACCCCCATCTCAATCACAACCGGAAGTGTTGGCACATGCCTGTCATCCTACAGACATGGGAACAATAAGGTGAATCCAAAGATCAGGTGTATGAGATTTGTATTTTAAAAATAATGTAGAGAGCTGGGAAGTTGGCTCAGTGGTAGAGCGCTTGCCTTGCATGCCTGAGGCCCTGGGTTCGATTCCTCAGCACCACATAAGCAAAAAGCTGGAAGTGGCACTGTGGCTCAAGTGGTAGAGCGCTAGCCTTGAGCTGAAGAGCTGAGGGACAGCACCCAGGCCCCAGAGTTCAGGCCCCACAACCGGACCAAAAAAAATAAAATAAATAAATAAAAATAAAAATAAATAAATAAAAACAATGTAGGAGCCAGGTACTTGTGGCTCATGCCTGTAATCCTAGCTCCTCAGGAAGCTGAGATCTGAGGATCATGGTTCAAAGCCAGCTCTGGCAGGAAAGTCTCTAACTCCAATTAACCACCACAAAACCGGAAGTAGTGCTGTGGCTCATGTGGTAGAGCACTTGCCTTGAGCTGAAGAGCTCAGGGACAGTGCCCAGGATCCAGAGTTCAAGCCCCATGATAGACAAAAACAAACAAACAAAAAAACCCTGACAAAAAATAATGTAGGAAGAAAGAGCCTAAGAGGTATAGTGCAGGCCTTACAAACATAAGCTCCTGAATTAAACTCCAAGAACCACCAAAAGGGGAGGGGGGAGAAACAGTTCATGTTAAAAAGTTTCCTAATGAGCAGGAGGTAGCAAGGATCTTTTCAGGCAACTAAAGTCCAAATCTAATAAGCAACAAATGCGTGCAAATGCTAACAAAAAACAAAACTGGAGAAGGCTCATAGATATTCCATCCTTAAAACCATGGTTAACTAAATCTTATTTTGACTACTACGAAAAGAAACCCAGAATTTCTATCTTTGTGAACTTACTTAGTTTTAAGTTCTCTAGGCCTGTTTACTTCTAAAGTGAGTATAACAGTCAATCCAATGTCAGAACTACCTTGGTGTGTAATGCAAAGGCATAGGCCTTGTTCTAAAGTCGTATCTTCAAATTCTATGACTGTTATGGCTATGATTTTTCCACTTCTACAATAACTGGGTTTATTAGGAATACAACTAGACAGGTCTAAATGTAGTTTTTTTTAATATTACAAACATTTAAATCAAGCAGATAATAAGCACTTGACACATCACCAAGGAATTAGGTGATAGTATCCAACTTCTTTAGAGCACTGTTTAATACAAACAGTACCATTCTACTGAACAGCAGATCAGAATGACAAAGGGCTTTTTTGTTGTAGCTGTTCCAGATGCTTTGATGGCAAAGCCAAGGTCAAGCTTATGTATCACTTATTACTAAAATGCTACAAGTTTACACTACATGTATACCTTAAAAATGTATTATGAGGGGCTGGGACGATGGCTCAGTGGAAGAGTGCTTGCCTTGCAGGCATGAAGCCCTGGGTTCGATTCCCCAGCACCACATAAGCAGAAAAAGCCAGAAGTAGCATTATGGCTCAAGTGGTAGAGCATTAGCCTTGAGCTGAAGAGCTGAGGGACAGCGCGCAGGCCCAGAGTTCAGGCCCCACGAGTGACAGAAAAAAAATAATAATAATGTATTATTATGTCAAATATACTATCTACACAGCACTCAACTATATTCAAAGAGATTTCAAATTCACTAGACCCCTAAGAGTGGAGAACTAAGAAAACAGAAAAAGAATGAAACTCAAGGCACGCTTATTTTTCTCTTCCAAAATTTAACTCTTTCCAATTGACCTACATAATTAGCAACCCAATTACTATGGAATTTGTCAAATTCTATTCAAAACAATGTAGATTTAAAGTACAAACCATGAAGAATAAGAATTTTCTTCCACTAAACTCACTTCTCACCAATCAAAATTTAACAGGTTTTTCTCCTACTACAGTGAATGTCTTTTCTAAAAATTGTGATAAAATTTTGCTGACATAAATTACATTAGAGAAATCACAATATACTAGCTTCTTATGTCTTTGAAAGTAAAACTTATGCCTCAGTATCAATATTAAATAGGCAGCAACACAAGCTTTCAACCTGCTGGCAGAAAGGCTCTTCACTTTCTCTGTCACATCTTGTCCTTACATTCTAAAATACTTTTGTGGATTTGAATCTGTTGATTAATAATAATGAGATTAATGGGTCAGACATATCTGAAAGATGAACAATAGCTTTTAGAACATTGCATAAGGCTGTAACAAGTTTAATTATGAATGTTTTCCCACTACATAAAATTTTCATTATGCAAGTTAACAAGACTACACACAACAGATAAATCTTCTGGAATATGATTGTCTACCACCAAAATTAAAACCAGATCAAACTGTAAAACTTTAAAAGTTTATACAAAAGAACAGTAACAAACCAGGAGCCTTTAAGGGAAGCTGGTAAGGAGACTCCTCACAAGGTACAGCATCTTTTATAAAGCATTAAAAGCATCTGCCTTCTTTTGTATGACCTGTCATATTACCATTCTTTGAGGCAAGTAGAGCAATTTAAGCTTTTCTTTAGCTGATGGACTGGATGTCACACAATCATCGTGACAATATAAAGCTTTGATGTGAATTTCATTTATGATCACAGTATTTGGGGGAAATCAAGGTAAAAAATACTTGGCTGTGTAGCTATGGGTGGCTTGTTTTGGGACAGATAAAAAGGGTGCCTTCTATTTCTTTGATTTTTATGAGTACAATGCATGTTGATCAATGTCACACCTCTCTGGGAAAAAACGCCAGGCACCAATGGCTCACACCTGTAATCCTAGCTACTCAGAAGGCTGAGATCTGAGGATCATGGTTTGAAGCCAGCCTAAGAAAAATAATCCCCGTTAAGACTCATCACCAAATAACCACTCAAAAAACAGAAGTGCAGCTGTGGCTCAAAGAGGTAGAGTGCTAGCCTGGAGCAAAAGAGCTCAGGGACACATGGTTTCCCTTATTTGCAATATCTAGTATATGTCTGAGTCAAGCAGAAAAGGTCAGATAAGGTGATGTTAGGGAAATGAACCCTAAGATATGTATTCAAATGTTTTTTTTTTCTTTCATGTGATTGTTTCTAACACATTTATAAGATTATTTCTTTGTTGCTTTGTATGTCCCTCCCCCACAGTATAACCCCTGCTTTCACTGTATTTGATGTGGGTATAATTTGTGGAGGGGAAGGGGAAAAACAAATCGTTTAAATAGGGATACAAGCGGACCCATTGCAACAATGAGATGTACAAGTCGCTATGTCAAAAACGAACTTTACAACTTTTGGGGGGGGCAAGGAGGATTGGGTGGGGGGCAGTGGAGGATGGAAAGGGATGAGAAGGGGAAACAAAGGAGGAGGCTACAATGCTTGATAAGAAATGTACTCATTATCTTGCCCATGTAATTGTAACCCCTCTGTATTTTCACAATAAAAAAATAAAAAAAAATAGGGGGCTGGGAAGGTGGCTCAGTGGTAGAGCACTTGCCTTGCATGCTCGAGGCCCTAGGTTCGATTCCTCAGCACCACATAAGAAAAAAGCTGGAAGTGGTGCTGTGGCTCAAGTGGTAGAGCGCTAGCCTTGGGCTGAAGAGCTGAGGGACAGCACCCAGGCCTAGAGTTCAGGCCCCTCGACCGGACCCAAAAAAAATAAATAAAAATAAAAAAATAAAAACAAGAGTTCAGGGACAGCACCCAGGCCAAGTTTTAGCCTCATGATTGGCAAAAAAAAAAAAAAAAAACACACACCAATTTTGGACCAGGTATCGAGTAGAAACAAGATGGCTGTCATACAGAATGCGTATTTTGTCAAAAGAGAAGTAGAAGTTTATACATTAGACACAACTTTCAAGCAGTGCCAAATAGTTTGTAGGGTTTTTTTTGGTCAATCATGGGGCTTCAACTCTGGGCCTAAGCACTGTCCCTGAGTCCTTCAGCTTAAGGTGCGAGTGCTCTACCGCTTGAGCCACAGCGCCACTTCCGGTTTTCTAGTGGTTTATTGGAGATAAGAGTCTCACGGACTTTCCTGCCTGGGCTGACTTTGAACTAGGATCCTCAGATCTCAGCTTCCTGAGTGGCTAGGATTGCAGGCGTGATCCATCGGCGCCCAGCAGAGTTTGTACTTTTAATCAGCTGTATGTTGACTTTAAATTTATTCTTTTTTGGGGGGGGGGGGGTTCCGGTCGTGGGACCTTAACTCTGGGCCTGGGTGCTGTCCCTCAGCTCTTCAGCTCAAGGCTAGCGCTCTACCACTTGAGCCACAGCGCTACTTCCGGCTTTTTTCTTTTTGCTTATGTGGTGCTGAGGAATCGAACCCAGGGTCTCATGCATGCAAGGCAAGCGCTCTACCACTAAGCCACCTTCCCAGCCCCTAAAATTATTTTCTCAATAGTGTTTATAACACCTCAGAGTATCTCTACCTTTTCTTGCCAGATATTCCTACTTCTCAAAAATACCCAAAAGTGGGCTGGGAATGTGGATTAGTGGTAGAGTGCTTGCCTAGCATGCATGAAGCCCTAGGTTCGATTCCTAAGTACCACATAAGCAGAAAAGGCTGGAAATGGTGCTGCGGCTCAAGTGATAGAACACTAGCCTTGAGCACAGAGAGGCTCAGAGACAGTGCCTAGACCCTGAGTTCAAGCCCCAGGACTGGCTTGAATAAAAATAAAAATAAATCCCAAAAGTGACACAGCAAGAGTACAATATTAATTTGAATTTTTATTATTTTTAATACATATATTTCACAAACAGGAACCTTCTAACACCACACAATTCCATAACCAAATGCTTTGATTTTATCAACATTCTTCAGCTATTTACACTGTCATCCCTCAACAAAAGTGCAATCAAAGACATCTTGACAAATCTTTACAGACAGCGATATATTCTTCAGCTGGTTTTAACAATGTCCACTTGTTATACCTTCTTTCAATCACCTGAAAGAATAATGAAGTCAACAAGACATAGAGATAAACTGGGTTGGGCAGCATCCTATTGAGAAGCCAACTCTCTTCCTCAACCTCCAACTAAAATTATCAACAGCTGCCACCAGAAACTAAATAAGAAAGTAAACTGAGTTAGCAACCTGGGCACAGCAGAGCAGATTGTATAGTAAGCATTGGTCTGGAAGGACTAAGTGAAAGATTTCAGCAAGTTAGTTTTGATTGGCTTATGTTATGCTTTAGTCTTAATTTTTGTGTTTGAACACCTAATCGTATTCTTTCTTGATGAGTTAATTTTCCCCAAAGAGATATCAAAATCCCTTTTATTTAGAAAATAGACTTCTACAAAAATAACTGTAAATATAAAGGGCATTTGAGGAGCTCCTTGTATAATGGGACAATTCAGTGACCTCTCCATTTCATGGCACGATGTGTATCTTTTGAAGTAAAAACCCAGTATATAACCAGAAAAAAGTACAGCTGAGATGGCCCGTAGGAAAAATAATCAGAAATGGTCTCTTCTCTAAACTAAAGCACATACTTTTATTTGTTCAAGGTATGGAGCTCTTAAAAATAATGATTAAAAATATTAGAGCAGGGCTGGGAAGATGGCTCAGTGGTAGAGCGCTTGCCTTGCATGCCTGAGGCCCTGGGTTCGATTCCTCAGCACCACATAAGCAAAATGAAAAAAGCCGGAAGTGGCGTTGTGGCTCAAGTGGTAGAGCACTAGCCTTGAGCTGAAGAGCTGAGGGACAGCGCCCAGGCCCAGAGTTCAGGCCCCACAACCAGACCCCCCCCCATAAAAAATTAGAGCAGATGAAAGAATACTTTGAAATTATTAGTCACTCTAAGACTGTGGTATGTTATTGAACATTATTCATCAGAGAAAACAAATTGGTTCTTGGGTGATTAATACCCTTTAATATCCTAACTACAATAAAAAGAATGATCTTTCTTGACATATTCCAGTTCTGATCAAGGTGCTCAGGGCAAGCTTGAAAGCATTAAGATCAGCAGATTTCTAAAATAAGATTTATCCTTAGAATGTTGCATACTCAATTGTATTTTATTCTCAAATCAGCCAAATTTCCCCTTTCAGACAAAAATGTAATGTCTTAAAGGCACAGGATACTGAGTATGGTACTCAGTCTTCTCTCTTTTTATATATAACTATAGATCTGTTTCTATAGAGTCCCCACTTTATCATCAAAACAACATCCAAAAGTTTTATCCAATTATACTGAAAGCCCATCATAGTTACTGTTCAGAGGACAGAAAACAATTTAGGAGAAAACATAGAATACAACATACAGTTAACCCAAAGGAATTTTTTTGTTTAATAAACTTACTGAATGTAATGATAGGTCAACTTTAAGCTCTGAACAACAAAAAAGCAGGTTTCACTAGAAAAATATAGGTGGTTTAAAGAACATTAAAAATATTTTACCATTTTAAAATCAGAAATAAAATTCAAATAGTTCTCTAAAGAGAAACTTACCAATCTTATACTTAGTGTATAAGAGAATCAGTAGGGAAATAGTTCACTCACAATTACAGTTCAAGGGCTGTATCTTGTAGTTGTATCAAGTACTGTCTGACCAGTGATGATTTTCTGCTTCTCATAGACATTGTGAGCATTTCTTCCCACTATTAACTAAAATTCACTTGCAATAATTGTTTTGAAAGAAACAATGGGGTGGTGGTATAAGCAAAATGAGTAATATAAAATATTCACATAAACCCCAAATCTGTCTATTCATCAGACTATTTTAGGATTCTTTTAGCATATATAAATATACTGGTAGTTATCATATTTATGAGAAATCATAGTGCAATTCCAATTCTACAAGAGGATAGGGCATTAGTGTACTTAAGTCACTAAGCTCTAATGAACAGAAGACTGTATTTTGAAATAATAATCTGACTAATCAAGCTCTATACATGACCACCTTCCCATCAACAGTTAAGGTATCGTGAGGATTCTCAGAATGACATATACTTTTTGCATTTCAACCAGTAATTTTCCAATATGAAACAAACTTTTTAAAAACTTTTCTATTTTCTCAAACAAATTTCCCTTTCCTTCTTCAGGCCAACTTTTTTGGAAACTCAAGATTTAAACATGGTAAATGGAGCTAAATTACCATGGGGAAAGTATGTATGGCAAGGCTGTTTCTGAAGCTCACAGTAAAGTTTTGTGATTGTGAGATGGACCCATGAAAAGGATCTGATACCAAAATGGTACTTCAACAGTGAAACTATCACTGCCCAAATCACTTTAAGGAGAATGCATGGATTCTCCCTAACAGCTACTTTGACCAACTTCAGACTCACAGTGTACCACTTCTGAACTCCTTTTACGTAGTCTGCATTATAGGTCAGCTTATCTAAAAATATCTGCAACCCCAAAAGTTTTTATGTCTTATAATTTAGATCTAATTTTCAGTATTGGAATTGATCATTAAAACAGTGAAAGAAACAGCACTCAGGTCCACTTTCCAGTCACCTGTCAGTGAGAGCAAACTGCATGTCAACATGTGCTGCAGAACACTAAGCCAAGATAGCACAACACACTATTAGCTCTCAAGGCTCAGACTTACATTCACTTGTCGTATATTATTCCCAATGCTCACAGACTATCTAGAAAGTAGGTCTTTAGAAAGTTAACATTTTAGTAAGAGCTCCCTCCCAAATCCCACTATGCTGTTCCATAATAGCCATAAAATCCCTCTCCTAAATTCATCCCATCCTCCCAACTACCTTAAAGATGCAACAGAGACTCTCAGTGAGAGTGAACTCTTACCCAAATGCCCCCTACTACCCTTCTTAGTTCCAATCCTGACCAAAGACTAACATTTGGGAATCAAGACAGGCAAGGGGCAAACCCCATTTTAGTGGCACAGATATACAAAGTAAACTCTGCTTTAACTTAGAAAAAGAAATTAATGTCACAGAATGTTTCCCTATAAAAGATCTGTAACAAAGTAATAATATCAATAAAATAGCTATTACTAAAGCAAAGCTTTCATCAATAAGCTTCAAGAACTTTGAAGGAGGAGAATGGCTTCACGAAATGGTAGTCCAGGTTCCCACAGTGTGGACACTGCTGGACATTGCTGTATTCGGAGAAGTACTGCATCCCGATCCTCACGTCGATCACGGGTTTGCCACAGTGCTTGCAGTTCAGGCGGGCCTGGGAGAGACAGATGCTGTCAGCCACAATACCTTCAGCTTCACACACCTGTCAAAGGCACCCCAACCAACAACATGCTAGGAACTGAGGGAGTTTGGAAACCCATCTCCTCTCCTACAAAACGGGCTAAAACAAAGCCTAAGACACAATGAAAATTCATTGCCATTAGTCTGGAAATTACTGACTCCAGTTTTCTTTCTGTCTGTAAGGTGCTGCTAGTCCTTTCCTACGAACGAAAAGATCTCCAAAAACTCTCCACCAAAGTTCCCTTAACAACAGGAACCATCTGAGACCTGATTTTAACAGAGTGGTTGAAGCTGGTACCCCCCCCACACATATACACCCCATTCAAACTTGCCTGTAACTTCCTGCAACATTGAGTTTATTTCAGAAGTTCATATACCCTTTTATTTCATTCCAAATGATGATATTCTGTTTTGGTGTAAAAATAAAATTGCCCTAAAATATTCAAGTAAAACTGGCAATCCAGGCAGAAGTGTTTGCTTATCCTGGGGCTTCTGGTACCCACCAGTACTCTGTATCTTCATTCATACACAGGTCTCTTGATACCAGAAGCAGTTTATGACTGAAGTGAACAACCAGGAGTTTTAAATAAAATGGTCTTGGCAGTTATATTCCTTCTAAAATTGTACTAACAAAAGATAATCTCAATTTGTCCTCAAAACCCTCCTGTGAGGATAGCTAGTAGTATCTGAATTTAGATGATGAAACTGGAGCACATAGTAATAAAGTACCATGCCCAAGACCACACAGTTAGAATTGGGAAGCAGAAAACAGAAGCCTGTCCCACACTGTAACATGAGAACAATTCCATTTTAACCACTACATCCTCCGGACAATTTAAAAGTGAGTAACCAAACTTCCCTCTTTAGCCAATTATTCCTTTCTTTCTTACTTTTTTTTTTGGGGGGGGGGGTCCGGTCATGGGGCCTGAACTCTGGGGGTGGGCGCTGTCCCTCAGCTCTTCAGCTCAAGGCGAACGTTCTACCACTTGAGCCACAGTGCCACTTCCGGCTTTTTTCTTTTTGCTTATGTGGTGTAGAGGAATCGAACCCAGGGCCTCATGCATGCAAGGCAAGCGCTCTACCACTGAGCCACCTTCCCAGCCCCCCAATTATTCCTTTCTGATAACCTATTTACTGCTTATTTTTAATTCAGATTTATTGAAAGATTTTCCTGTATTCCTTAGTTGTGTATAATTTGTATGGTGATGTCTAACACCTATATTTTCACAGTGATTATCAGCTGAATAAAAATAGCAATAAATAGAAATCAAACATGGTTCTTCATTTAGCTCAGAGGCCAGAAAACATGAGTTTGGGCTTACATTGCTTGAAGGAAGATTTCTTCCCTAGAACACAGTATGCACAGCTGGGTGCAAGAGGCTCACACCTGTAATCCCAGCTATTCAAGAGGCCAAGATTTCTGGATCACAGTTCGAAGTCATTTGGAGAAGGAAAGTCTATCTCTAATAAACTACTCAAAACAAACACCACCATCACCACCACCACAAGAACAACAAAACTCACAAGTAGAGCTATGGCTCAAGTGGTAAAGCTCTAGCCTTAAGCAAAATGAGAGTGCTCAGCCCGTAAGTTCAAAGCCCCAGGAGACATGTGCATGCACACACTAGACTGCTAAAAATATAACTGAATAGCCTGGCATTGGTGACTCACACCTGTAATCCTAGCTACTCAGGAGGCTGAGATCTGAGGATTGTGGTTCAAAACCAGCCTGGCAGGAAAGTCCATGAGACTTATCTCCATAAAACCACTCAGAAAACCAGAAGCGGTCCTGTGGCTCAAGTGGTAGAGCACTCTACTTGAGCTAAATAGCTCAGCAAAAGCGCCCAGGCCCAGAGTTCAAGCCCCGTGACCAACAACAACAACAAAAATAACTAAATAACTAATAAAGCATGTATCCAATGTTTGTAATAAAAACCAGGCTTGCATGATGAAAAGCAATGAGAAATTTCTCCCCTACCCACAAATACCAAAGAATAACAGATTCCTCCCCACCGCCAACCACTTGGAATAAAAACTAAGACATTTCCAAGAGTTTTTATCGCCTACATGTCTATGATCTTATTTAATGCTTTTATATGCTACTACTTCTGCCTTCTTTTGACAACTTCTGAATTTCAGATGCTCTCTTACCATCAGAAAATGCTTCTTAGTAGTGCTTTTAAGGACTATAAATCCTTCTCATAACTAAGTATACAATTCCTGGGTAACTATGCTATCCCGCAGAAAGGAAAGAGAAAATCCTAGAAAGTGAAACTTTCTCCTTTTCAAATCATAACCCTTTGTTATGATTTGGTGTCAGTTATTAGTACAAGATACCAACAAGCATAAATAAAGCTAAAGGAATAACTCAGCATCCCCTCACCCTTTCCACATTATTTGACCAACACCCTGAAGTGTTAGCAGGGCATTTTTCATGCTTAGTCACAAATGGAAGCCTAGAATAGCCATATTATAACTTTTTTTTGCTTAACAGAAAAAAAAAACTGCACACAAAATGATTTAACTGCACTCCTTTTAAGGGCTACATAGCATTCTGTCACAATGTAGTCACTTGGCTATTCCTGCTGTGAAAGAGTCTGTAGCCATCACAAACTCTGGGGGAAGTTTCCAACTGAACTTCTTCTTGCAGAAGCATCCCTTCCAAGTCCTCAAACCTCCCTAAAGCAACCACAATGTAGGCTCTAACACCTCTGCATTCACCCATGGACAGAATTACAGTATCCAACAGTGTTCCATCAGTGGAGCTGATACAAACCTGACAGCAGGGAGAGGCAGCCAGGATATCATAGGTGTACATGGTGCCCAGCTGGTGCCAGCTGCCATCCCACCGAGACTTACACTTGATGCAGATGATCTTGTGAACCCCTTCCAGGCAATCCACACACACTGCGTACAGATGCATGAGTCTCCCTGTACACAGAAGACACAAAACTGAGAATGACCATCATAGAAATCACATTTTGTCTCCAAAGGGGATTTAAAAATGCCTCATTTACCAATTATTAGCAAACACTTGATCATTTGGATGAATATAAAATAAAAATAAATGGTAATGTCTAGGACAAGCAGAAAAGGTCAAAAGCTATATACATATGACCATGCAAGATGATGCTAAGCAAAATGAACCCCAAGACACAAGAGGTTTTATCTTTCTTGTTGTTGTTTTTAATGTACTTATTGTACTGTGTGATTTTTTTGTTTCTTTTTTATGTTCTTCCCCTATGGTATAACCCCTGTTTTCACTGTATTTGATTCTGGTGCCCTGCATCTTGTATATACATTTTTCTAATTTGGGAAAGGGAAGGGAAGTAACAAAATGCTGAAATAAGGATAGAGGCTGACCCTCTGTAGCAATAAGATGTACAAGACACTGTGTTGAAAATGAACTTTATAACTTCAGGGCGGGAAGGGGGAAGGAGTTGGGGAAGTAGGGAAGGAAGGGATGGTAGGGGAAAAACAAAGGAGGGGGTAACTGCTCAATAGAAATGTACTCATTACCTTACTCATGTAACTGTAACCCCTCTGTGCAGTATCTTTACAATAAAAAATATATTTAAAAATGGTATTTACCACACATTCTCAAGCCGTGCTTTTAGAATAATGCACAACTATCGTCAACAGAATAGGTCATTTAAGTTCACACTTATTAAAATATATTCATTTTAGTTTAAAATTTGCTTCATTTTAGTTTAAAATATGTTACCAGGTTTACATCATTTGTCCATCCAAACTCAACTAACAAAGCCCCATGTGCTCAAAAACTAGCCTGTAATTACAACACAGGACTTTGATCAAACGTCTATGTGTGGCACAGCGTGACCCAGTCACACGTGTCATCGTGAGTGCTCACCCACAAGATTCATTATCAGAAAGTTGAGTCTGCCTTGTATTGATGGCCTAGAACTACGCTGCAGTAAAAATCATCATTAAGTGTCCTTGTCCCCAAAACTGCGCAGCTATTGCCATGTCTAATTTAGGAACCGGAATTACTTACTTCTAAGTGGTTTAAGTTTGATGTCTTTTCATTTATTTGGCTCTCAAAAGTCACAACTTCATCCCTTTGTTATTTATAAAGATCTCAATACTTATAAAGGAAAGGTGTCCCCATAATTTATATGGAATGATTAAGTGTTCAAAAAACAGGAGTTAGAATGCCTAGGATCTGCTTCTGCCTTGAAAACAGTTGCCAGAACACACACTCAGCAGTGGTTTCTTACTTAGAATAGGCTGCTTACTGCCTAGTAAGTCAGACTGCAGGTTTTCACCATTCTGTAGAAAGACACATAACAATCTTTTAAAGGAATCCTTTCATTGTATTTGTTCACATGATTCTCACTCTCCTTAATGCAGGAACTATGTTTTATTCATCCTTGTAAACTTAGTGGCCATCACAATGTCTAGAATGAGGTGAGTACACCTAAATGTATACCAGATAAATTGATGTATCAATATCCTAATATTCAAAGACATTAACCTTGGGAGCCTCTATGCCAAAATATAGAGAGTAACAGGAGGTTCTTGCAAAACCACCCATCTTTGTTCTAGGACACTGAAAGTAAGGTCTCACATGCTGTATCTACTCTGAGTGGCCTAGGGGCCTGTCAAGAAGTCAGTTCAAGCATTCATATGCTACTGAAAAACACCTCATTTCAGTCTCCCTCCCAGGTCTACACATTAAAGTTCACTGCATCCAGTAGTGCACAGGATGCTGCAGGCTGGGAAGACAAGGCCAGACACATAAGTCAGATGTTGATAATTGCCATGATGATGAAGACAATAAGCAACCTTTACCATGTATTTACCAAGGGTTTGAACTGTGCTGTAAGCACTGAGTCATTTCATTGCCCTCTTGTTGCAACAGTACAAAACAGGCCTTTCTTGCTACTTTGGACAAGAGGAACTGAGTGAAGTTCAGAGAGTGAGCAATTTGTTCAAGGTTCACATAGACACTAAGTAGCAAAGTCCAGGCATATTTAAGTCTATCTGTGTTCTTTACTTACAGGTAAATACCTAGGAAGGCTTGGGCCCAGACTAAGACTCTGGATTTGCTTTTAATTAGAATTATACACTGTCCTAAGAGAATAATGTATTTCTAAACCCTAGGACACAGTTTTGTTTGTGAGTTCAAACAAAAGCTGATTCCTAAGAGATTATCACATGTGATACTGAGTGGAAAGCCCAGAGAGACTGTTCCAATTAGACCAATCTTAATAAATCATTACAACCAAACAAAACATTTTTGAGTAGAAAATAGGGGCTAAAGGCTGTAGAGTGGGGTGTCAAAGGAAAAGGCAAGGGAATAATAATCTACAGGGTTTATTGTGAAAATAGCAAGTATTTCAACAACATATAATCAACTGTAAACTGTGGAATCCTGTGGCCTGGAATGTGGTTTTTCTATTGGAGATGAATAGTTTAGAGGATACAAAAGAAAGAAATGATTTATATAAGCTTGCTGTTGATCACAGAGACCTGTCTGAGATGCAACAATAAAAACCACTGTCTTGCCAGACACCAGATGTCCATGCTTGTAATCCTAGCTATTCAGGAGGCTGAGATCTGAGGATTGCAGTTTTGTAGCCAACTCACACAAGAAAATCCATAAGACTCTTATCTCCAATCAACCACAAAAACAAGAAGTGGAGCTGTGGCTCAAGTGGTAGAATGCTAGCCTTGAACACAAAATCTCAGAGATAGCACCCATACCCTGAGTTCAAGCCCCAGGAAATACACTGCCTACTTAGCAAGTATGAAGCCAAGTTGAAACACCAGTACCTCAAAAAAAATGTAAAAGGTAATGTTCAATACTTTAAATTTCCATTCATAAAACACCTTGAAAAGCTCTTTACTATAGCCTGAAAGGATCCCACGATCCTCTTCCTACCATGTCTACTCATTTCCCAATGAAGAACATCTCTAACCAAATGGTTCCCTCCATACCTCCTATCATGACCTGTCTTTTTTCCTTTAACCACCATTCCTTTGCTCCCACTGCACAATCCATTAACAAAAAAATACCTGTTTGTGGCCAGACTCTGCTTTTCAAACCCAGACCACCTCTTAACATCTGCCTTCCCATTTCCACCTAAGACTAACAAGCGTATACAGCCCTTTTTTCCTTGAAAATTTCACAATGTTTCAATTAATACGTACATGCTACTAATTCTACATGTGGTGTTATATGCAGCCTTTGGTCTGGCAAAATTAGCTACATTTTATAAAAGCATCTTATGTCCTGAGATAATATACTTATGACAGAAGTAAAAACTGGTATTACTCAACACCTATACAAAATCCTTAAGTTTGATTGACTGATAAATGGATTGCATCAAAAGAATTTGTCCATCATAAATAGGAAACTACAACTCTCACATATACTAGTCTATGTATCATCAATTTGTCTTCACAAAGAATGGTCAAGTTTTTAAATAGTGTTTTCACCCATTTCCCTCTAACACTACCAGCAAACAGGATAAAGAATAGGGAAAAATAACCCCCACAAACTCAACCTTCAATGAGGTACCTGGAACCCTCTATTCATTAACCAGTGTGTGTCCCTACCTTGCCTACCCTTCATGATATATATAAACAAGCCTCATATACTATTGGGAAGATATTATTATAATAGTCCTTATGGAAAACAGTATTAGGTAATATACAATATTAGGTAATATACCTAACATTTGATACTTCGTGTAAAGCATTAAAATCAGAATTATCTTATCACATTACTGGATATGCAGCTAAATGAAATGAAATCAGTATGTCAAAGAGATATCTGCACTCCCATTTTCATTGAGTTATTCACAGTAGCCAAAACATGGATTCAACCTAAGTGTCCATCAACAGATTTAAGAAAACATGGTTCGTTTACAATAAAATACTATTCAGACATAAAATGATGAAGTTCTGTCATTTGTGGCAACATGATGGAACTGAAGTACATTATGTGAAGTGAGAAAAGCAAGGCACAGTAAGACAAGTATCACAGAACGTCACTCAGCTGTGGAGTTCTTGTTATACAAAAACCTCTATACATCTCACAGCTGTGTAGAGAAGAATTTGGTTAGCTAAGGGTGGGAAGGGTAAAGGGGTGAGGTGAAGAGATTAATGGGTAAAAATATCAGATAGGATGAACAAGTTCTTGTATGCTCTTGAACATTAAATAACTATAGCTAACAATATTGTATTTTTCAAAATAACTAGAAAAGAAGATTTGAATGTTCTTGCCTCAAGAAATAATAAGAGGGGCTGGGGGTTTAGCCCAGAGGAAGGGCGCCCGCCAGGCAAGCGCAAGGCCCTGGGGTTGGGTCCTCAGCCCTGGGGGGGGGGGAGCTACAAAAGAAATAATAAGACTGTGAGATAACTGAGACCCTAAATATCCTGATCTGTTCATT
This sequence comes from Dipodomys ordii, assembly GCF_000151885.1. Taxonomy (NCBI): domain Eukaryota; kingdom Metazoa; phylum Chordata; class Mammalia; order Rodentia; family Heteromyidae; genus Dipodomys; species Dipodomys ordii. The sequence continues at coordinate 10,560,037 of NW_012267313.1, read as the reverse complement.
ATACAGTGTATGTATATGTCAAAACATTACATTGTACCCCTTAAGAGATGTATGATCATTCTGTATCAATTAATAAAAAATCTTTAAAAGCCCAAAATAGCCTGCTGGAAGATGAAACACTACAAAGACCACAGATGACTCATCCCGCCTGAGGCCCAATGCTCCTTAGTCTGTAAACAGTGAGAGGAGTCTGAGAGGCCAAGCTAACCACCAAGACAAAGAACTTAAAGAAATCCCTAAATAATCTCTTTTCAATTGCTAACTTTCAGAGTAATCTGCTTTGTAACAAAGACTAACTGACATAAGGAGTTAGGTAGCACTCTCAAAAAACCAAGAAACAATATAAAAAACCTATTCCCTTCAGCTTCAGCTCAGAAAGACAACAGACATTACCTCCAATAATAAGGGTGTTATTTAAGAGTTCTTGAAATTTAAAAATACAAAAACAGAAGCCAATGAAATCTTCCAGAAAGCATAATATAGATACAGACAACACACTTGGAAGGGGGGGAAAAAAAGGATTCCCCCTTCCATCAAAAAAACAACAACAACAACAAAAAAACCAAACAAACAAAATCAGCCAGGCGTTGGTGGCTTATGCCTATAACCCTAGCTACTCAGATCTGAAGGAGGTTCAAACCCAGCCCAGGCAGAAAAATCTGTGAGATCTTATCTCCAATTAAGTACTACAACAGTCTGAAGTAGAGCTGTGGCTCAAGTAGTAAAACACTAGCCTTTGAGGGAAACAAGCAAACAAACTTGGGGACAGCCCAAGCCTGAGTTCAAGCCCCAGGAGAGGTACCAAAACTAAAATAATAGTAATCATATTCATCATCATCATCTAAGAGATTGGATATTTTATTAATATGAGTTGTTTTTTAAAAGTATAAATAAAAGGAGAAAATTATCAAAGAAATATAAAAGAAAATGTCGCCAAAGTCAAGATCCTAAGATTTTGGAGTGAAGACACTAAGACAGTATAGAGCATAGTGAGTAGAGGGGAGGTAGAAGGAAAGGACAGTATTTTGGTGGGGATTTTAGAATACCAGAGATATAGAGAAAAATTAGCTGAGCATGGCAGTGCAACACCTGTAATTTCAGCACTTGGGAGTAAGAGAAAGGACCACTATAAATTCAAGGCCAACCTGGGCTACCAGGCAAGTTCCAGGCCGGACTCAGCTACACAGTAAAACTCCTATCTCAAAACATACCCAAGAGAAAGAGAAGCAAAGAAAGAGAAAAAGGAGAGATAAATTAAACCTTCAAGGAGGAAGGAAATAAGGAGAGGAATAAAAAGTTGGAGAACAGCAAACAAAGTCTTGCAGACTCTTCTGAATAAAGTGGCCTCTTCTGCCACAAATGTGATCCTCTAGATGACAGTCTTTTGAGTAGCTAAGATTACAAGCATGAGGCACTGGCACCTGGCAAGAAATTCCAGTTATCTTTGAATTTACTGTCTCTATAATAGGAAATATACCCATATGTCTTGTTTCAACACTAAAAACATTAAGGATTTAACTAATCATTATAATATACAGAAAGGAGGATATGTAGTCATCTCATGTTGAAAACAAGTCCACAGATAACATCTAAAATTGGAGAATAAAGATAACAGGGAGTGACAGGGAGAAAGCAGTCAAAACTCATTGTATATACCCTAAAAGAAAGGGGAAGGGTGAGTCAAAGGGGGGTGAGAATGAGCACAGGATGTCACTGACTGAGATGCACTGTATTCATAAACTGCTTTGTTAAATGATACCTCCTTTGTATAAGTACTTAAGATGGTAAGAAATAGAATATCAAACTTCAAAAAAAAAGAAAAATCATTATTTATCCCTGGGGTTGGAGACCTAGGGTTTTATTTGGAAGGTCGGTCATAGAGCTTGAACTATTTTGCTCAAGGCGAACATGCTACTACTTTGAGCCACAATGCCACTTCCAGTTTTCTGTTGGTTAACTGGAAAGAAGAGTCTCATGGACTTTCCTGTCCAGGCCGCGTTTGAACCTCAGTACTCAGATTTTGGACTCCTGAGTAGCTAGAGTAGCTAGAATTACAGGTATAAGCCACCTGCACCAGGATTATTTTTCTTAGCATACATTTAAAGTCATGAATATATTATACATGATGCATTTCATCTTTGTGGAAATTCAGTAGTTTCATAAGAATAGACATAGTTCACATTTGTACTAACCCTATCATTAGACTTACAACTGAAACGTGCTCAAGTTTCCCCAATGCTCTAAGCCAAGATAACTCCTGAATTGTTTAGGGTTTTTTGGCTTTTTGGTTTTTTGTGGGACAGGTTGTTTTATTGCTTCCTGGACTCTGAATTTTCTAAGGTCGTCCCCCAAAGACAAAGAAGAATAATGAATGATGGACACTAGCAAGCTGGTGAGAAAAGAGACTTTCCAGTAGAGTAATTTTCTTAGAATCACAAACCTGTTTCATGTTCTCTATCCATCTGTATTCTGGCTAATACATACATCTAAGCCCCGTTTCTGTTCAGTGGAATTCTTATCCAGAATTAGAATCTTTACATAAACTATCAATTTTAACTCCTGAGTTTTTAATAATCCTCCATTTTCCTTTTGATGTTACCCATATAATTTCATCTTTCATAATTTCAAAATTAGCTCAACTAATCTGAAAACACATTGTCCCTTCTTTCCCCACTTTCCCTCATTGCTGGGTATACATAGATCAAAGCTTTCCAGGTTATTAAATTGGGATTCAAAAGGAACTATTTTATAGCAAGGAGAATAATGTAATTTCTTCTCCAAATGTCTTCCCAATTATGAAGAACTATAGACCAGTACTTCTTTCTTCAAATCAAAGTAGAACGAGAACATAAAATTACCCAGGAGGCTAATTGCACTTGGTACAGTGACTGCAGTGTACCAAAACCACCACCACTTCCTCCCTGGGTGAAGCTGAAATACTTACATTACCTACCACATGACTAGAACAAAAGTATAACATCAGTTAAACTAAACCCAAACAGAGCAATTCCATCTTATTTGCTTTGGGGTTTTAACAAACAGAAAGTAGGCAAGGTGAACCAACACCTCTACCTTGAAGGTGACAAGGAACATCATATTCGATCTCATCATGTCTCGAGGGGCTTAAGAACAGAGTTCCATCCACCAGTGGGAACTGTTCAAATACAGGCAGTGTCCGGTGGCACAGAGCACAGTTTACAACGTTTCTGTGGCTGGCACTGAGGGCCGTGAGGATGAACTTCCGCAGATCCTCTCCCTGGCCTACTTGAGCATCATCTTCCATCCGCACGTGGAAAGTGTTCAGCTTATGCCTGGGGATATGAGTGAGGAGCTCAGAGAGGTCCAGCCGCCGCAGAAACTGTACAGGAGTGTCAAAATGTCCTCCCCTGTGAACAGATAACCCAGCTGGACTGTAATCAAAGTGGGCATTTCTGAACACATGACCCCCAGCCATGGCCCTTTTGTGAGGCTCAAGGTGGATGGCATTTTTTAAGAATTCTCCAAGGTATCTGGAGGAACGAGGACCACTGAAGTGGGCAGGAGAAAGGATGGAGTAGCCAGTCGGGGGTGACTGGCCAGGGGAGCCACAAGGGGAACGGGCACCATAGGCTGCAGCACTGACTGCCTTCTCCTGGGAGTTCTGCCGGTCCATAGAATGCCGACGGGGGAGGTCATGGTTCAGGCCTTTCTGGGGCTTGTTCGGGGGTCTGCACTTTTTTGCCTCCTCTCCAGCCTCCCCTGGGGGCCTCCCCGTGTTCTTCTCCAACCCAGACTTCTTCTTTTTCTCATCCTGCATCCGCTTCACCTGGTACCAGTCTGTGTCTTTCTTTAAGTGGCCCTGCCCACAGCGGCAGGAGCAGAAGCGGAAAGCCAGGTCGTAGCCCTTCTTGGTCCACATGTTCTGGCGGCACTGCTTCTCATTCCAGCTGCGGGCGCGGCCGATGCAGTTGAACTGGGCCAGGATGCTGCTCTCCCACTCATAGAAACACTGCAAGTGCATCCAGGTGCTGTAAGGACAGTGCTCGTTGTTGCACACCACCTTCTGGTAGTCGTCCTTCTCCAGGTCCACAGGCCTCCCAAAGCTGCAGATCAGGGGCGTGGCACAGGGGGCTTCTGGGAGAGACACAAAAAGAAACAGAGAGATTCAGTGCACAGGACTCCACAACTCCAGTGGACACCAATCCAGAAAGCAATTCTGCCATCTGCTTTAGTCCACTCATGCCAAAGGTACACCACAACTGGAGCAAACACCACACAAATTTAGAAAGATGTTGCGGTGCCACAGAAACATGTTTTCTGATATTTGTTATCTGCTGAAAAACATATCTGAATCCTTCACATTGCAGTTGTGTGTCAGTACTTGAGACCGCATGGGGTGAGGTTTTTCTAAGATGTGGGTGCAATGAGAGGCACCCAGAGTTTCTTGATTCCTCCAGGGAATCAAGATTTAATATGAAGCTATTTAACCAATCAGTTCTGGTGGCCTCTCCAAAAGAGCTCTGGAAGCACTTTATCACCAGCTTTAAGCTGTCGTGAATACTAGACAAAAACTAGAAAACAGATCAGCCTCAGCACTAATTGTCTCCCAGAGTGGTCGGATGACCTAATGACAGAGATATCTGGTCAAATTAATTGTTGGTCTACATAGAATTCCATTGCTGAGTTGTGAAGAAAAAATAAATTTCTCTCAAATTTCTAGGATAGAAAGCAAGAATAATGACAATTCTATACTATCTCAAGCACATGTCTACATACAAGTGCCAAACAGCCAGGTAAGTGCCCAGAAATAAAGAAAATATGAGGCACAAAGCAGATCATGATGCTTCAGAAGTTAACATGATGAATGAAGACTCACCTCCACTGAATTTCTCTAACTGCTCAAGGATAACTAACATTTGACTTTGAACTTTTTTTATATTTTTAGTTTTAAGTATCAAAAAGCATGTGATGATGCCGGGTACCAGTGGCTCACACCTGTAATCCTAAACTACTCAAAAGGAGATCTGAGGATCACGGTTCAAAGCCAGCCCAGGCAAGAAAATCTGTGAGACTCTTATCTCCAATTAACCACCAGAAAACTGGATGTGGGGCTGTGGCTCAAAGTAGTAGAGTGCCACCCTTGAGCTGAAGAGCCCAGGGACAGTGCCTAGGCCTAGAGTTCAACCAACAACAACAACAACAACAAAAAAAAAAAAAGCACATGATAGAGACAAGAAAACAGAGCAGGTTACCAGGAAGAAAGAGAGAGGGACAAACCAGTACAGCATAGAGAATTTTTAGGGCCATGAAGCTGATCTGTGTGATATAATAATGGTAAGCATATTTGTCAAAATCCACAAAATGTACAATTACCAATAATGAACTTTAGTTTTAATTACAGAATTAGGTAATAACATATCAGTATATAGACCCATTGATTCTAATACATGTAAATACATACACACTAAAAAATGTTGACAGTAGGGGAAATTTTGAATGTGTGGGAGTAGACAGCACATGGGAACTTTAAATTTTGTCAAGCAAAACCTACTAGTATTCTAAAAAATAAAATCTATTTTTTTAATGAGGGGGGAAAATAAGTTTAAGTTCAGGTTTCATTAGAAGACTAGCTGTGCAAACCATACTGGTTCTGTTATTTCATTTTGAACTTCTCAACTATAGTTGTAATTATAGTGTCTACCTTATAGAGATTTTGGTGAGGTTTAAGTAAGTCCTTTTAAAGAATTTAGCACTGGACCTGGCATACAGGCTTTACTAATGTTATTGTTCTCATTAGCTGAATCTTCACAATACAGCTTAAGATATTTTCATTTGTAGAAGGTGCCAAAGTTCTAAACCAGAGATGGAAAATTGGCCAAAAGTAGGTCCAAACTAAGAAACAAGGAGCCTGGCAGTACAAGGAGAATGGAGAAGATTCCAGCTATGATGAGAAAGGAGACTTAATACCACAGGCCCAGGAAGAGAAGGCCAGCACAAAGAACAAGCAACCAACAGGTGTCCCCAGCTGGCATTCCCTGCATGGCCACAATTTCCAATCCAGGTCATCACTCCCCTTCAGTTCCTCCCCACACTTCTGTGCACTACCGTCCCCTTTCGCCTACCACTCCCAAAATAAGCATTTCCTGGACCAGCATTTCTTTTCACTTCTGTAGGTAGAAACTAAAAATTACGGTTTTCACTCCTTTACTCTTCATGTAGTGCAACTGGCCAGTGCATTACAAGAAGTTAGCATCACTAGACTCTGAACACTTAATATGTGCAATCCCCACCCACACTACCTACTCCCCCACCCCACCCCCAGCCCTACTTTCCCAGGACAACCCAAAGTCCATAACACTTTCAAAGGGCTCCTCTGAATACTGCTCCTCACTGGGAATTACTGGGCTTGGTCACAAAGGTTCCATGTGCTACGTGCAGAAACACAGATGACATCTGCAGTATGTGAGACATCAAGGGAGGACTCACAGCCTCAGGGCTGTTTTGATGACTGTCAGAGCATGAAATACATCAGGACTGAAACAGGAGGGGCAGGTATGGACAAAAGACAACTTTTGAGCTGATGCCAGGTGGCTCACATCAGTAATCCTATCTACTCAACAGGCTGAGATCTGATGTTTGAGGTTCAAAGCCAGTTGGGCAAGAAAGTCCACAAGAATCTTACCTCTAACTACCAAAAAAAAAAAACCCCAAAGTCAAAGTAGAGCCATAGCTCAAGTGGTAAAAGCACTAGTCTCGAGCAAACAAAGCTAAGGGACAGCAGCACTCAGGCCCTGAGTTCAAGCCCCAGAACAGATACCACAAAACAAACAAACAAAAACAAAGACAGCTTTTGGCTGCCCTTGCTTGACCTACTGAGGAGGGAAGTGCTCATGTAACACCAATATGGAGAAAGACATGAACATGACAGAAGCTCAAAAATGAAGATGTAGAATCAGACACCCTGACACACAAGATATACCATTGGAATCCAAGAGATACCCAAGGGGACCATGGGCAGGAGCAGAAATAAGAAATGAGAGACTGGGAAAAGAATCCTGAGCAGCAAGAGTTGGCATCACAACTGGAGTACGAAAGTCCTTCATAGAGACTGCAAAGGGAGGAACTAAGAATTCACTGGCAAGTCAAGAGAGAACTTTGTGAAGTCAGTAAGGGAAAAGTTCTAAGAATGGAAACCTATAATGTCCCACAGTACCAGGTAAAAGATTTCTCAACCTCCTCAATATCAACATTTTGAGGGCTAGTAATTCTCACTGTGGAAGCTATCCTATGTTTCATAAGACCTTTAAAAGCGCATCCCTGTCTTCTACTATAGGTGCCAGTAGTTCTGCCTCCCTCATCTTTTATACCTAAGATGTCTCCAGACATTGCCAGATACCTCCTAAGGGGAGTTGAGTACCATTAGATAAAATAAGCCTGAAAAGCCCATGCAGAATGAGCAGTGGAGAGGCACTGTCTCATCATGAGGAAGTTCTGGCAGCAGGATGAGGAGAGAAGTTGGGAGGCCAACAGTAAGGAACAAGTAGCAAGATGAAAAGGTAGAAAATGGACGGATGACTGCCCAGAAAACTATTTCCAGAAGTGTAACCTTGAAGTGAAGAAAACAAAATAGGCAAAGGACAGAAGACAGCAAAAGCTGAGACCTCTGCAGGCTCAAAAATGGGGGAAAGAAATGCTACAATCGCAGGAAGAAAGGGAACAACCAATATAGCTTGCCTATTCAAAAATGTTCATGACTTCACTGCTGCCTACCAAATAACCATTACAACATCCCACCAAATGCATCACCACAGATGGTGGGACTTTTTAAAGCCTGTGAAAATATTAGCCATGACTACTGTGAGTTAAAATTATCTCTTTTAGTATGGGATTCCAGAACCTTGGTAAAATATCACTAAACCAATTTGTGTGCCTCTGTGTATCCAATCACTGTGGCTTCCTGATCTACCTGCAGAAGTCCATAACCCTTGATCTTCATTTGTCCTTGATCCTTCATTTTGTCCAAGACAGAAATTTATAGTATTAACTGCAACAGGACTGCTTATATATCAGTTCCAGTATCATTTATGAACTATATTCCCTGGGATAATTACTCCCTTTCATGTCAAGTTTTGTTTTGTTTTTTGTTGGTCATGGGGCTTGAACTCTGGGCCTGGACACTGTCCCTCAGCTCTTCAGCTTGAGGTGACCACTCTACCACTTGAGCCACAGCGCCACTTCCAGTTGTTTTTGTTTTTGTTTTTTTTTCCTAGTGGTTTATTGGAGATAAGAGTCTCGCAGACTTTCCTGCCTGGGCTGGCATTGAACCTCTACCCTCAGATCTCAGCCTCCTGAATAGCTAGGATTACAGGCATGAGCCACCGGCACCCAGCTTCATATCAAGTTTTTATGTATAAAATGTAGGTAGTAGAACATACCTTACATGGTTGTTATCAGGCTAGGTGGGAAAACCCACTCAGGAAGCTGAGATCAGAAGATCAAGGTTCAAAGCCAGCTTGGTCAGGAAAAGTCCATGAGACTCTATATCCCCAACTAACTAACAAAAATGTGGAAGTGGAGCTGTAGTTCAAGTGGTAGAGCACCATTCTTGAATAAGAAATCTAAAGGAGGGCTGGGAAGGTGGCTCCGTGGTACAGCGCATGCCTTGCATGCCAGAGGCCCTGGGTTCAATTCCTCAGCACCACATAAGCAAAAAGAAAAAAGCCAGAAGTGGCACTGTGGCTCAAGAGCTGAGGGACAGAGCCCAGGCCCAGAGTTCAGGCCCCATGACCGGACCAAAAAAAAAAAAAAAAGAAAGAAATCTAAAGGAAAGCCGGGCATGGATGGCTCACACCTATAATCCTACCTACTCAGGGGGCTAAGATCTGAGAATATCAGTTCAAAGCTATCCAGGCAGAAGAACCCCTGTGATACTCATATCTCCAATTAACCACCAGAAAACTGAAAGTGGTGCTGTGGCTGTAGAGTGCTAGCCTTGAGCAAAAAGAGGCCTTGAGTTCAAGCACCATGACCACCACCAACAATGACAACAAAAAAGAAATCTAAAGGAGAGAAACCAGGTCCTGAGCTCAAGCTCTAGTATCAACACAAACAACATACCATATACACAAAGCCAAGCATTATTGAGGCACCAACTACATGAGGGCTCTCTCTCCCCTACCTCCTGACAGTCTGAATCTTAAGCAGAGGTCATCACTGTGCTCCTGCCAAGTGATGACTAGAGAGGTTGCTTCTTAATTATCTTTTTGTTCCTATCATGGCTTGGCACAAGCCTTGTACAAATGGGGCGGAGGGCAAATAAAGCTGTATTAAAGAAACTGACATATAAAACTCCCACATGACAAGAACAGAAGGAAGAAAAAGAGCTATAATTCTAGAAAGTGATTTGATCAAACTGAAACAGAAAAGTGGAAGAGTGGTTTGAAATGCTGACAAAATTAACTGCAGTCACCTGAACTGTGACTTTTAGTGTCCTTTAAAATGTTAATTAGTGGGCTGGGAAGGTGGCTCAGTGGTAGAGCGCTTGCTTTGCATGCATGAGGCCCTGGATTCGATTCCTCAGCACCACATAAGCAAAAAGAAAAAAGCCAGAAGTGGCGCTGTGGCTCAAGTGGTAGAGCGCTAGCCTTGAGCTGAAGAGCTGAGGCACAGCACCCAGGCCCAGAGTTCAGGCCTCACGACCGGACCCCAAAAAAAAAAAAAAAACATAAACTGTTAATTAGTAAATTAAACAAAGTTCAGGGTTTTTTTTAATCTGCAATTCTTCAGAGTAATGACCTTGAAGAGAAATGTAGTAACAATAACCGAGATGCATTAACTAAGCATTAATTTAAAGGATGGTCTAACTATACTTTTGTATTCACAATATTCAAGATGTAAATTCTGGACTGGCCTTGACACTTTTTAATTATTTTATTATCTGGAAGTAGTTATACATACATACATACACACACACAGACTAAAATAGACTAAAAAATTCTATTTATATCTTTTTTAAAGCAGCAAGCATCATTTAATGGATTTACAAGTTCTTTGGAGCTGGGAAGATTGTGCCAAGAAATCTAAAAGAAGTACATGCATGGAACATAGGAAACGCACCCTAGTCATTGTCTAGAACCATTACAACCATTCCCACCTGCTTTCTATTCTACACTGAAAGGGCCTGCTATGGTGTGGACATGATTGAGTGCCCTGGAAAAGTTCATATGTGGTAGTGGGAATGGTATAAAAAAAGTGGGGTCTAATGGGAGGTCCTTAGATATGAAGGTTCTGTGTTGGAAGAGGAGTACTGGTTACATAGAAGAGCTCTTACAAAAGCATAACCCTGCATTGCTCTCTCAATTTTATCTGCAATCCTTCATGGAAAAAAGTTTGCCAGAAATGCCTTAAGTGTAGGGGTAATAATTTGATTGTGGACACAATCACTTGTTTCTACGTGTGCTCCTGCCATTGCCATCTTACACAACATGACACCGCCAAGAAGGCTATCTCTTCAACTGAGCTTATGAAGGCACGGTGCCCACATCATACCCTTGAACTTCCACAACTGTGAGCTAAACAAACCACTTTGCCACTTTTTCTTCATTAGTAGCCTGTCTCAGATACTTCATTGAAAAGCTGACTAATAACAAGCCCTATGCTAACTTACCAGCTCTGCTAGTTTATATATCAGCTTTTTTTAGGGGGGGAGGGTTTTGGGGGCCTAAACTCAGCGCCTGGGCACCGTCCCCGAGCTCTTTTCTTCAAGGCTAGCTAGTACTCTACCACTTTGAGCCACAGCACCACTTCTGATTTTTTAGTGTCTCACTGAAACTTTTCTGCCCAGGCTGGCTTTGAGCCATGATCCTCAGATCTCAGCCTCCTGAGTAGCCAGGATTACAGATGTGAAACACTGGTGCCCAGCTATTAGCCTCTTTTTTATGTTGTTTTTTGATTAGGTCTCAAAAACAAATGTGAAGCCAAGACCTTATTTAATACTGAATAATGTGGGCAACAGACACCTCCCCTATGACAAACCTCCAGTTAAGGGTGAGGCTGCCAGGGAGGCAGGTGAGTCAAGAATACCATGATTAGGAATACAGAGGGTGAGCCTTGGGAACAGCACTGGGACTTCTGACAGTTCCTTCCCACAGCCTCCCCCTGCCAGGTCTGCTGCTGACTGGCTGGTCAGTGTATGTGGAAACCTTTTAAACTATGAAGTTTCATTTAAAAAAAGTATTCACTCTTCTATGCTATGTCTACCATAACTTTATACAGGTGCATTTGGCTCCCCAATTAAATGCAAATTGATCTATTATATTTCCTACCTTTTCAAATGTTCTGAATGTACAGAGTTTCTTAGAAATTAAGTAAATGTCTTGCCTTTTTTCCATTTTTTAAAATTTCCTAAATCTTAAAATTAACCGAAATACGTAAGAAAGTATTAGTAAACAACAAATGGCAGCATTCAAAAATCAGACCTGTAACAAATTAGATGTTACAAGAATATCTGACTGCTTCTCAAAAGCTAAAATTAATCAAATCCCTAATTCTGAAGAATAACAGTTCCACAAAGGTACGAATACAGACTGACCTAATACATCTAAACTGCAGTGGGAGGTGAAAAGGATATCCTACATTCAGTGAAGGTATGTATCACAAAATGTCTCCTGGAACATCAGTCTAAACAGGGATAATAACCTAAAAAGCAACATGGAAAGTATTCTTTCACAAAGCATTGCATAAAAACATGTATAAACCCTCTTAGATCTGTTTTTACAAGTTTATTATCAAGCAGTCCATACCCAACTTGCATTTGTTCCTGCTCAAGTGAAAATAAACAAGGTTTATATCATTCTGGGCAAAAATCTCAAGGAGTTTCAAGTTTATGCAACAGGATAATAAGGCCAAGGTCACTTGGCAAGTGTCTTTTGTCTCTTCAGCCTCTGCACTGCATCCTGTACCCTTCCCCCACTTCAACTCTCCACATGCCTTGCCTATTAAAAGGCAAGGGTCTGGCAGGAGTCACACTATTCCACACCAAGCCCAAAACTCTTGAAAAACTCATCCACAGTACTTGAAGGGTCTCATAAACCACGTGCTGCCATTTCAGGTTCTTAACTGTGAAATCAAGTTTTTTCACCTCTCAAAATAACTGCAAGTACCCCAAGGCAGGTGGAAAGCTGGGCTGGGCAGAAAGGTAAGAAGGGTCTTCTGAAGTCATGCAGGCTATCCAGACAAAGCTTTGGTTTTACTCATCGCATAAACGCACTAAATCATATTAGGTGCCTAAAAAATGTTTTTGTTGAGGAGAGAATGACCCACACATGCATGGTATTTGGGGTGACTGTAATGCTGGAGGATGGAGAAGGGAAGGCAGAGATAACCCCTGGACACATGCAGCCTACACAGTGGGTCAGGCAGAGAGCGCAAACCAGATCTGAAAGACTCAGGCCAGGCTTTCTCCATCGCCCTCACTTCCGCACACTGAACACATCAGCTATGCTGCCTGCCTGCTGTACCCACATACCAAATGCACACTTCAGGGTTTCTGAATAGCTCCTTGGCAAAGTAGTCCTTCTCTGAGCACGAAGTTCCTAACAATTGTCCTCTAGCTCCAGAGTGTGGGAGCCAGCCTGCTTGAATGAGTCAGCTTTGCAACTTAGCTTCCAGACCTTGGGCAAATCATTAAACCTCCCTATGCCTTTCTTTTGTTTTACATATGAACTGGTGAAAATAATAATGTCTATCTCAAAGGGATGCTATAAGAAATAAATAAGCTGTTAGGGTAGATTTTAACTATAAGCAACTATTATTAAAAGCCACTATCACTTTACTTCACTTGATATAAAAGTCAAAGGACTTTAAATGAGTTCAGAACAAAGTTACATCAAGGAAATGAACAAACTAAGGCAAGCACTAACCCCTTCCCACGGTCCCCTTCTACCAAACACACTCCCTCTCTCTCACTTGGGAGAGGCTCCCAGTCTCAGATCCCTTCCACATTCTCCCAGGACTACACAGGTACTTGATTCATCAAAGAAAGTCAATCCATATCATCTCTCCACAGCTCTTAGTGACTATATGCTGCCACTACCTTGCTTGTTCTCACAACTTACTCTTTTGTTAGGCTTAATTTCTCATGTGGATTTTGCTTAACATGTTCCTTCACCACACAAATAAAGTAGGATGGCAAGCATCAGTTTGCTTATTAGTTTTAAAGAATTACAAGGAAAAATGACTTTTAAATTTTCTTCTTTAAGATGCTTTTCTCAGTATTACACAAGTAACAAGTACCTTGTCATGTGTCTTTTCCAACATAAGCCCTGTTTCCCAAGCTTGAGGAAACAGCTTCATAAAGCATAACTTAATTTTACTCATGAAATGTGGTCCTGAAGAACTGTTGTAATTTATGACTGATAATCCCATAGTCAGGGATTAGGATACATCTTCAAAACATATAAATCTCTAGTCACTGTGTTATATTTGTGCTTTGTGGGATTTCCCCCTCCCCCCAATCCTGGGGCTTACACTCAGGGCCTGAGCACTGTCCCTAAGCCTCTTTATGCTCAAGGCTAGCTCTCTACCACCTGAGCCACAACACCACAATCGGCTTTTTCTGAGTAGTTTCTTGCCCAGGTTGGCTTTGAACTGCCATTCTCAGATCTCAGCCTCTTGAATAGTTGAGATTACAGCTATGAGTCACTGGCACCGGCTGGTATTTTTTAATTGTATCAGTTTTATCTGTAGTACTTCTCAGTTTGATCTCATGAATTAACAGTGGAACGTGTCATAGTATCTTATCACAGTTAATTTTTCTTCCAAAGTTACTGATTTTCTCAGTGGTTTTCAGCACTCGTATTATTTACTTGATGATATTTTGAAAACTGTAAGACTTCTAAATTATAGAAGTCAATGTCAAAATGGTAACACAAATGTCACCAAAATCTTTTAAGATGTTCTATCAACTAGAATTCACAGCTGAGCTCCTTCTGGTGACTCACACATGTAATCGTAGGTTCTTGGAAGGCTGAAATTGACAAGAGTTCAAGGCTAGCCCAGACCAAAAGAAAAGAATTCACATGACTTCTTTTTTTGGGGGGGGGTCCGGTCGTGGGGCCTGAACTCTGGGCCTGGGCGCTGTCCCTCAGCTCTTCAGCTCAAGGCTAGCGCTCTACCACTTGAGCCACAGTGCCACTTCTGGCTTTTTTCTTTTTGCTTATGTGGTGCTGAGGAATCAAACCCAGGGCCTCATGCATGCAAGGCAAGCGCTCTACCACTGAGCCACCTTCCCAGCCCCTACACATGACTTCTTTTAAGCCAATAATTGGATACAGTAGCTTATGCCTGTCATTCTAACCACATAGGAGGTCAAGAGGACTATAGTTCTAGGCCAGCTAGACCAGAAAAGTCCACAAGATTCCAACAGAAGAAGAAGATGGGTGTGGGAGTGTGCATCTGTCACCCCTGATACAGAGAGGATCCCAATCCAGGCACATGCTCTCAAAAATAATCAGTGATAAAAAGGTTGGAGGCATGGCTCAAGTGTTAAAAGCATCTGGCTAGCAAGCACAAGGTTCTGAATTCACATCCTACATCACCAAAAAGAAAAGCGCAATTCACGTAACCCTGCCAAAAGTTAGTAGACATTTGTCTCTATGGGAAAAACTGGGAGAAAGCAAAGGAAGGGATGACACTGTTCACAAAGAAATGTAATCATTACCTGACTTATATAACTAACCACTCTTTACATTACCTTTATAAAAACAATATATATTTTTTAAAAAGAAGAAAATTAAAGCCATTGAGGAAAAAAACCATTTTTGTTACTCAGCAACCTTACAGCTTTGAAAATATAAAATAAGCTGGGTGCTGGTGGCTCACGCTGTAATCCTAGCTATAATAGAGGTTGAAATCTGAGGATCACAGTTCAAAGCCAGCCCAAGCAGGAAAGTCCATGAGACTCTTATCTCCAATAAAACCACCAGAGAACCAGAAGTGGTACTGTGGCTCAAGTAGTACAGCACTAGCATTGAGCTGAAGAGCTCAGGGACAGCGCCCAGACCCAGAGTTCAAGCTCCATGACTGACTTAATTTATGTAGTACAACTTGCATGTAATATTATCACACTGTCCTAGAAAAATCAATTGGCAGACTACATTTTTTCTTGCATGGAGATTCAGTGCTTGAAGATATTAAATAACTAAATATTAAACAGCACCCTAACATCCATACGCATTACTGCGGGAAAGGCAGGGCCAGCTCTGGGAATCAGATTACATTACAGTCAAGTAAGTAGATGTCAAGTACACATGTATATGTATGGTTATCTACACATAACTATTTAGATAGCTGTTAAACTAGCTCAGTTTTAAAGAATCTAAAAGAGACTTCATATCACTCAGCACTATGTTCCAATTTTAAGTAATGTTCCTTGCTAAGAAAATAAACTTGATTTTTGATGAGGCTTATCCTCCTCTGCCAGCAAAAATACCCAAAATTTAGCAAAAATCAAAACACCTTCTATTTTATATATGTGATTTCCTATTTCTACGTAAGTTACAGCACATCATCCCCAGATGCTTTAACTGCTTCTTCTCTCTTGATGAGCCTCAAAAGTATCTGGAGACTAAAGGCCATAGGGTTGCTCAGATCCCCACCACCTCTGAAATCCCAATGACTCCAAATAAAAAGACTAATCACTTTACCTCTTCCTTTGACCATCCAGCAGGCAAAGCAGCTAACTCTCAGAGAATATAACCCATAACTCACTACTATTTAATATCTTCCACAAGCTCCAGTGAGAAATAACTGTAAAGAAACATTTTGAGGATATGATGTGCACATACTGCTCTAGAACATCACAGTTGATGTTCTCAGGTATTTGTTATATTTGATGGGAAGCTACTATACTACAGAAGAAAAGAAATACATTGAGTCTCAGAAAAATATTCTAACCCTGACCAGGTGCCAATCCATGAAAGCCAATTCAAATAGTATTTCAAATAACTGTTCTGTATCCAGTATGGAATGGGGCGGGGGGAGGAAGTAAACCATACTTTCCTATTTCTTTGTCTCATATGTTTGTGTTGTTGCCAGCTAGATGCTTTAATATAAAAGTAGCAACTCTGAAGATCAGAGCCTCTTTCCTTCCAAGATCTGGTTTTGGTTTTTATTGTGGCTACTTAAGAATATGTCAATAAAATCTGTAATTTTTTTGTCCTGTGCAGCCACCTACATCTCTACTTAGCTTATTGGTCAGGGTACGTCCAGGAGACTTCCTTAAATGACTTAAATATTAAGTTTCTCTTTGCAGAGGGGCTGTGTATACACTGAAGCATGTCTTCTAAAGGTGATGGTAATTACAACTGCTCTTAGCCTTTACTTTGTGCCTCTGTGGATCTTTGAGACCAGCCAGACATGACTGAGTCTCGTAGGGTACTTCCTAATCATGTACATTCCTGAGCATATATACTGCCCTGCTCATGGACATGGCTTTCTAAAATACCAGCTAATTTCTAAAATACTTATTACCAAATATTGTCTAAAATACCTTGAGATTTCAAGGTCTTTTAATGATACCTAATTCCCAAGGTTTCCTTTTAAGTTTCTTGAGTCACTTTTTGTTTGCCCCAACTGTAACAGCTGTAGTACTAAACAGACACTGCTGATTGTTTTGAACTAACCAGGGCTTTTCAATAAGTAAGCTCTGAGCAGGTCACAAATACGCCTTATACATGAGGCTTTACTATT
Organism: Dipodomys ordii; assembly: GCF_000151885.1. Taxonomy (NCBI): domain Eukaryota; kingdom Metazoa; phylum Chordata; class Mammalia; order Rodentia; family Heteromyidae; genus Dipodomys; species Dipodomys ordii. Next base: position 10,543,309 of record NW_012267313.1, on the reverse strand, counting down.
TTGATCTGTTTAGGCCAAATAATGACAACTCTAGACCCTGGGGAAAACATCATACCTATTCTTCACCCTCCATGACTACCAGGCCACTGGGTTTTTTTTGTTTCTTGTGCTGGTCCTGGGGCTTGAAAAAAGTTGCTTTTGATAAATTTCATTGCATTTACAGAAGAGATGTTTGGATGTCCTTACTCTATCATTTAGAAAGTTTTCCTTAATATAAATTTAAGTGTAGATATAAATCCTGTTTGAGAAAAATATGGTAAGATGATCAATAGAAAGTTTCAAACAAGATGATATCCTGTCATAGGATCAAAGTCTGAGTAAAAACTGAAAAGAAATTTTTAATGTAAAATGTCTATCATTTTACATAGATAATGGTTATTAAAAATTGCTATAATTCCAGCTCTGCCAATGAATATCATGATGAAAATGTTTACAGTAAAGAGGAAACTGTAGTCTTTGCATCTTTTCTAAAATAAGTGTGACAATTTAAAATATACACAGCAGAAAAGCTTGATGGGAGCTCCAAAATAGCATTCTGAACACAAACTGGACTATGATCCTACATACACACATTGGGAAAACTCCAAAACTTGGACTAAAATCCTGCTGCGTGTAATGAGGTCCCAGCCTGGCTGTTCCATCTTATCCCCCACCAGGTCATACCAAAGCCTCTACTGGTGCTCCTCTGTGACTTCACCGCAAAAGTGAGAAGAGAAAGGACTGGACGCCAGGGCTCACTGCAGCTGCTGGTGCCCCACATCACCACTAGACTCACCAGGTGTTTAATAATTGTTTCTTGATTAACTGCTAAGTTTTTTTGTTTGTTTTTGTCCATTGTAAGGCTTTAACTTAGAGCCTTTTTGTGCTCAAGGCTAGTGCTCTACCACTTGAGCTATAGTACCACTTCTGGTTTTTGAGTGGTTAACAGGATATAAGAGTCTCATGGGGACTCTTCTGCAGGGGCTGGCCTCAAACCTCAATCCTCAGATCTCAGCCTCCTAAATAGCTAGGATTACAGGTGTGAGACACTGGCACCCAGCTCTGCTAAGTTTTTTTTTAAGTGAAAACTAAAAAGGATTTACTAAATTTCTCAAATTTTTGAGACATTTTCAGTCTACTATACACAAAAATAACACCCTAAGTCCTACACATAAAGAAGAGCAAGTACTTACAAAAATATTTTGTCCACTTGTATTTATTAGTGTAGGAGCTAATAAGATAGCTTGAGCATACCTGCCTTAGCCTGATTCAGTTTAATCTCTCTTATGTTATTTTAGAGTGAACGACCTCAACAAAGTAGGCAGCAAATTTAGTACATGAAGATTATATCCCATTAACACACTTTCTGCTTAGATTAGGACTTAAACTGAAGGTTTCTACTCAGGCAAACCACTCTATCCATAAACAGTGAAGCATCACATTTAACAACCTGGGCTTTTAATGTTTTCTTGATACATTCAGTCTATTCTAAATCCACTTTTTCCCTGTTATTAAACCTATAACCTACCCAGTCTCAAATTCAAACTAAATATGTCTATTTCTACTTTATCTACTTTGTATTTTTGTTCTAGTTCCGATCCTCTAACATCAGTAAGAAATATACATCAATAATGTCCATAAAGTCTGAAATTCTTACCTTCCTGGTCTAACATAAACAATGTCAGGACCCAAAAGAGCATAGGTTCCCAAATACGCCTTCGCACTGCATTTCAGAATGGAAATACTGGTTCTATAGCTTTTCCTGAATATTTTTTGAAAATAGGACAATCGTTAGCTCAGATTTTACAGGCACTTCCTCAACACACCAAAGTTCCTTTAGTAATATATCCAGCTAGTCAGTAGTCTACCCTCTTCCATCTTCACCCTTCAGCATATACCCTAATAAATAGCACAGAGTTAGTCTGGAGATAAAGCATTAGGTGGTAGAGCACATGCCTAGCATGCTCTAAACCCTGGAACCTCAAAAATAAATAAAAATTAAAATAAAGAGCACAAAAGCAGTGATTAACATAACTTTGTATAACCAGATCACAAGGCACTGCTCTGTAATTGAAAATAGTACCCTATTCAAAATCAATATTCAGGGCTGGGAAGGTGGCTCAGTGGTAGAGCGCTTGCCTTGCATGCCTGAGGGCCTGGGTTCGATTCCTCAGCACCACATAAGCAAAAAGAAAAAAAAAAGCCAGAAGTGGCGCTGTGGCTCAAGTGGTAGAGTGCTAGCCTTGAGCTGAAGAGCTGAGGGACAGCGACAAGGCCCAGAGTTCAGGCCTCACAACTGGGCCCAAAAATTTAAAAAAAAAATCAATATTCATATTAATATTCAGACTTGCTTAAAAACTAAGGATAAGCCAAATTAAGTTTAACAAGTACTTAAGCCTAACTACAACATAAAGGTTTTCTGATCCCAAATTTTGTTCTCCATCGAAATAGAAACAGACAATGAAATAAATCTATTTAAATAGAAATGTAGAGCAAAAAAAGAGGGGGGAAACATATAAGCAAAGGCTCACATGTCATTCAGTGTGCAAAAAGCCATTTTCCTTGCAAAGACTGACAAGACCCACTATCCACATGGTATACAGACTCTCAAATTAGACAACAGAGAAAGCACAGGCACTGAGACTCGGAGTTCCTCCTGCCTTACCGACATCACGTTTGGGTCAATGGAATGAGTTAACACCTCAAGATGGTTTTTACATTTAAATCAATAAAATCTCACCACAATGTAACTAAATTCATTTCCATATCTATTTTACCCAGAAATAACTGACTCCTAACCTCACTTGTTGTCTATATATTTTTTCTGCCCTGCTGATATCTGAGCAAATTCACTCTCTACTCCCGTCTGTTCCCCTCCTTTCCTCCAAAATAATAAAGTGGGCTGGGAAGGTGGCTCAGTGGTAGAGTGCTTGCCTTGCATGCATGAGGCCCTGGGTTCCATTCCTCAGCACCACATAAGCAGAAAAAAAAGCTGGAAGTGGTGCTGTGGCTCAAGTGATAGAGTGCTAGCCCTAAGCTGAAGATCTGAGGGACAGCACCCGGGCCCAGAGTTCAGGCACCACAACACCCCCCCCACACACACACATACACTCCACCCCCGATATATTGATTTTGGTGATCACCTGGCATTCTGCTGGGATCAGGGGAGAAGGACAAGCCTTTGCCTCGGGCCCCACTGTACAAGCTTGTTTTCTGAAATGCAGCATCAGCAACCAACAAAATCAAGTCCAAGAATCTGTTGCAACAAGGAAAGACTTGTAAAAGGAAAGGGCATGCCTAAGCTTTATATATACCTCAATAAAAATGAAAATGGTCCAAGGATCAGTCACCTATATACATACAAAGCAGCTTGCCAAGAAAGCAACTTGGTTTCCAAGAGAGTAGTTCATAAACTTTATCAGGAAAATTTCAAGAAAGGAAAAAAAAAAAAACAAAGAAAAGAAATGAACATCCTACAAATTGCTGGTGTTAGTATAAATCAGACAAACCCTTTCTAGACTGATTATCAGAATGTCTCAAGCCAGTGATCTTATTTTAGGACGTTATTTTTGAGATAATCATGTCCTAGCTATAAACTCTATCTAATCCATTAAGAATAAGGAATGCTTACCAGCCTTGCTGGTAGTTCAAACCTATAACCCTACTTGGGGGGGGGGGCTGAAATCACAAGGATTATAGCTTGAGGCCAGCCAGAGCAAAAATGTTAAGACTCTCTTTCAATTGGTAGCTGGGCACCATTGTGGATAACTGTCATCCTAACTATAACTAAAAGCCTAAAATAGGTCTATCAGTTCAGGTACATACCCAGGCAAGAAGACCCTATTCTCAAAAATAACTAAAGCAAAAAAGGACTAGGTGCCTGATGCAAATGGTAGACTATCCATCTACCAAGTGCAAGTCCCTGAATTCAGACTCCATTACTTTAAAAAAAAAAAAAGCAAGTGTCAGTTCAAAAGTTCACACTCCCAGCCTAGCACTAGTTGCTCACGTCTATAATCCTAGCTACTGAGGAGGCTGAGATCTGAGGATCATGGATCAAAGCCAGCCCAGGCAGAAAAGTCCATGAGACTCCAATAAACCACTCAGAAAACCGGAAGTGGCACTGTGGCTCAAGAGGTAGAGCATTCTTCATGAGCTGAAGAGCTCAGGAATAGCACCCAAGCCCAGAGTTCAAGCCCACCACCTTCAAAAAAAGAAAAAAGTGTTTATAATCTCTGAAATGCTAAGACTATCAAGCCCTTATAAGAGTCAAATCAATATTTATGTAGGAATTTGAGTAAAATCCTTTTTTGGTGTTGTTTTACAAATTTAATTTCAGTTTAAGTACTAAAATTATGTGTATGAGGCCTTTTAAAAGCTACTCCATCTGTCTCTTGCTTTCTTGATGCTTTCATCCTGAACTATAAGTCCTCTAACCCAAAAACCTGTGTATCATTTGCATATGTATAGAGGTCAAGATGGACCCAACATCAACTCAAACTCAACTGAGACATGGTGGTCAGAAACATTTCCCTAGACTCAAGCATGCCTTTTCTGGAAGAAGGGAAGACGGCCATCTGTGACATTTAGTGTCCTTATCTTCAAATGTACCCTTGAAGTGTCACTATCATACCTGGCTCCAAGTGTAAGCTGTGCTATCTTTGTGGTTCCTGTCACAGGGAATAGCTGCTTCTCTTGTCTATGGATTCCAGGACACCAATACATTCATCACCAGGAACCTTAATCTTCTTCAGTACTACAACACTTCATTTTCACTGAAACTCAATACCTAATATGGTGGAATGCTGTCAATACAAGGCCCATGAAGCTACAGCCCATAAGCACTACAGAGTAAGAACATGAGAAGATGGAAACCGTTTGGAAGCCTAGGCTCCCTGTTTATGAGATAGGCACACTTTCTGCCTCTACTGAAGGAGTACTTTTATTTCTCAATACCAGGATTCCTCCATAACTTCTAGCATTGCTGCCCTGGGCTCTCCATATCTGTTCCATTGCCAACTATCCAAGGCTCAGTCTCTCAGATTACAGATAGCACCTGCTGCCAATCAAAAATAGAAAGAACTTGATTCTGTACATTCCCATAGTTTCCATTCCTGCTCCAATGCTAAGCTGTTAGGTAATGGTGTTATTAGTAAGCTATGTTATAATACAGTTTTACTAAATACTACATGGAAATACTAATCACATTCAAGGGTACTCACTTAGAAACATAAAACAGAGCTTGTAACTCAATTTCAATATAGTCATAAAAAGACTCTCCTGAGATGTTTTTGTAACTTGAAGGGACATGATCTAAACTATAATCAAACTTATCCTTACCCTCAAGGAAAAAATATACATTAATGTGTTCGCATGATTATACATACATGAACAATTTGATACCCTGCTAACTTTGACCTATATGTATCTTCTTGATTAGCTTTATATAGGTTATGCTACCAAGCACTTCTAATGGAATCGCTAATGAAATAAATACAAATCTGAATTATGATATGTGGCCTTCTTTTCCTGACTATTGGAAACTGTTCCTCAGGGATGGGGTGTACAACTTGAGTGGCAATATATTTGAACAATTATAGTATATTCCACTGTGATATAAAAGCTCTTTTTATAACCAGCAAAACATTGGACTGGAGGCATAGCTCAAGTAGTAGAGTACCAAATGAGAACCAGGATCTGAGTTCAAATTCTTGAAGGGGGGGAAGGAATCTTCTGAGCTGAAGTCTTTGAGTTGCTGAAACCTTTTATCTGCACAAAAGCAGATAAAATGGCAATGCCTTTGTATAATTACTAGAGATAATTAAAAAACAATTTAAAATGAGCTAAAAATTTTAAAAATTAAAAAGCAGAATTTCTCAAAAGACCTCAATTACAATAAATCCCTTTGCTAAGAGGAATTAGGAAAGGCTGATTCTTATTATCAGAAATAGGAAGTCCAACCACCACCACATCACTCAACATTATCACAAAACTATCTTATTTCCATCTGTTTTCCTGAGAGCTCATTTATCATTCCAAAAGAACCATTTGTTTCCCCCAGGTGTCCTTTCCCTTCCTCTTTCTGTGATATATAAGCCCCAAATTCTAACCACTCCTTTGAGTCACATTTTTCTGCACATAAATGCCTTTTTTCTTTTTAATCTTTTATCAATTTAATTTGCAGGCTGTCAAATATTAAACCTAAAGCAGATAAAGGTTTTCCTTCCAAACAAGTGAAATCTATGAAACGTACTATATTATGTACTTATATGAGAAAACCAGGCTTTTAACATTCTTACTAAATCTTTTAAAGTCTAAACAATGATATGATTAGCATTTAATACTTCCTCTTTAAATCTTCTTTTTTTTTTGCTTTCCTTTAAACTTTTTCTGAATGTCTTTCATATTTCTCTGAGATCATGTAGTGTATGCGTGCCCCTGCGCATGTGTGCACACATGTGTGTACACTAGTACACACACACCAGGGTCCTAGGCCATGTCCTTGACATGCCAAGGCTAGCACTCTACCACTTGAACCACAGCTCCACTTCTAGTTTATTGGAAATAAGAGTCTCGCAGACTTTCCTGCCCAGGCTAGCTTTGAATGGCAATCCTCAATCTTGACCTCCTGAGAAGCTAGGATTATACAGGTGTGAGCCACCAGCACCAAGTTTCAAGTATTATCTCTATAGTATAATTTAGTATAAGCACTTTTTCTCTACTCCTAATAAACTCAACTAGAACATATAACGTTTAAGCATTAGAAATGCTACTCAGTTTTTGCTAGTCTGTAAAAAGCTCTCAAGGACAACCTAGCTAAAACATCCTGTTGATTACATACAAGTTGGTATTTCACCAACCACTGAGAACTGAAAGCTTTCTGAAATAAATGAAACATATATGTACACATAGTCACTTTGTACAAAACAATAACATCTCTCATTGCTTGAGTGTATTGTTTTAAAATTTGTTAAATGATAAAAATAAAATGGCAAATTAGTTCAACCTGAACCGAGACAGACTGTACCAAAGGGAGACAAAACAAACCAAGAGAGGACTCTCTTCCCTCAAGAGAAAATTCTTCTTGTTCATATGGTCTCAACTTCCCCCCCCCCCCGGGCATTTATTCTCTGAATGTAACCTCAATTAGCTAATCTCCTAGGGCTGGAAAAGCCCAGGGATTCTGGGCCCACAATTAAAGACTTTCCACACAGCAGCTTTGGGGTGCTGTGATACTATCATCCTGCTGAGCAGAAAAGCAATATGTGTTCACAATTGAGAGTGCACCCCAGCTCAGACCTCCAGCCCTTGATGAGCTGCAACACCAAATACCCATTCTGTTAAAATATGCAGTAACTTTACAAGCTTGTAACTGCCATTTTGCAGATTCAGCTCATCACATTCCAGCTTACAAACCTTGGTGGATGGTGGTGATTCTCCACTGGCTATCAAACATCCAGTTTGACTGCCCAGTCAGACTGCGTGTTTGTACTTTGTGCCCCACCACCGGCACTTTAGAACAGCTATATCAAACTCTGGATAGCAACCAGAAATGAAGGCCTTTCCCACCTCTTTCTGTGTGGAGCATCATTCCTCCGTTTCTCTTTCTACAGGACCCAGCTCAAACATCTTCCCCTCCAGGAAACAAATCTTTTTCCACTGAGCACCCACAGTACATTACTGTGGCTAAATGCTGCAGCTTCACCAAGCTCTTGGGGTTCTGGTGCACCCAAATATAATTGAACACTGTTATTTCCAGTTTCAGAAGACAGGAAGCACATGATATGTAGTCTACGGATGAGTATATGAATAATACAATGAATGAGCAAGTTAGTGAAAGAGAAACATAATATGAACTCTCCAAATGTTGCTTGCAAAAAGATAACTCTTCCATTTGATTCTTAATAACATTAAGCCCCAGCTGATCCCAAAGAACTCATGAGGCTTCTTTCCTCCTTTCAACTACTCAACAGCTCCACATACTTATTCACTTTTCCATCTTCAACTACTCTCACCACTCTACTCGCGCCTGCTCTTCATTCTGCAGTTTGAGCTTGTTGTAGTACAGATACTAATTTACTTGTGTATATTTCTACATATAGAAGATAAAATCATTTTCAAATTTTGCTCTTAATTTTTTTGCTAATTCATCTATGATCAGAAACAAAAGATGAAGGAAAGCAGATTATTTATAGTCAAACATTGCTTGAATAAAAACCTTTCAGATGTCAGAGTCACTGTCCACATTAATATTAACAGACCTTTCACCATCATCGTAATGTTTCTCAGTGTCAGTTTGAAGAATGTTTTGCACTTTTTTTGGTGCAATCTTACTGCATGTATGAAAACTCATAAAATATGCGTATCTTTTGATACTCCTAAGGTCAGATTATGGTTTGAAAGTGTGTATCCTCTCCAAAATTCATGATGAAATTTAATTCTCCATGCAAGAGTAATAGGTGTGGTCTGGGAGGTGATTAAGCCACAAGGATAACATCATGAATGAGATTAATGAATGCCCTTTATAAAAGCATTTGAGAGAGCAAGTTTACCCTTTCCACCTTTTCTGTGAGGGTATTGTGAAAAAATGTCATCCATAGAATAGGACCTAACACAACTCTAAATCTGTCCACACAGTGATCTGGGACTGCTCCAGAACTGTAAGAAATAAATTTCTATTGCTTATAAATTACCAATCTGTGGTATTTTGTTATGGCAGCAAATATGGGCTAAGATGAGAAGTACTGGATAAATTTTCTAAGATGTGTGGGAAGGATCATATATTATTCAAGGTGCAGGCATCTACTGACACATGTAACTATTTAAAATAATGATAGGTCAAACACAGTGATACACACCTGCAATCCAAGCTATTTAGGAGGCAGAAGTAGGAGGACTGAGGTCTGAAGCCTAACAAAAGCTTCAGGTCCTATCTAAAAATTATTAAAGCTAAAAGATCTGGGAATACGGTTTGAGTGGTAGAGCACAAGGCCAAGTTCAAATCCTAATATCCCCACCACATCTTGAAAAATGTGAAGTGCCTATATACTTAACTACTGAACTAAAATGTCCATAAAATATTAAGTATAAAAATCAGATTATGGGGGGTGGGGGTGGAGATGGGAAGGGATGGGAAGGGGAAACAAAGGAGGAGGCAACAATGCTTGATAAGAAATGTACTCATTACCTTGACCATGTAATTGTAACCCCTCTGTACGGTATTTTCACAATTAAAAAATCAGATTATAAAATATGTAATCTAGCCAGACACTGGTGGCTCACACTGTAATCCTAGCTACTCAAAAGGCTGACATTTGAAGATGACAGTTTGAAGCCAGCCAGGCAGGAAAGTCTGTGAGACTTCTATCTCCAATAAAGTACCAGAAAAGCCAGCAGTGGAGCTGTGGCTCAAGTGTAGAGCACTAGCCTTGGGACAGAGCCCAGGCCTGAGTTCAAGGTCCCAAAATTGGCACCAAAAACTAAAAATAAAAATAAAAGTATAATCTTCTTTTCATGAAAATTGTGTACTTTTAAGTCTATATAAAAAAAATTAAAGGCCACAAGAATATATAGTAAAATGGGAACAACTTGTGAGCTTTAAGATGAGATTATGTGTTTGACTAGAAATAAAAAAGGAAGTTGACCTTTGCTTTTTAAAGATTTTCCACAATGAGGGCTGGGAAGGTGGCTCAGTGGTAGAGTGCTTGCCTTGAATGCATGAGGCCCTGGGTTCGATTCCTCAGCACCACATAAGCAGAAAAAAAAAGCTGGAAGTGGCACTGTGGCTCAAGTGGTAGAGTGCTAGCCTTGAGCTGAAGAGCTAAGGGAGAGCTCCCAGGCCCAGAGTTCAGGCCCCACGACCAGACCCCCCCCCACACCAAAAAAAAGATTTTCCACAATGCTCATTTTATTACTGATGAAAATAACTTACCATATTTAGGAATGAACCCAATACATCATACATCATGCACACAAGGCAAGCCTTCTACCACTGAGTTATATCCCCAAATCAACCATTTATAATTATATAAATTTCTTAAAAATGCCAGAGAATTGGTGATTATAAATCAAGGCATGTGGAATTTTTGTGTTTTTTACTCTTCGTAAAGTCTCCCTTCTGTTTCCTTCAAGTTCTTTAAATTAATTGTTCATAGATAAAAGCCTGGGCTGGGAAGGTGGCTCAGTGGTAGAGCACTTGCCTTGCATAGATAAAAGCCTAAACTTGATTGAAAACCAAGGATCAAGGAAGTTTTATCTCCTAGTGTTTGTTTTTGGCCTTGAGATAGGGTCTCACTATGTAATCCACACTATACTTGAACTCTCAATCTTTCTGCCTTGGCCTCTCAACTGCTGAGATTATAGGCATACAGGTCACCACACTCCTGTTTTCAGTTCTCCAAAGAATGGTGTGTATTCTTGGACCTACAGGTGCTGACATTGGATTTTTTTTCCCTAGAACCAAGGTATAGAATAAAGACCATACAAAAAGTGCATCATCAGAGCAATGATTAATTCTTACAATACACAAGTATACAGGAAGAATCTTCGGCAGATAATATTTTCTATCAATTCCCATTGCAAAAGTAGATTTCTAAAGGCAATGTCCTGCAAGTATCATAGCATATGCCTGTAATCTCAGCATTCCGGAGGCAGACGTAAGAGGATTAAAAGCTTGAAGCCAGTCTGGACTAAAGAGAGACTCTGTCTCAAAAAAGACAAATGTACAAAAGTAGCAATATTTGAAAGAACCTGGCAAAACTGACTTCTAGAGAGGTGAGAAAATGTTTTTCAAGATCAAAATACTGCTCCACCTACTTTAAATCCTTAAGAGAAAGATATGAATTCATGACCTGAAATAATCAGCAGGCAAACACTATTCATTTTCCTTCTAATGTAGTTAATTGATAAACATAGTAGGAATTAAACATCTAAAAAGACAGTCTATTTTTAAAGTATGTTTGGCAGCCTGAGAATGAAACAAAATACAAATTCTGTTTACAAGAGGTAGTACTCCATAAATACCTACTTGTAAACATATGTACGGCATTCAGAACACATCTTTATATCAAAATGATGTTATAGGATGGTTACCTACTAGTCTGGCCCACAAAACCTATTTAATCATTAAAAGACATTATTTGTTCCTTACTGCCTTTTATGTGAGTGGTACTGGTAATATAAGCAAAGAACCAAAATACTAAAAGAATCACTCTCACAAAGGCTCTTCAGCAAAAGATACCACCTCCAATCCAAAGTAATATACTCTCTTCCAGAGGGCAGCCCGTATCCAAACGGCAGACAAGGGGGTTAAAGGACCAGCCCCATGTTTCAACATACATGTCTGAAAGGCCATCCCAGCTCCAGTTTTCTTCTGGAACATCTGTAACATAGTTCAACTCTCTCCTCTATCCAATACTGCTTTCTTTCCCTCCTACCAATCAGGAGCACTTCATAATAAACCTCCCACAAGTAATTCTGTCTCAAAGATTTCCAGGATCTAAGACAAATAGCTAACATTAAGCTCATGCTGTAAGTCTAACACCGTTCTAATACGTTCTATTATATATAGTAGATATAGGCATCTTCATATGTGGGTAGATACAATCACTAGATAAAGACATCTTCATATGTGGGTAGATACAATCATTTCTTTTACATAGGTAGAAACTAAGACACCAAGAAGGTAAATCACTTGTCCAAGATCATTTGGAGAAAAAAATCTGAGAAGCCAATATGCATTTAGGTCTACCAAATGCAAGGACAATCACTAATTCCACCTGCTACCAAAAGTTGTTAGATGATTCAAGGCTAAACCAGTTCAGGGTTCTGTAGGCACTCTGGGATGAGTGGTACAATAAACCATACTCAGCCACCAAACAGGAATTTATAAAAGTACTTGAGATCCAGGCTCACTAAAAAACTAGCTAGACCATAATCAAAGTTTAATACATCTTTAGATCTAAAGCAAAAAAAAACAGAGTTCTAATGGAACCAGAATTTCAAGATAATGCTACATAGCTGTAATCTATTTCCTTAGTAGATCCTAGAAATAGTTATTGGCAAATCTTGTCCACCTACAATTAAGATGCTACAGCATGTTTACTATGTAGGCTGATGGTACTTCCCATAGTTCCATGCATTTTACTTGAATGTATACAAAAATAAATCTAAAAGTAAGTATCCAGCCAGGCACCAGTGACTCATGCCTGTAATCCTAGTTAGGATTACTCAGAAGACTGAGATTTGAGGATTATCATTTGAAGTCAGTTCAGGCAGGAAAGTCCCAGAGACTCTTATCTCCAATAAACTACCAAAAATAAAAACTGGAAGTGGCACTGTGGCACAAGTGGTAGAGTAGCCTTGAGGAAAAAAAAAAAGCTCAGGGACAAAGCTACTCCAGAGGCTGAACTTTGAAGACTGCTGTTTAAAGCAAGCCCTGGCAGGAAAGTCCACGAGACTCTTATCTCCAATGAACCACCAAAAAATCCAAAAGTGGAGCTGTGGCACAAATGGTAGAGAAGTAACCTTGAAAAAAGCTCAGGGACAGTGCCCAGGCCCTGAGTTCCAAGCCCCAGGACTGGTACCAAAAAAAGCTCAGGGACAGCACCCAGGATATGAGTTCAAGCCCCAGAACTGGTACACACGTGTACACACACACACACACACAAATTAATGTAATAAATTTACTAGAGGGTTCAATATCTTTACATTTAGTATTATTATACTTTACAACAGCAAGCAGTTGAATTCTTCAACTACAGCCATAACAGCTTCCCCAAACTTTCCTAGCTAGCAATCTTGTTTTATTGATACTTGGAATGAACTGCTAAGAGTAAATATAATATTATGCTTTGGTGCTCAACAGTTATAAGACATAAAGTCACTCTATGAATTCTTAACTATATAGATAAAAAACTAATCAGAACAAATCATTTAAAAGTTCAACAAGAAAACAAGTTAAAAGACTAGCCTGGGCTTTATAACAAGATTTAAAAAGGGGGGGGGGGGTAGAAGGGGAGAGAGTTAATAGTTTTTGATTTGTAAATATTCAAAACCACAATATCTAGTGTCAGAGTTAAGTTTTAAAAAATAAAAATATTCACAGTCCAACAACAACAAAAAAAAAACACCAGAAAATTGGTACCTAAAAGGTAGAGGGTCATTTGTAATAATTACTATATGTCTAGGATAGTCCTAGCAGAGAACCACAATAGATCAATAGTTATATACATATGGCCAGATAAAATGATTCTAATGGAAATGAACTCCAAGATATTGAAACAAGAGGGCTTTTTCTGGTTTTGTTTTTGTTTTTTTAATGTACTATGTGAAGTTATTTCTTTTTTCCTTTGTTTTATCCCCTGTTGTTACTGTTTTGTATTTTGGTACCCTATGTCCTGTATATATATATTTATCTGATTTGGGGAAGGGAAGGGGAATAACAAAATGGTAAGACAAAGGACAAGAGTGAACCAATGCACCAGCAATAATCACAAGACACTATGTTAGAAATGAACTTTACAACTTGGAGAGGGGAGTAGGGGGAAGGAGAGTGCTGGATAAATGAAGGAAGGGGTAATAATGTTCAACAAGAAATGTTCTTATTACCTTACCTAAATAACTGTAACCCTTCTGTACATCACCTTTACAATAAAAATAAAATAAAATTTTTAGAAAAGGTAGAGGGTAGGATCCAAGAGGAGGGGGGAAGACAAATGAATAGTGGGGGGCATGCAGTCATACAATTCAATGCATATCCTACAAATTTAAGAAAACCGAGGGAAGGGATAATGTGGAATGACGGGGAGAATGATGCAAGGAGTGGCACTGATCAAAATGCATTGCATTCATAAACTGCTTTGTGGAATAGCAACTCTTTTGTGCAATTACTTAAAGATGATAAAAATATTAAAATAAAAATATACTTAGAAAAGCTAGATTTAATACTCAAAACTCAAAAATAATCAGGCCTTTATTGTGAGTTTACAAAGCGATTGATCCTTCCAATAAAAACTCACTAATGCCACCTCTCCCACACCCACACACCAGATTTTAAACATTTGCACATATTCACTCTGCACAAAGCAGACCTCAGCAGACCTGCAGACTACACTGATAGGTTCTTGAAATAAAGATCAAATCACTCACTGAGTCATCACACCAGTTAGAGACAAGAAATGGGTATCATGAAACTCACCTCCCTGCTCTAAGTTTGCATCCTTTATGACCCCAATGATGGCCATGTTTGAACCCATTTCTTCTTTTTTCCCATTTACTTAATAAAATAAACTCCTGCTGGGAATAGGAGCACAGACCTGAAATCTCAGCACTTGGGAGGCTGAGGCAGGAGGATTTTATGAGATTCCATGTCAACTTAAGACTACATATGAGTTTCAAACCAGCCTGAGCCCACATAACACCTATTTCAAAGTAACAAGAAAAAGCAAGAGAGGGAGAGAGAGGAGAGAAAGAGAGAAGAAAGAGGGAGGGAGAAGAAAGAAAAAAAAGAGGGGAGGGGAGGGGAGGGGGAAGGGGGGAAGGGGAAAAGGAAGGGGGAAGAGGAAAGGGGGAGGGGAGGGGAAGGAAGAGGGGGAGGGGGAAAGGAAGGGGAAAGAAAGGAAAGGAAGGGAAGCGAAGGGAAGTGAGGGGAGGGGAGAAGAGGGGAGGGGGAAGAAAAGGAAGCGTCCAAGCAGAGATACACAGCTTTAAAAAGGCATTTACAATATTGCTAAATCTACTGAATTTGTTAGTTCAAAGAGGAGTAAAAGGAGTATTGTTTTCCAGCTAGGAGGTACCACTTGCCTTAAAAAAAAATCTTTCCCACACTACTTTAAAGTAGATCAGTGTTTCTGGAGCCACAAAAAAGAAAGGAGGAAGGGAGGGAAGGAAGGGAGGGGGGAAAGGAGGGAAGGAAAGAAAGAGGGAAGGAAGGAGGAAGGGAGGGAGGGAAGGAAAGAAGGGAAGAAGGGAGGGAAGGATAGAGTAAGAGAAAGATGGGGAGGAGGAAGAGAGAGAACAGCTAACTTAAAGCTTTTACTAGGGCAAAAATCCAGCCTGGGGAGCCTGAACAGTCACCAGGACAGGATAGGAATTCGCTGACCACTGGGCCCCCAATACTCAGGACCTGTCATGCTATACGCGACTAACATATTTAAATGAATAAATAATAACTACTATTTACTGATCATTATTTGAGAAGAACTTTACTAAATTTATTACCCATAGCCTTTAAGATAATGAGGAGCAAGGAAGTGAGCAGTGGTGGAGATCAATCTTACCAAAGTATAATATATGCTTGTGCACAATGCCATGGTGAAATCTTTGTGCAATGACTATACACTAAAAAATGGTTTGCTTGTTTGTTTGTCAGTCATGGGACTTGACCTCAGGGACTGGGCGCTGTCCCTGAACTCATGTGCTCAAGGCTGGAGTTCCACCACTTGGAGCCACAGTGCCACTTCTGGTTTTCTGGTGATTAATTTGGGGTCTCAGGGGCTTTCCTACCCAGACTGGCTTCAAATAGAGATCCTCAGATCTCAACCTCCTGAGTAGCTGGGATTACAGGCATGATCTACCAGCACCTACCTAAAAAATCATTTTTAAAAATGAATGACAGCAATGTTCAACAAGAAATGTACTCACTATCTTACATATGGAACTGTAACCCCTCTGTACATCACCTTGACAATAAAATTAGATTTCAAAAAAAAAGAATGACAGTAAAGTAACACAGGCTCAGATGGGGGGAGTGGCAGGTACCAGTAGGAGGGAAGAGAGCCAGGGGAGACAGTGAAGAATATGGTCTAAGTAATTCATAGGCATTTGTGAAATGTAACAGTGAAACCAGAAAAACAAAACCTGGGAATTGGCAAGAGAAGGAAGCCTCTAAATAAACTTCTG
Source organism: Dipodomys ordii (assembly GCF_000151885.1). NCBI lineage: Eukaryota > Metazoa > Chordata > Mammalia > Rodentia > Heteromyidae > Dipodomys > Dipodomys ordii. The sequence goes on along the minus strand of NW_012267313.1, from coordinate 10,527,430 downwards.
AGAGGGTAATTGTCATTTTTTTTTCTTCTCTTACATACAGGAAATTGAGGCTCAGGACCACTGCCTTTCCCAAGGTGTCCAATCTCTTTAAAATGGCTGGACCAGAAGAAGTTTATCTTATCCAGTAAGTCAGAGTACCTACTCTCTTGCCATATCAACATCTAAAGGAAGGTTAGAGCTAAGAATGCAAAATAAAGCGGAGAATACAACCTGGCCAGAAGTATTAGCAAACATCTCACAAAGAGAGTTAAGGTGACTCCCGAAAGTAACTTAATCCTACTTCAAAACTGCAGAGACACGGCCAATCATTCCCCATAGGTGACACCCAATCTTCTAGGGTGGAAGCACTGTGGGGTTCTTGGAAGAGCAGGTGCCCTGTTTAAATAAAGTGACTGGTCCACGTGGAGTATGGCTTCTAACAAGCCAGACAGAACTCGCCTAATGTGCCTTCATTAAAATCCACCTACATACTCTCCCCCTGAAAAACTGCCTCGTCCAGAGGACCTCCAAGAACTGTCCACCTGAGTGCTGGGCGCCCTGTCCAACCACGTTTCAGCAGCAAGGACGGGAGACCCGGCCGGCTCGGCCACATTCCCGCCGTCTCTCTCCAAAAGGGACCTTCGGGCCCAGCCTAAGGTTAGGCTTCTTTCTAAACGTGTGAAGCAGATGACTTTTTTCTTTTTTTTTTTTTCCTCCACTCCGGGCTGGGAACGGAAGTCAACTTCAGATTCTCTTCCTTCCTCAAGCGAGCCAGAGAATTAGAAAGCACCCCCTCCCCACCCACCCACCCACGCCTTCGCCGCACACACGACGTGGGCCTCTTCACCGGTGGCAATCCACGCAGCCAGCCTGGGGGTGCGGGCCCTGGGGGGCTCTCCTTCACGCGGCGTGGGGAGGGGGGCAAAAATAATGAATCGGCGCCTCAAGTTTTCAATCGGATCTCGCTTCCCAACTTGGGCAGCCCTTCCTTCCTCCCTCCCTTCCTTCCTTCCCACGCTCCCTCCCTGCAGCCCTGGGCACGCACGCGGGTTGGCCGGAGCCGCGCGGGCAGCCGCACCGGACACGCCGGGCGCCCCTCGGACTCGGAGCACCCAGTGTCCCCGCAGCCC